>NC_091469.1:117764674-118084674 GCF_036971445.1 Narcine bancroftii | reverse complement strand
TTTGTGGAAGAGTCTGCGGTTTTCTCATTGGCATTTATAGCCACCTTCAAACCTAAAATTGGTGTTGAAGTTAAGCATTTTAAACTCAAGGAAATAGCTAAATCCTCATTAGATAACTAAAAGAGATTGTGAACATTTGATCATATGTGTACTTGCAACTCTGAACTTGCAGGTTTTTCTTTTGGCTCATTTTGGTTCAAGAACAATGGTAACCATTTACATTGTTTTAATCACACCATTTGCAGTGAACTGGGATTCACTGGTAGTGTGTTGTGCTCTGCCTGCATCTGCTCACATTTAACCCTAGTTTCCCACCTAAACACTACTGAACACTACTGTGAAACCCTACCCATAGTTGTAAGCTAATAAAAGCTTTTGTTCTTCTTCCAATTGTGAGAGCTTTTATTCATGCTACAATTTTATTAGCTTATTCCCTAATGATGGAAGCACTACTCAAGCCAGGTACGCTGCTGATAGACCTTCTGTCCCCCGACACGGCTGAGGAGTTCACGTACTGGCTGGACTGCTTCCAGTCGACCTGAACGTGACCAGAGACATCTTCTACAATGATGAACTCAGGAGGTCCAAACTCATTTCGAGGGTAGGAACGAAAGGGTATGCAGCCATCAGGGACTGCACTACATATGATGCCGCCATTGAGGAGTTGAAGGTGGACAATGAGGTCCTAGCAAGGCACTGGCTCTATGTCGTCAATGGCCAAGAGAGACCATCGATGACTACCTGCAGGAGCTCTGGACACTTGCCAAGAAGTGCAGGTAAAAAGCGGCTATGGGCCACGTTCGTGAGGAAGAACAGATCCGGGACAATCTAGTTGTGGGGGTCCGCTCGAGGTACATGAGGCAGCGACAGCACAAGTTGGGAAAGAAGGACCTGACTAGCCACGTTGAACTGGCCAAATTGTTGGAAAGGCCAAGCTCGAGAACGATGACCTCGAAGCCAGCGAGCTCACTTACCCAGTTGATCCCTTCCAAAGGCTGGCTGCTCCTGCTATTCCAGCCCTAATGGCTGCCAGTTCCCATGCTAGGGAGTGCTTTTTCTGAGGCAAGAGCCAGCATCCCAAATCTCATTGCTCAGCTAAAGACTCAGTGTGTTCCAGTTGTGGCAAGAAAGGGCATTAAATAAGGGTTTGCCATGTGAGGGGAAGCCCTGGGAAGTTTGTGGTCTGCACCATTCCCGGATCTGATTCCAGCCCCAAGCCGTCTGCCCTGAATTCACCCGAGCCAACTTGCTGTGCTACACACTGATGGAGGGTGGCAGTGGCAGTGAGGAAACAGGGTGATAAGGCTAGGTGGCTATTTTGCCGTGACCCAAATTCAAACTCGGCACCATCATCGTCAGTGGAGGAAGGAGGGCGGCCATCTTATCATGCCACGAGGTTGATGCTTCGGATGTAGCCTTGGCTGCTACCCTCAACCACGCCTGTTGCATTTTTTTCCTCGGACATTACAAAACTTCAGAACTCATCTGTGGAAAAGGAAGCTCAAGCCATTGTAGAAGCCAAGAGGCACTGGAAACTACCTGGCTAGTAGGAAATTTATGCTCCTTACTGACCAGAGCTCAGTCGCATTCATGTTTAATAATGTCAAGAGGGGAAAAATCAAAAATGACAAGATTGCGCCCCACTTACAATTATGACATTGCCTTTTGGCCAGGAGCTCTTAATGTCCTTCCAGATGCCTTATCCAGAGGAAGCTGTGCCTCTGCACACACTAGCCAACTGCAGTCTCTGCATAATGAGCTCTGCCATCCAGGGGTTACCTGCATGGCTCATTTTGTCAAGGCGCGCAATCTGCCCTACTCGATGGAAAATGTCAGGGAAATGACCAGGTCTTGCCAGGTCTGCACAGAGTGCAAGTCACACTACTACCACCCCACAAAGGCACACCTGATCAAGACATCCAGGCCCGTTGAACGGCTCAGTGTCGATTTTAAGGGACCTCTCCCCTCCATGAATGGGAACACCTTTTTCCTCTCTATCACTGATGAGTTCTCCCACTTCCCGTTTGCCATTCCATGTCCAGACACACCCACTCTGTCAGTCATAAAGGACCTAGACTCCATTTTTACCCTCTTCGGGTATCCCAGCTATATTCATAGCAACCAGAGCTCATCCTTTATGAGTGACGAGCTACGTCAATACCTGCTGGTGAGGGGCATCGCATCCAGCAGGACTACTAGCTACAACACCCAGGGGGATGGGCAGGTTGAAAAGGAGAATGCAATGGTCTGGAAGGTTGTCAAACTGGCCCTGAAGTCAAAAGGGCTTCCAGACATGCTGGCAGGAAGTCCTCCCTATGGTGATCCATTCGCCACTATGTTATATGACCAATGTTATGCTTCACTAATTCCTATTCAATTTCGAAAGAAGGTTGGCATCGGGAACTACACTCCCAACCTGGCTCACCACTTCTAGTCCAGCCCTTCTCAGGAAGCACGTGAGAAGCAAGACTGACCCCCTGATGGAAAGGGTGAAACTGCTTCACGCCAATCAACGTATGCCTATGAGGAGTACCCAGATGGCAGGGAGGACACCATCTACATCAGGGACTTGCACCCACCGGAACGAAGGGTCCGTTGCCTCAGGTGCCCTGCAAGCTATGGAGCTAATTCTCGCCACCCCAAGTCAGGGCCTCAGGGGATCTGGTTCAGGAAGAAAGTGCATCCTCCTCCACTGCTGAGCAAGAGATCCAGTCTATCTCTTCTCCCTCACAAGGGGACCAGGAGACCCAAGGAGTCCAAGGACCCCCAGTGCTAAGGCTCTCCACCCAGGATCTCCAGACCTTCGTTCGGCTTAAATCTGTATATTTGTAAATAACTACATATTTTTCAACTTTTTTCTGAGCCCATGTTCTCTGTCTTCATCCACAGACCCCAAATTCTACAGGAAGGGGTGAATGTAGTGAACTGGGATTCACTGGTAGTGTGTTGTGCTGATGGCTGGCTCCGTCCCTGTCTGCTCACATATAACCCTGGTTTTCCACCTAAACCCAGAACCCTTCTGAAGACTAATGAGAAACCCTACCCATAGTTATAAGCTAATAAAAGTGTTTGTTCTCCCTCCAATCATGAGAGCCTTTATTCGCGCTACACCATTTATTCAGGGAGTTGAAAATGACTGCATTATGGGGATAGTATGTATAGCCTCTGTCCATATTCTGAATGCATAGGAGAAGCAAAATGGGATTGTCTGTGCAAGGAGTTGCTGGATGAACAATGAATTTTTTCATTGACTTTGTTTTGCAAATTTTATGCAAATTGAAGCATCTAGTAGTTTGAAATACATGGTACAGACATGTGGCAAGATCCAAAGTGGAGATTAGTTCTGTTTCCAACACTAGATTTTTATGCAGCACATCCAAGAATAAGATTGAGTCAAATAGTTTACAGAAATGTCAAAATTGTTAGTTACACAGTTGGAATGTCAGTAATTATTTCACAGTGCTGTTTTTCTCAGCTGTTGCACAGATGTGTTACTAAACTTCACATTAATTGACAAAATATATTTGATAAATTTTCTAAATTTATTATTTAAGGCTTTTTAATCACTAAAAGGCAATTTATAGATTAAACTATATATCAATGATCAAAATCAGCCTTGTAATTCTGGACTGATTACATCAACATGAATCTTTTTGACTGTAGTTCCTCAGCAAGATGGCAGCTGAAGGACATTAAACATCATCTGGACAAAACAACAAAAGCTTTTTTTTTTCATTTTTGTACTTTAATCAAAAAATTGGCTTCTAAACCCAGACATATTTTTGCTATAATTTTTCTGTCTGGGAAGTTAAAGAAAATCTGTTTTCTAACTATAATTGTGAACTATGACAATTTAATTTAAAAAATGTTTACTCCTGTTAATATGAGAACATTAAATGCTGTGAATGTACGTGTGGTTTTACATCCATTTCATTTAGGCATAAAATCATAGAACGATTACAATATACAAGACCGTTCACGGCATTGAATCTCTACCAGTTTCTATTAAGAGTGATCCTGCCAATTTCACATTTCTTCTCTCACCAAGATGCTCTGCAATTTTACTTTCCTTTCTGACCTTATCCAGCTCACTCATGAGAGCTGGAATTAAATTTGCCTCTACTTCTCCCTATACAAGTGCCCTCCACATCCTAAATAATCACTTTACAAATTTTTACAGATGACACCAAACGTCTTTATTTGATTACCACCTCTTGAACCCTCTGCGAATGGGTCACTTGCTCTCTACCTATACTCTTCATGCTGTTAAGCACTTGTATCAAATCCCTTTACAATTCTTCCATTGGAAGATCAACTGCAACTTCCACAGTCTGTCCTCAAAATTAAAATTCATTAATGTCACAAGAGATGCAATCCATTTCCAAATAAAACCTTGTTAAATATAGGTTCCTGGAAAAACTGGTGCAAATGGTTCACATTGGAAAAAAAAAACCTGATGTAAACAGTTTCTAGAAACAAAACAAAATTTTTAATATTTGAAATTTAGTCATACAGCATAGTAACAGGCTAGTTTGGTCCATAAGTCCATACTGCCCAGTTTAAACCTACACACCCAGTGCGTTTTGAATGGTGGGAAGAAGCCCCCAGGCAAAACCCACAAAGACACAGGGAGAACATACAAACTCCTTACAGACAGCATAGGATTCACACCCCAGTCCCGATCGCTGGCGTTGTAACAGCGCTGCACTAACTGCTAAGCCAACCTAACTAGTTGCAATTAAGTTCCAGCAGACAAATCTAATGTAAATAGGTTGTAAGGTGGAAAGAAAACTGGTGTAAAGAAACTCTGGAGAAATCCTGGTCCAAATAGACTCCAGGGCAATACTTAGTTCAACAAAAGTCTTAAAGGAAAATCCTGGTGCAAAAAGAGAAAATCGGATGCAAACATGTTCTGGGGAACACCTGGTCCAAGGAGATCCCAGCAGAAATACCAGGTGCATACGTTTACTGGAGGAAACAGCAGGAGGAAAAAGGTTACAAATTATAATGGTGCAAATTTGTCCAAGGGGTAAGACCTGGTGCAAACAATTTTCTGAAAATAAAAGTAGTTCAAATAGGTTCCAAAATAACAGAGCATTAACATCATGAGAAACCTGGTAGTCAGAGGGATCTGCATTACATTTTTTCTTTGCTTGGCTTTTACACCAAGTTGCTGCCTCAAATCTCTTGTCACCAGGTCTTTTCCAAGACCTCCTTCCTAAAAGTTCTTCTCTTAGAACCTGATTATGCCAATTATTTCCCGAGGGACCAAGTTTCATCAGGTTATTCAGCTTTGTACTACTTTTCCCGTGGATGTGGTTGCATCAGACTTTTCTTTGAAACCTCTGCAATTGATTTTTATCAGTGAAGGGGAATGGGAAGTGAATCCTTGGCATACTCTGCCCTAGGGAATAGTGGAGGACAGATCACTTGGTTCACTGCCGGTAACCCACTTACACAAGATTTCACTGTTGGTACTGTTCTGAACTAGATTTATTTCCTGGAGCCTATTTTGAGGGTAAAAATAATTCACAAGCAAAATTAGCTGAAAAGAGATTCTAATTCAAAAAGCACATTGCTGGCAATTTCCAGGAAAAGAGATTCATGTAGAAAGGTTACAGGAAAAAAAGATTCATGGTAAACCATGTTCCAAAAGATTGGGAGGGAAAAACTTGCTGCTAGCAGTTCCACAGAGAAACCCTGGTGTAAATGCACACTTCTGGAATGATCAAATAAAATTGTTGAAACTGGAAACATGAGGGGAAAAAGAAACACAAGCAAAAAACTGTGAAGACATTCAAACAGATCAGGCAGCATCTGTGGCTAAAAGATTCTTGAGGAGCTAAGCCTGTAAGAACTCAGTGGATCAAGCAGCATCAGTGGGAGAACAAATAGTCAAAATTTTGAGCCAAAGTCATCTATCTCAATAGAGATCTTTAGCTCAAAATGTCTTTTTTATCTTACTGATGCTACTTGGCCTGCTGAGTTTTTTCAGTAGAGTGGGTTTAACTTCAGATTCCAGCATCCACAGTCTTGTATATGTCTCCAGGTACATTACAACTCAGATTATCCAAAATTGGATTACCCAAATTTTTTTGACCCATAAGTGACATCTGTTCAGCTCTAAAACCTTTTTCGGATAATTGAGGATTTCAGAAAAATCATAAATCCTCATTTATCCAAAATGTTTTGAATAAATGAGGATATCCGAAACAATCAGAATTACTCAATTATCCAAATTTTTTTTCTGACCCAAACTGATGTCACAGGTTGAAAAAATTCTGGAAAAACCTTTGAGTAGAATTTTGAGTTTTTGGTGTTGGATTTATTTTGTTCATTGTTTTGTTTGGTGAGAATTAAATATTATTTCATGCTTGGAAAGTCTTCCCTTGTTGTTTAAACACTGTTACAAATGATTTGCTGTTGGTCCTGGACTATTTTTAAAAAAATGACCAGTTATCCGAAAATATAATTTTTCTTGAATAGGCCTGGTCCTGGATATGTGCATTACCAAAGACTCTTGCAAATTTCTTTAGGTGTACTTTGGAGAGCATACTGACTGGTTGCATCACTCTCTGGTATGGAAGTGCCAATGCACAAGAAAGGAAAAGGCTACAGAGGGTTTTTAAACTCAGCCAGGATCGTCATGAGATTAAGAACATCAACAAGAGGTGGTGTCTCGAGAAAGCAACTCTATGTAGCGTAGTTAAAAGTTCACATTCAACTGGAGGGAGAACTAATGCTTTATTAGCTTACAACACAGGTAGGGTTCATGAACAGGCTTCAGAGGGGTTCTGGGTTTAGGCGGGAAACTAGGGTTATATATGGGCCCACAGGGGAGGAGCTCGAAGGCAGGACCAGTCATTAGTACAGCACACTTCTAGTGAATCCCAGTTCACTACACTCTATCATCAATGACCCTCACCACTCAGACCATGCTCTTTTCTTACTACAACTATCACGAAGAAAATACAGACACCTGAAGTCACACACACCTAATGTTACAAAAGAAGCTTCATCCCCTATGCCATCAGATTTCTGAACTGTCAGTGAACCTATAAACACTATCACACCTTTCTTTCATTTTTGCACTAATTATTTATTTTTAAATGTTGTATTTATGGATACATAATTTATAGCAATTTTGCATCTGCAATGCACAATACTCCTGTGGCAAAATAACAAATTTAGTTCATGACAATAAACCTGATTCTGAATTTGATTCTGATCACTGGCATAAGTTATTCCATGCAATAAGCTGGTCCAAACAGATTCCAGTTGTTTCATCTTGTATTTGTATGTATGAGTTCCTAAGACAACACATAGATGAAGGAAAATGTTCTTGACTTTAAAGATGATATAAACAGCACCATGACACATGCCATGAGGCTGCAAGTCTCCATTAGAGATATCGCATACTATGTGTCTTGCTCTGTGTTAGTCCCTGGTGGCTGCCAAGTATAATCAAACAATAAGGCATTGCTAGTTGCCTTGCAACCACAATCACTATCATTATATCTCCCTTTCTTGAAAGAAAAGTAGCTGACTTTTAACTAACATGTTTTCTTTGTATAACTCTGCAATTTTAACTTTAACACCAAGAACTTGCATTTTCATTATTATCAACATTGTTACTATTTTTTTTAAAACTTGTTTTGTGTGTTTCCATTTACATACACTAAAACATGAAGAGCGAATAAAACAGCACTACTTCATTTTATAACGGGAGTCTTTAAATTTGCTCAATGAGTCTCTTAGGAGGATTCACGTGTCTTGACGATCTCCTGATTGATTATCCTTGAATCTGAGCTGTTGCCTCAGATGATGTCTTCTCAGATGTATATTCAGGTTGTTCAACAGTATCCATCTTTCCATCTACTGTGACTGGTACCATTTGAAAGTCTTGATGATTTCTTCACAGAACAGCACCTTCATCTATCTGAATGGTGTATGATCTTGGTTGGGCTTCACCAAGTATAGTTCCCTTCTGAGTCCATAAGTTTGTTTTGTCTTTGAGCCTTACTTGGTCACCATTGTAGAGTTCCAGTAGTTTTTTGTTCCTCTGTCAAAGTAATACTTTTGCTTTTCTTTCTGTTGTTCTTTGAACTTCCTCATTTTCTCCCCCTCTTTTGTTTTTATGATGTTCTCCTGCATGGGTAGGTTTGATCTTAGTCTAAGGAGTTGTGCTGGTGACATACCACACTCGAGCAGCATTGTGTGGTATACTAGCATGCTGTGGTAGAAGTCTGTTCCACTGTCTTTTGCTTTGTTCATCAGTCTTTTCACTGTCTGTACTGATTTTTCTACTAGACCATTGGACTGTGGAAAATAAGAACTTGACGTGGTGTGTACAAAGTACCACTCTTTGGCAAACTGTCAGAACTTTAAATTGCAAAACCGGGATCCATTGTCTGTGAAGACCTTGCTTGCCACGCCATGTCTGGAGAATATGACTTTCATACCTGTTATTACAGCATCTGCAGTGGTGGTGTTCAGTTTACACACCTCAGGATTACAGGGAGTAATAGTCTGTGACTACAAGATAGTCCTTCCCTTGAAATTCGAATAGGTCAGCGCCTATCTTCTGATAAGGTCTGTATGGTGCTGGGTGTGGCTTCAGTGGTTCTGAAGGATTGCTTGCTTAATATTTCTGGCATATTGTACAGTTTAACACTTCATTTGTTATATCATTGTTGATTTTTGGCCAGTACATCACCTCTCATGCTCTTTTCTTACACTTTTCAATTCCAAGATGTCCTCCATGGATCCTTTTTAGCATCTCTTTTCTCAGACTCTTTGGGATAAGGATTTTGCTTTCTTTATAGATGATGTCTTCAATCACTGATAGTTCTGCCCTGCAGTTCCAGTACTCTGAAACGTCAGGTGAGCAGTCCTGCTTCATCCAAATTATTGGACTAAAAGAAGGAATTGAGAGAAGAGATCTGGTGAACTTCTTTAAAACATGGACCCCTGTGAGTGCTGGGAGAAGACAAACTCAGAAAAAAATTGTATATTGAAAGTGGTCACCAGACCATCAAACACAAGAAAGCAGGCAATCAGCGAACAGACTGGTCCTGATAAGACTTTTGAGTTACCAGGAACAGGAGACAATTCTGGGAGCAGCATATGAATACTCTAACCAAAATAATGACCCACCCAAGATTGACCATGAAAAAGTGCTATTTTTTCAAGATTTTAGTCCTACTTTGATTAAGCAAAGGAAGGAGTTTAACGATATAAAAAGTCAATGCATTCCAAAAACTTGAAATATTCAATGACATATTCCGTGAATCTGAGGGTGGAAGTAGCAAAAGGTAATCAATGATTTTTCAAAACTAAGAAAGAGGTGGAAGACTTCCTGCAAGGTTTATGAAAAGGCTAAGGCTGCCAAAGAGGAAGAGTATGAAGAGTGATTACAGTGGGAATAAGTAAAAGTTGTGTTTGGAAAAAAAAGTCATATTTTTTGTTGAAAAGTAAATTTTATTGAAATGTTCACAGAGAGCTCAGAAAAGAGAGAAAACTTGGGGAAAGTAGTAGCAAGGTGGAGAATCTGTTCGAAGGGGGAGAATGGAGAGGAGTATCTATAAAAAATATTCTCGAAATATTCCATGGGTTTTCAGTGTTTTCTGTTTCTGTCACAGTTGGGTCAAGGACTTTGTATGTATTTTTTAAAGGGGAAAGATCACTATTATTTAAACAGTCAAAAATGTTTTATTGTTATACAATATTTGTTTTAAAAATCAATATGGATAGAGTGTTAAAATTTATTAGTAAATGTTAATGAGATAAACGGGTCGGAGAAGAGGAGGTGGGTCTAGGCACATCTAAAATAATTTAAGCCAGATCTAGTCTTTCAATAAAAAATGCATTTTACCAAATTGGAACATGCTAAATTGAAAAAAAAAGGATTGGTGGAACAAGTAATATTGTCCTAATTCAGCTCAAAAGAAAGAGCAGTAATGATTTTAATTAATAAAAATATACCAATAATAATAGAAGAGACACTGACTGATCAAGCTGGTAGATTTAGAATGGTACATTGTAAAATTTATGCAGAATCATGGAAATTTATGAATATCTATGAACCAAATTATGACGATGAAGCCTTTATGAAAGATTTTTTTTAAAAAACAGCAGAAGGAAGATAAAATATATTGGTTGGAGGAGACTTTAATTTCTGTCCAGATCCAATGCTGGATAAATCAGCCAGAACAGCAACAAGGACAAAAGTTGCAAACACTACACTAGAATTTATCAAAGATTTAAATTTGATTGCTCTATGGAGGCACTTAACCCCATAGAAAGAGACAACTCATTCTACTCAAGGGTACATGATTCACATACAAGGACTGATTTGCTCTTAATATCTGCCCAGTTAAAAAGTAGATTGTTAAAATGGAATATATGGCAAGACTTCTATCTGATCATTCACCATTAACTTTAGCTATTGCAATAATGGAAAACCAAGAAAATATACATAGATATTTTCCCAATGCCACACTGTTGAAAATGAAAGACTTTTGTAATTTTGTTAAGAGACAGATAGAACTATTCTGTGAACCTTATTTTTCCTCTACTGATAATAGCTTTTTTAATATGGGATATGCTTAAAGCTTATCTAAAAGGAAAAATAATTTACTGAACAAAATATCTGGAGAGAGTATGCAACAGAACTAGATGGTCTAGAGCACACATGTCAAACTCAGGCCCGCGGGCCAAATTTGGTCCGTGATATAATTATATTTGTCCCGCAAGATCATATCAAATATGTATTAGAGCTGGCCTGCTGGCCGTCGCACCAGTATCGCGCATGCACAGCTAATACTACAAATCCCAGAATGCTTTGCAAATGCATTGGCACTGGCCCGTCAGCCCGCTAATCGCCCCCACCTCCACTCTTTACTTTCATTAACATCTGCGACCTGTCGCCCAACTCACATGTAATAAACCCCTTACGAAAAATGGCCAAACGAGACAGAAAACAGGACCTTTCAAGACAGGTGGGAGGAAAACTCTGACCCCAAAGTTTGATGAACTTGCATCTAAGAAGAGATGCCAAGTATCTGGTTTAAACCCAGGTGCATCAGAGTAAATCACAGTGTAGCAAGCTAAGCTTGGATTAATATTTTCTTTGGTTAACTTTGGACTGTTCATAGTTGAAAGATTGGATTTTCATTGAAGCAAGTTGTTATTTTTTTGACTTGTTGGCTTGTGAAAAAAAAACATTTAAAAGGAGCTTAAAGGCTATAGAGAAATATTATTTATTGAATATTTTATTTCTCATTTGTTAATGCTTCTTCTGGAAAAAGTTTAACCAAAACTATTATTAAACATTTATTTTAATAAGAAAAAGTTTAACATTACATATGTTGAAAGAAGAGAAAACATGCAGATGTTGTTGAAAATTTTCAATAAATATTTAGTTTGGCCCACGACTTAGTCCAAGTTTTTAATTTTGGCCCTCTGTGAATTTGAGTTTGACACCCCTGGTCTAGAGAAATAAATAACAAAACTAGAAAAAAGTCAGAGAACAGGATCACAAGAAAAATATAGACTGTTAGATAATAAAAAATTGAAATATAACACATCACAAACAGAGAATAAAAAAAAATTGAAAACTAAAAAATATTATGAATTAGGAGGATGGGAGTATAAAGTTTTGCCTTGACAGGTTAAGGCAGAGGAGTCATCTAGAATGATAAATACAATAAAAGCAGAGACCAATATTATAACATAATAAAAAAGAAATAAATAATACTTTTAGACAATATTATACAAAACTATATAAATCAGATCTATTAGGAGATTAAAATGAGATAGATGAATTTTAAACAAATGCTGAACTTCCAAAATTAGAAAATAGAGAATGAATTGATTTAGATGCTTCATTTACAAGAGAAGAAATTGAGAAAACCTTGGGTACTTTACAAGCTAACGAATCTCAGGGGAAGGATGGGTTACCTCCCGAGTTCTACATATAATTTAAAGATTTATTGATGGATGTATTGGACCAGGCGGTGAAGACCCAGACCATCCTAGTATCTTTCTCAATTGCTATAATTATAGTGCTACTGAAGAAAGATAGAAATCCATTAAAAAAACTTCATCATATAGACTTATATCACTCTTAAATGCTGATTTTAAAATATTAGCAAAGGCATTAGCTAATAGACTGTGACAATATCTACCAAAATTAATACATACAGATCAGGTGGGATTTGTTAAAGGAAGATATTCTTCAAATAATCTACTTAGACTATCTAATATAATACATATGGCAAAATCAAAGTTGAATCCAAGTATAACCATCGGTCGAGATGCAGAAGAAGCATTCAATCGATTAGAATGGTCTTTCTTATTTAAAACATTGTAAAAATATGGTATAAGCAGAAAATTTATAAACTGGATAAGTGCTCTTTATCCTAAACCATAAGCCAAAATTATAACCAACAATCGGATACCAGCAGCTTTTCCCTTGAGTAGATAGAATAGATAGGATGTCCTCTGTCTCCAACACTTTTTATCCTAGCTATTGAACCTCTGGTGGAGATTATAAAGAGAGATCCAGAGATTAAGGACTTCAAAGTTGGACAAGAAGGACAAAAGGAATTAATTTATTTGCTGTTGATGTTGATAGACAACAGACTCGCCAAGGCAAATAGCGCCTTTGGAAGACTACACAAAAGAGTCTGGAAAAACAACCAACTGAAAAACCTCACAAAGATAAGCGTATACAGAGCCGTTGTCATACCCACACTCCTGTTCGGCTCCGAATCATGGGTCCTCTACCGGCACCACCTACGGCTCCTAGAACGCTTCCACCAGCGTTGTCTCTGCTCCATCCTCAACATCCATTGGAGCGCTCACACCCCTAACGTCGAGGTACTCGAGATGGCAGAGGTCGACAGCATCGAGTCCACGCTGCTGAAGATCCAGCTGCGCTGGATGGGTCACGTCTCCAGAATGGAGGACCATCGCCTTCCCAAGATCGTATTATATGGCGAGCTCTCCACTGGCCACCGTGACAGAGGTGCACCAAAGAAAAGGTACAAGGACTGCCTAAAGAAATCTCTTGGTGCCTGCCACATTGACCACCGCCAGTGGGCTGATAACGCCTCAAACCGTGCATCTTGGTGCCTCACAGTTTGGCGGGCAGCAGCCTCCTTTGAAGAAGACCGCAGAGCCCACCTCACTGACAAAAGGCAAAGGAGGAAAAACCCAACACCCAACCCCAACCAACCAATTTTCCCTTGCAACCGCTGCAATCGTGTCTGCCTGTCCCGCATCGGACTGGTCAGCCACAAACGAGCCTGCAGCTGACGTGGACTTTTTACCCCCTCCATAAATCTTCGTCCGCGAAGCCAAGCCAAAGAAAAAGACTATTATATTTGTCTGACCAAGTTGAATCACTGATAAAATTACAAACATATGAAAAATATGGAAAAATATCAGGTTACAAATTAAATATGGACAAGAGTGAGATAATACCATTGAAAATTTTTGATTATGAAAGATATCAAAAAAGTAATAGATTTAAGAGAGATGGAAACAATTATTTAGGACAATGACAGATAATAATTTACAGAACTTATATAAATTTAATTACACTCCTCTTTTAGAAAAAATAGAGATCTACGGAAATGGAAAGACTTGCTGATTACTGTAGTGGGAAGAGTTAATTGTATTAAAATGAAGGTGATGCCAAAATTACAGTTATCTTTTTCAATTGTTACCTATTGCACTACCTAAAAATTATTATTTATCAGCACAAGCAAGATTTTTATCATTCTTTTTTGAAGAAGACAGTCCTCCTTTTTGGATCCAAATGGGTTTGAATTCAATAGAAGAAGAAACATCAAAGGTCTTTATTTATAAATGGAATGTTGTTAATAACAAAAAAGACAAATAACCATATATTAATTCATATTATTAGAATATTGCAAGACATCAATTATTGTATTGGAAAAAAAGCAGGTATATCATGAAGAACACCATTATGTAAAAATATACTGATTCTGGGTAAAAAATATTAAATTCATGGTATTATAAAGGAATAAGATATATTGATGATTGCTATATGAAGGGATCTCATGTCTTCTGAACAATTAAGATGCAAATACAGAGTGCCTAACAGGAATTTCTTTTTTTTCTCCAGCTAAGATTGTTCTTAAGAGAAAGATGGGGGCCAAGTCTTGAAATTAATGAAATGAAACAAAGAATTTTGCTGGGAATACACCTACATTTATAACTAAGATGCACTATGCTTTCCAGAATTAAAGTGTGAAATCAGGTTTACAGAGATCAAGGGAAAGTTGGGAGTCAGATCTAAGTGTTGCAATAATGGAAAGATGTGGGTCTGATTGGTGTTTGCATAGCATGACATCAATCATAAATGCAAGATATGAATTAGTGCAATATAATTTCCTACATCTCACATTTCAGAAGTTACATAAATCAAAATCTGAAATATTGGAAATGAGTTTTAGGTGTGGGACAGAAATAGGAACATTCTTGCATGCTACGTGGTCATGTGAGACCTTTCTGGCAGGATATTACTGAAATAATAACAAGGATATCAGAGATGACCATCACAGGCGATCCAGAGCTTTATTTTTGGGGAAACTTCATTGAAATAAGTAATTAATTAACTAAATTCAAGATTTTATTTGTTAAAATAGCCCTGGCAGTGGCTAATAAATGTATTTTAATTACTTGGAAATCCGACTCCCCTCTACATATAGCACGATGGACTGCTGAGATGAATAGTTGCATATCTATGGAAAAAATTACACCCAAATTAAAGAACAAATACAACATTTTTATCAAGATATTCCAGCTATATTTGGATGATATAGGGGCCCAATTGTAATTATAAATACAATAATAAAAAGGATAATAATAAATTCTGCTATAGTAACTTCCCATAAGTGACTTCCCATAATTTTTTATGGTCAACATAAATGTGAGCCGTTATGGTGTGTGGATTTATACTGTGAAAGGGAGGGGGGGGGGGTTGTTTTGTTGTTTGTTTTTTTGTAAAGAAAACAACATGGAGAGTTTTTCTAGGTATATTTATGAAAAGAAAAATAAAATAACTTTTAAAATGATATGACAACATCATACAATATCTTCTCTGAACCCTTCCACATCCCTTCTGAAAATGAGGTGACTAGAACTGAACATAAAACAGAACAGAATGCAAGTTTAGACGAACCAGAATTTTATAGAGCTGCAACATTACCTTCCTGCTCTTAAACTCAATCACCTGTCTAATAAAAGCCAAAGAACCAAATGCTATTTGATGGCAAGCTGCAATTGGTTACCTGAATAGGTGTTAATTATAAAAAATGCTGATAACATCAGCAGGTCAGATAGCATGTCTGGATATAATGTTCAAGTTAACTGAGTTCTGAGAAAATGTTATTAACATAAAATGTTAACTCTATTTCTCTCTTTACACATGCCACTTGACTTGCTGAATATTTATCCAGTATTTTCTGGTTTTACTTCAAATTTCCAGTAGATGCGGCTTTTGTTTTTGGCTTTTCAATAGATATAAATTATTGTCACTGAAGATAACCAGTACAGGGTAGTTGGTCTTACTTAAACATGTGTATGAGTGTTGTAAATGAGGAAACAGGTTTGATAGCTCTCAAAGGCAAGGACTCTGAACACAGTTTTGGTAGGGAAGGATTTTATTTACAAAGACAAGTGTGGGAAATAGTAACTGATGGCACACACACACGCACAGTTTACAGCAGCCGCGGGAAAGAAATAATGGAAAATTAATAACAAACATGGGGAAAATAGCATGGGAAACAAAATACACACACACACACACACACACACACACATACACAAAATGAACTGGTACATAAAATGATGAAAGAAAAAAAATCACAACAATGTCCCACCACCCCTTGACTCAGTGCAGGCACAGCTCCATGCTGCAAAGAGACACTAAATAAATGCTCCCAACCCTTTTAACAGTGTACATCTTACCAACAGTTTCTCCTGCACCCTTCCACATTTCTAGGCCTGGAGTGAAGCAGGGTGGTTCCAAGCTGGCAAAGAGAGAGAAAACAAAGAACGCATAGCACCTTTATAGTTCTGGAGGGTCCAGCCCAGGTCAATTGCTCATTGCCAGGAGGGTTAATCCAATTACAACAGCCAATGGCCCAAGGCCAAGTACAGTCAAACTGGAGAGTCCAGTCCAGTTAATTTATATGGAGCCAACTGCAAGGTGTGCACTAATAGGTGGGGCAGAACCAAGCCAGATTGGAAGCTAGTGTGTCTTCTGACTAGGTAGGGGCAGTGCTGTCACATGACAGGCACAATCCTTCCCAATACAATGAGTAAGATGCTTTAGCTCATGTACGGAGTGTTTCATGAAGAGAGTGCAAAAGTGACAATCTGCTGTGCATGAGATTTGCGGTCAAAGGGATAGTTACTGTTTTGTGAATACAACATGGAGGTAATCAGTGAGAATCTCAACAGTAACATGGGCAACGCCTGCATTGTGAGGAATGCTGACTGAGTAAAAATTATTGCGTTGAAATCTGAGTTGCAGACTTAATTAAGGTTTACAAATTGGACTGTAACATGAGCTTAACCTGCCATTTTGTCAGGTTATATACCCATGTACGGGCCAATTGGTGGGTACAATTTAAAAAAAACTGCACGTTCACAAACCACCTTGGAGGTGGATTGCCAACCCATGTAGGTGTACCGTGTAGCTGTTGCTGCTCAGTTTGTAATTGATAGATGGCTGCCCAGTGGAAGACGATGCCAGTGCATGCATGTACATGTCATTAGTGACACATTGGCAAGAGGTTTGAGTGTGGAGAGTGTGCAGCTCAGGTTAATTTTCTGTGATAATCAGCGTATGTCCATAAAGTGAATATAGATCAGTTTTAGTGACTTCCGATAGGGATACCAGTGACTTCCAGTGAGTGTGTGATGCCACCTCACCAAAGGGGTGAAATCATCCTTAAATTGGCCAGTTGCAGTTCGACTTATAAGTTCAGCGTATAAGGGGCTGCTGAGGCCCACTAAATGAGTAAGAAACATGGGCCCCGAGCAGCCCCAGTTTGTAAACCCCTACTGATACACCAAGAAAAAAGCAAATTACCTGAATGGCTTAATCTCAACACTCATTAAATTTCCAAGGACACAGTTATCCAGATGGTGCCATGGATTATATCTTAGCATGAAGAGAATTTGGAGGAGGTCTATTTGGAGACCAATGATAGAAATTGAATTGATATGTTTTGCAGAGGGATTATGAGGAGCTGAGTCTAAATTAACTTTGTGAGCCACACGCAAATTGGCAGAGCAGATCAAAGAATTGAATGCGGGAGAAGCTTTTATTGATGGAGCACTGGCACTAGTTCTAGGAAAAGATGGAGTTACTTAACTTGGGTTTGGTGCTAGTTTCATGCTAGTTGATCAAGGCTAGAAACCAAATGGTCTTGGGTGCTTGACATTTCCAGTGATAGGAAGGGAGGAAGAGAAGTGCTGGGTTAGTAAATCTAATGATGAGGGTTGGCATTAGGCCAGCGGTGAAGAAACGATTTGGTTCCAGAAAATCAGAAACTAGGAACAGTTTGGATAGAGGTAAGTGGGAAGGAAACATTGACAGGAGTGATTTATCAGGTCCCTATTTATGTTCTTTTTTTTCCTCTAATTTTTTTTTCCACAAATTAAAAACTAAAAAAAAAGAAAAAAAAAGACCCCCCCCCCAAAAAAAAACTACCAAAAGGTAGTAATCCCCTAAACAAGAATTGGGTGTGGGTCACCCACCAGTGGCTGATGACTAGTAAAGAACTTAGTGCAAATCTCTCCCTCTCCAGCCAAACAATCAGTAACATCAAAATATCATAATAACAAAAGAAAAAATAGAATAAGAAAATTCTTCTTTTCATCCAGAAGATTCCAATCTCGAAGATCCCATTTCGGAAGGAGGTAGACTCTTTCCATTCCTGTTTTTCCCATTTCTGCCATTTCTTCTGTTTCCAGAGCAACCAGATTTTTCTTTAGGAGATAATGGTGGACTTTGTCTTTGTCCTCTTATATCTGGCAATGAGTCAGCAAAAATCATTGCTTCACGATCAGTCTCAAAAAACTGAAATTGATAGTGTCCGTAAAACACCTTTAACACTGCAGGGTAACGAAAAGTAGACTTATAACCTTTACACCACAAAACTTCTTTAACTGGATTGAATAGACGTCGACGTTGAATGACATCTTGACTCAGATCAGGATAAAAAAAGACTGCTATTCTGAATCAATAATGGCGTTTGTCGTTGTGTCGCATTTTGTGCTGCAAGTCGAAGTATTGCTTCTCTATCCAAATAACTCAAACATCGAATTATTACTGGTCTCGGGGGTTGACCAGCTGAGGATGTTCTTCTTAAAGCTCTATGGGCTCTTTCCAGTGCCAATCCCCCAGAGAAAAATTCTTGCCCTAATATTTGCAGAATCCAGTCTTTAAAGATACCTTCTGGCAAACCAACAATTTTCACATTATTCCTTCTGCTTTGATTCTCCAAATAATCTATTTTTCTTTCTAGCTCCTTCTCACGTTCTCCTAATTCTATGATTGATTTTTCCACCTTCAACACTTTTTCTATGCTAGAAGTCTCTTGTTCACAGTCCAAAAAAGCAGTCTGAATTTTTAAAAATTCTTCATAAGATGCATCCACATGTGTCTTAACCATATTTAATTCTGAACTTATACCAGCAGTCATTTGAGCCATTTCATTCATTTGAGATGTCAACAAAGGTTTTATAACAGCTTGAATAACTTCATTTAATTGCATACACTGTGATTCAATAAATCTCAGCTCTGCTCTCTCTGACATAGTGGCAGAACAAGGTAACTGCAGCTCCTGCTGCAACTCAACAGAAGACATCTTAAAAGTTTTACGGCGGGTCTGGACTCCCAGTGACAGCACCCCGACTTCCTCAGGGAGTCGCTGCTGGTCTCCCCCCTTATCTCGTATTTTCATCAATTCACGAAGAAAAACGATTTCTTCAGATTGAAATGCTACCTGATGCATTTCCAACAATGGAGTTCTCTTCCTATGTGCTCCCTCCATTGAAATCGAAAGGCTTTCCAAATCAGGGTCCACTTCTTGGGAACACGCACCTTCTTCCGGGTAATTCCAGCGCCATCCTTCATTTGGTGAGTAATAGGTTTTTATTTCAGCCCCCACAGGTGATCTTTGGGGTTTAGACAATGAAGAAATTGAGCCTGGGGCTGTATCAGATCGTCTAGGCCCCAAATCTTCAGCACTTCGAAAATGTAACTTCTTATGAACTTGAGGTTTAGTCTTATTACCATTAGTGGCCATAATAATTCCTTAATACTTTGAACTAAAATTTAAAAAATTTAAACTTGAAAATAAAGGGTTAAAAAACAGGTATTTAAAACTCTGGCTTGAGAGGTCGAGACTGCATGTCTAGACTCTACGGCATCTTGCCATGCCCCCGTCCCTATTTATGTTCCTGCAAAATAGTGGTGGCATACAACCAAAAAGAAAATTATGGGTACGTTAATATTACCTTACAAATGTAGTCCTTGAGATTGAGTTCATGGAATATGTGTGTATCAGATTTTTAGAACAATATATTATGCATGTAAAACCCTATTTTGAGACCCGATCTGGAATACTGACTATCCATTTCTCTCTACGGATGCTACCTGACCAACTGAATCCCTCCAGATTTTCATTATTTGCTCAAGATTTCAGCAATCACAGTTCTTGTATTTCTCAATGTTGTGCATGCAATGAAGGAACAGGATATTTTAGATCTATTTTCAGATCTATTCCAGGCTGAAATAGCCTCCAAAGGGAGCAAAACCCAATGGAAAGGTTTCTGGGTAAAATCTGATGCATAATGATTTCTGGAGAATGAAATTAAGAGGGAAAATGTGCTGGAACTCTGCTCGACTCGTTGAGATATTAGATCCCAAATGCTTAGTCTTGAATTGTTATCTCTCTCATGCTTTTCAACCTTGATGTTACCACATTTTTGGAAAATGTATCATTTTATGCACTGATACTAAGTGATTAAATTTCTGCGGAGAGTACAGATATTAATGTACAAAAAACATTACTATAATGTTACCTATATAGCTCTAAACATGAGAGACTAGCTGTTTATAAGAATGAAATAACATTGTATTCCCATTGGATGAAGTCACTGAACTCTTTTGGTACAAACATTCCAACTGCACAATGTTGGCTCTGTTTACATTAAACCAGCAGGCTTAAAAAAAAATTTGTTGGGAAGAATGCCAAGTAGAAAAATTCCTTTGTTAGTTGAAAAACATTTTGTTCCAAGAAAACATTTTGAAATTTATTGCCTTTAGAATTGCTTTTTTTTGTTTTTCCAATCTATATGAAAATTTAAATCTTCAGTTTTCTTTAGAAAAGATTTTTTCCTGCATGTTCAATTGATATTTACTTACAACTGTCACATATCTGATTTCTGCTCCTTTCTTGTCCCTGAAAGCCAATCATTGTGTTTCTACAGTCTACTCAAACTTAGTTAAAGTCTTTAATTCTCCACAGTAAGTTTCTTTTATCAGTTTTGTATTCCTCATTCTTTCTTGTAGTTTTGTAAAGTTCTTATAATTAGGATCATTTAGATGTTGACTGTGCTCAGATATTGTCATCACTTCTAAATCTTATATATCGGTTGTGTGTTTACAATAAAATCTCTTTGCCACAAGGCACTCCCTATTATTGCAACTTAAATACCTTTTCTGCAATAAGGCTTGTGCTTGGAAATTGGATTTCATCATGTTGAGTTAAATGTGCATTTAGGAAAATATTCAATTTTAAAATGTTCGGGTCATTCACTTATATTTGTGCATTGAAGCTTGATCCACTTGATCCCTGAAATTATAACTGCTGCTTTGTAGTGCTGAATGTTGGGAAGGGGTCAGATCTTAAGGAGACTCTTTTCAGAGGTGAAGGGAAATGTGAGGAGTCTAGAAAGCAGGAAACTGCAGTTTTTATAGCACATTGATGTAGTTAGTAAAACCGCTGCCTCGGAGCTGAGTTTGATTCTGACTTCTGGTACTGTATGTGTGAAGTTTGTATGCTGTCTTCCTGCAGATTGGTAAGTTAATTGCCCACTGTTAATTCCCAGAGAGTGTACGTTGCTTTTAGAATCTAGGAAGAATTGGCAGAATGTAGGAATTAGTATAAATGGGTGTTGATGGTCCTATTTGCATTGAAAATGATCTTCTGCAGATTTGTGACACTTTCATATACAGCGAGGCATTGCATTTACTAACGATGTCATTTCACAAATGATTACAAAAAAAATATTGTGAAGGAAGAGATGGTTTCATGTACTTTCATGCATTGGATATTTGCATTAATTTGTGACTAGGAAAGTATAAGAATGAGTTTTTATTGTCATATAGACAAGTACAACATAGAGATACACAATCTGTTTCTTGCTGCGGCCATACAGGTATGTACAATTCAACAAGAACAACAACAGTATAAATTAAGTTACAATGACAACAAAGTACCAACAGACAGAAAGAGAGACAATAAATATTAAGAACAGATAAATTGAATATTTAAAGTTGAAAAAAATTGTTTCAATTGTGAAGACATAGTAGTCCCAGAGAAGTTTATGGTTCTCAACCTTTTTCTTTACACTCACATACCACTTTAAGTAATCCTTATGCCATCGGTGCTCTGTGATTAGTAAGGGATTACTTAAAGTGGTATGTGAGTGAGAAGGGAAGGTTGAGAACCACTGCTCTAGACCCAATTGTTACTGAAATATCTTGCTTGAGAAAAATTGTCATTGGCCCATTTCCTTTGGAGTTATAAACCCGTGCACATAACGAGTCAATTAGGTACAATTAAAACAGTGGTTCTCAACCTTTTTCTTCCCACCCACATACCGCCTTAAGCAATTCCTTACTAATCACAGAGCACCTATGGCATAGGGAATACTTGAAGTGATATATGAGTGAAAAGAAAAAGGTTGAGAACCACTGGGTTAAGGCAATATGGGGAGGTTTGAAAGCAGTTAGGAAAAAATCTGTTCTTGAATCTAGAGATACTGATGCTTTATATATGCCTCTTTCTGTAGCCTTCTGCATTCTTGGGCACTTGAGTTTCCAAACCGGTTCTAAGGAATATGTTTTACAAGGATGTGAAGTTGCACCATGCTTACTTTAAGTAAAATGAATGTGTGAAATGAAAGTGAAAACACTTGTATGAAAATTGAAAACAATGTAAACATCTCCCTCCAGGCTTTACTTTCTCCCTCTAGACTTTGGGATAGTTCTGATTCTTGAAGAATTCTTACCAGGCTCTTCCTCAACCTTCAAACTTCCTTCCAAGGCAAAGCACCCAATGCCATCTATTCAGCTCCATTTCCTGTGTTAGGAGCCCAGAGGACCCCAAAACCCAGCAGCAATAGATATTCATCAAGACAAATGGTTACTTAAACAAAAGTTGCTTTTAATTATCTTTAGGCAATTCTTAGACTGTGCACAGAATTTAACATTTATAAAGTTCACCAGGCTTTGGTGCTTGAAAGGTAAATGGTCACTGCTCAGGAAGGTTCTTGTCGGTTTTCCGAGAGAGATTTGATGTTCCTTTTTAATCAGCCACTTCAGTGTCTTGCTGACTAAACTTGCCCCTTCAGGGTTCTCTAGATGATAACCTCTTTCTTTCAGGTCACCACAGAGTTCCTTTCTGTTTCCCTTATTCCAAGTGAAACATTAGACAGCCAGTCCTCTCCTCTTACATGAACCACAGAGGCTTTGACAAGGCCGTCTTCCAAAAGGGCTTTCCATAAGCTTGCCAGCTGATTTTGTTCCAGTCCCAGCTACTTTTGCTGGCTGTAACACTGTACAAGTGATCTCTCTCTCTCTCTCTCTCTCTCTCTCACACACACACACACACACACACACACACACAAAGCTTGTTTGACACTCTCTGCTTGCAAAACCACATGACTCTCCTGGAACAATGGGTTCTCTTCCAGACAATCTGTGGCTCCAGCAAGATCATTCATCTGTTGCCTTTTGTAACAACAATCCATTACTGAAGTCTCTTGAGCACTCTTCAAAACTCTTGGAAAACTCTGAGGCCCTGATATGTCTAGCAGAGCTCCAGTATTTTAAATAAGATTTGTTTTAAAGTGTTTGTATATAACTTACTCTAACAAACCTTTCCCAATTTAGCTGCCAAAAATATATCTATATTGTCTGTCACACCTGTAATAGAATCTCAAATGATTCATTTTGCAAGCATTAACTCTGCAACACAACAGCCAGCAGATAAATTGAACAGTATTCCGTATTTCATAAAATCTTCCTGGTGCTGTTATTTGAAAAAAAAGATCCTCCAGTAGGGAATGATAGTCTGGATAATGTTGACATTCGCTGAACACTCAGATTGGAAATGTTGAACTTCACATATTGAAGATTTGGAAGAGCAAATCTGCCATTTTTCAGACTCTTCAGAGGCTCAATGTAGATGGGAATCTGCAAATGGGCAGGTGCAGATAAAGAATGATATATGAAATTTAATCTTAATAAATATATGTTATGTATTTTTAAAAAGTAATGTATTTTTGGAGGATGAATATGCTTGGGGTAGGGACAAAAAAATGATGAGAGGAAAATTGAGGAACCACATTTAAGAAACATTCAAATCAGTAAAGCATAGATGATTATAAATCAAGTGTTATTAAACAAGATTAATATATATCAACAGCTGATAGTCAACATAGACATTGTGGGCCTGTTTCTGTGTTGTAAAATATACCTGGTTGAGAGAATTAGCAATCAACTTGTACATTGATATTACATATAAAATTAATAAAATATACAGAGATTTGAGGCCTAGAAATTATTTGGTGCAATGTGATGTTATTTTTTGCATTACATTATGGAATTTCATCTGAGGTCTGACTGCTAAATCCAATTAAGTTCATTGTCACATGGACCAAGGTGTAGTGAGGAAGCTTGTTTTGAATGCAGTCCAGCTAGTCTTTCCATTCATTGTACAGCAAGTAAAACACAGTACAGAATTGTATAGTTATAGAGAGAAAAACCAGTTAGTACTGAACAAAGGCAACATTATTTTACTCATGTTTCATTCAGGACTATGATTATACTGACAATAACCACACCAGCAGTGCGAGGATAAGACAGCTTTAATAAACTAATATGTACACTAAGAGGTCTTGTGTCTCTGCAAGACGAACCTGGAAGGCTAGACTGTAGCTCTGGGTCGCTTTACATGCAAGGTCACCGGGATGACCCCTCGTGACCTAGTGGTGTAATTACACATCACCACAATGTTAGCAGTGTGAAAGAAACTGCCCTTGAAATTGATGTGTGATCTCACATTCATGAATCTTGTGACCAGGATGGGATGAGTCAGGATGAGTACATTGGCTGCTTTTCTCAGGCAGTGGGATGGAGTAAATAGAGAGGAAAGTGAGTGGATCTGAGCTGTGCTCACAACTGCCTGTAGTTTCTTGTAATCTTGGGGAGAGCAGCTCCCGTACCACATACTGATGCAGCCTGACAGGATACATCTGTAAACATTGTTGAGGGATGTTGGTGACATGCAAATATCCTCAGGCTTTTGAGGAAATAGAGGCCCTGATTCACTACTCTGAGCCATAAGTCTCATTTGGGGCGTTGTCAGGTCTTGACAAATTGGTTGATTCATAATGAAAACATACTGGTAAGAACCTTATAAGAGTTTGAGATGTCACTTTTTGATGAAAATTATTACAAATGTTTCACTCGTATTTTCCATCCTGGCGCTTGGATCCAAATTCACCTGGCCTTCTCTTCCAGTTATTTTCAGTGACCACCATCACTCATGACTTAGATATGAGCTTATATCTCTGTATACTGTCTACCATTAATGTAATGCTGTTTTGTAGCTTCATTGAATAAGCTCCGTATCTTGATGCGCCTGGTGTTGCTGTGCCTTCAGAGTGTTTCCCTACATACCTCAGTGTTTTTAATAGAATTTTCTGAAGGTCAGCATTTCATTGCCTGTATCTAATTGCTCCTGATCTGAGGAGGTTCTTAATAATCAACCACATTTCTATGGGGTCTTTAGTCATGTATAGACAGGGCAGATTTCCTTACATGAAGGACATGAGCAAACTGTAAAGAATTATTTAACAATTCAGTCATTTCATGATCATTAGAAGGTCATTTTCTTTGGGTGGAAAACTAATGTGTTATCGGAATTTAAATTCTACATCAGCCATCCAGTGCTTAATAACAGTTCAAGCCTCTGTGTTAGTAGTCCAATAGCTTAATCACTGCACTAAAAACAGAAAGCACCAGTGGGTCAGGCAAAATGTATGGCAAGATAAACTCTAGTCAATGTTTCAGGCAATGTCCTTTTGGGGGATCATTCATAAAATGCTTTACTTTCATATTTTGTTCCTTTTTTTTGTTCATTGTGTGTTAGGTGAGTTGTTGCTTTGACTGAAAGCCCATTATAGAGAAATCCTACACCATTTTCAGAGACAATCTCATGGGAAAATGCAAGGCCAATACTGGGAGAATGTTTCCCCTCTGGAGTAAATCCAGGATGAAAGGACATAGTCCCAGAAGTTGGGGGCTCCCATTTAAGACTGAAATTAGAAAAAATTCATTTTCTCACAATGTGTCGTAGGAATTCCTTGTCTTCAAAATATTTAAAGCTAAAATCAATAGATTTTTAATCTGTTCAAGAATCACTATTCATTGTGAGAGAAAAGGAAAATTCACTTGAGGGAAGTTGGATTAGCCATGACATTATTGAATAATAGAGAATAGGCCTCAATGGCCTTTTCCTCTATTTCTAATACTTTTATAATGGTGATCTCAGTCCATCTGGAACAAATGTTTAACAGTCCTGCTGCACATACCAAGTATATTGTATCTAGCTTGATCTTAAATTGATTATAAAGTCCTATAGATACTTAAGTTTTAACCAAGGGTCCTGCCAGCACCGTCCTGCATTTCCACTATTGCTCATTGTTCTATTTCTGTAGTTGTAAGGAAATATATTCTAGAAGAGTGATGAATCAGTATTCATTTATACACATGATTCAACTTTCCACAAATATGAATTTCCTCACCTTAATATGATGTTAACTTTTTGGCAAATATCACTTGCCAGAGTAGCAATTAATCAACTGAAAGCAAATAGTCTGTTTCCATTTGATAGTCCCAGCTTCATTAAAATAGAACTGAATCAGATTATTTTTGTAAATTTTAGTGCATTATCCCATTGAAAACTATTTACAAGTTGTCGTTCCCACTTTCTTGTTTAAACTGTGATGAAGGAATTGATCTCTTAGGTTAAAAAAAATGTCCACTGAGCATCTATCAAAAAGACAATTTGAGATTGGAAGGAAGTTAGTGAGGCAGAATACTGCCTGGCAAAGTTGATGCCAAGGATATGATTAGGAAAAGGGGAAGAGCTTATATGTGAACTGAGTAGTTATTGGTGAGGCCACCAGTGAAAAAGATCATGGGGTGGGAATGGAGAGATCCAAGGTGAATATAAGCCGATAATACTTGAGAATATGGAAAGATAATTTACTTTGGAAATTTCCTTTCGGAAGACCTCTAGATCATCAGAGAATCTACATTGTTCTCCAAGGCACTCACCGGAAAGGATCAGCATCTGAAATCCTGTGGAACTCAATGTTATGTTTGGCAAACAAAAACCATGCGACCATGGGTTGTCTACTGTACACTGATCATAATTACTGTACTGCTCATTCCAAGAGGTCACAGAGAACTAAAATAAAACTTATGGATTCTCGCTAACCACAAACAAAACAGCACAGTTGGCATAGTGATTAATGCAAGGCTATTACCAGCCAGCAACCTGAGTTCAAATCCGACACTGTCTGAATGGAGTTTACACATTCTCCCCGTGTCAGCGTGGGTTTTCTCCAAGTGCTTCAGTTTCCACCCACCCTTCAAAATGTATGGGGTTTAGGTTAATTGGGGTATTTTGGCAATACAAGCTCATGGCCCAAAAGGGCCTGTTATTTTGCTGCATGTCCAAACAAAAAAGAAGCAACTTCCTGTCTAAGGGCTCCAGTTAGTGTGGATTGATGATACCACCTACTCCACAATCATCTTTAACACCAGGGCTCCACAAGGCTAGAAGATCAGTGCCCTCCTGGAATCCTTGCACATCCATGACTGTGTTACCAAACACTGCTCCATTCAAGCTATAAATTTGCAGATGACACTACCATCATAGGCTGGATTTTAAACAATGACAGGTTGGAATATAAAAGGGGATAGAGAGATAAATGGTTGAGTTTGTCGTTGAGGAGACTGATGGTGGAGGCGTAGCAGCTGTTTCTCTGCCTGGTGGAGCAAGTCTTGTGACACCTATACCTCTTTCCTGATAGCAGCAGCGAGAACAGAGCATGTGCTGGGTGGTGAGGGTCTTTAATGATTGCTGCTGCCCTCCAACAGCAGTGGTCCCTGTAGATGTGCTCAATAGTGGGGAGGATTTTGCCTGTTATGTCTGGGCTGTGTCCATTACCTTTTGGAGGGCTTTATGCTCAGGGGTATTGGTGCTTCCATACCAGACCATGATGCAGCTGGTCAGCACACTTCCACCATACCTCTGTAGAAGTTTGCCAGGGTTTCAGACGTCCTACCAAACCTAGGCAAACTCCTGAAGATGTAGAGGTGCTGATGTGCTTTCTGCACTTTGCCATTAGTGTGTTGGGTCCAGGAAAGATCTTCCAAGACAGTGACTCCCGGGAACATAAATTTGCTCACCCTCTCCACCTCTGATCACCCAGTGATCTCTGGATTGTACACCTTTGGCTTTCTGAAGTCAACAATCAGCACCATTGTTTGGGGGACATTGAGTGCAAGGTTGTTGTTGGTGCTCCATTCAGCTAAGTTTTAAATCACCATCCTGTCTGCTGACACATTCCTTTCCTTTATACAAAATATTACTGTGGTTTCATCAGCAAATTTGTAGATGGTGTTATTGTCGTACAGAGCCATACAGTCGTAGGTGTAAAGTGAGTAGAGCACAGCCCTGTGGTGCTCTGGTACTGATGGAGATTGTGGAGAAGTTCTCACCAATCTTCACTGATTGTGGTCTGGAGGTGAGGAAATCCATGATCCAATTACACAGTGGGGTGTTAAGTCCCAGATCTTGGAGTTTGCTGATCAGTTTTGAGGGGATGATGGTGTTAAATATCAAACTGTAGTCAATAAAGAGAATCCTGATGTATGCATCTTTGTGTCCAGGTGTTCTAGGACTTATCCTACCCATGTTACCACAACAACTTGATTTACTTATTCATTATTATGAACGTGTTTGTTGACTGATTCATTATTCTGCCATTAAATCCTTAATGTACTACACAGCAAATTTCTTTGATGTTTTATCTGTTTATATGTCAATACTATTAGAAGAGCAATTGACAAGCATTTTCAATGTGCACTCATGAAGTCATCTGTAATGTCCAGAATATCTTTCCTTGGCAATGGAGCCATAATTTAACAGTATTTTGAATTATATTTTCTCCACCATCCCATTTTTGTACAGTAAAACCCAATATCCAGAATTCTAGCAATTGGCAGTCTGAAGCAAGCAGCAAAAAAAAAATCACAGTAAATAATTAAGTAAAAAATACAGACATTTAAAATTGGCGTGTCTCACTGTTAGTTCACCATACACAATCTCAATCAACTGGAAAATACATTTCTGGGGCATCTACCAATCCTCATAGGTGTTAGATACCAGGGGTTTTACTCTATCATTAACTTTCTATGGGCAGGGACACATTTTATCTAGGCTAGACACTGAAGGTCTGTCTGGGGCCATCCACATCCTTCAGCCATTGGTTACTCAGTGTGTACCTCCAAAACAGACCTGACAAACTTGGGTGTCCAGATGTGAAAGCTACAAGTTGGTTGACAAATTTTTAGACATCTTTCATCATACATACATTTAAAATATTAGAATTAAAACATAATTGAAAAATAAAACACAAAATATCGAGTTAATTGGAATGTAGAACATGGAGCGGAGCAGGACAGGAACAATGTTTGCACCAAACACTATGCCAAATTAATCTAAACTATTCCCCTACTTTCTGCATTTCATTCTTTCAAAAGTCTCTTCAACACTTCTGTTGTTTCTGCTTCCACTTCCACCTGGCAGCACATTCCAGATACCTACCACTCTCAATGTAAAAATAATTACCCTGAACATCTCCTTTAAACTTTTCCCTCTCACACTTTAAATGCATGTCCTCTGGAACTTGAATTTTTATCCTATGAAAAAGATTCTCTTTATCCCATCTGCACCTCTTTTAATTTCATAAAATACCTAAGTAAAAATGTTAATTTACTTAAGATATTACAAAAAAAAACTTCCTTTCCCCATTGCCCCTGAGAGCCATGCCTGGGATTCCCATTGAAATTAGTAGTTTAACTGATCTTGCAAAATGCTGGGGAATTCCAGTATGAAAGCACTATTACTGGACTCTGTGTGGAGTGCAGGAACAGAGCACCATCTGTCACTTGCACCCAAATGCACCCAATTGACCTACAAACATCTGTCCTTGAAAGCATATAAGTAGAAACCAAGGTCTTAGGAACATTCAAACAGCTGAGTGATGAAGCTTCCAGTTGGAGCTGTTTGCAAAACAGCAAGATCAAATACACTGGGCATCAAGTCCCTGCATGAATATGTGCACTGGATTACTGCACTATTGGTTAATAGGCCAGATGAAGATTGTACAAGCAAATACACCTCACTGCTCGATTAATAAAAATATAAAGGAGAAATATTTTTTAACTTTTCCTAATTGAAGATTTCATCAATTGTATGTTCCAATTTTTAATCCTTACATTTATAAAATAATTTTTTAAATTATTAATTATTTGAATATTTTATAACAATTTTAATGCTGTTAAATATTTGAAACTATGCCAAGCTTTATGACAGATTTGACAATTGGTTAAGAAGACCGCAGAGCCCACCTCACTGACAAAAGGCAAAGGAGGAAAAACCCAACACCCAACCCCAACCAACCAATTTTCCCCTGCAGCCGCTGCAACCGTGTCTGCCTGTCCCGCATCGGACTTGTCAGCCACAAACGAGCCTGCAGCTGACGTGGACTTTTACCCCCTCCATAAATCTTCGTCCACGAAGCCAAGCCAAAGAAGAAGAATTTAACAAATGTACTTGACAGAAAAAGTGCAGAGAAAATTTACAAGGATATTGCCAGGACTTGAAAAGCTGAGTTATAGAGAAAGGTTGAATTGGTTAGGACTTTTTTTCCTGGAGTGCTGGAGAATGAGGGGAGACTTGGTAGAGGTATTCAAAGTTATGAGGAGTACACTTTATAGGGTAAATGCAAACAGGCTTTTTTCCCACTGAAATTGGATGAGATAAGACTGAGAGGACATGGATTGAGGGTGAAAGGTGACATGTTTAAGTTTTTTAAATTTTAATTTAGACATACAGCACAGTAACAGACCATTTCACCCCATGAGCCCATGCCACCCAATTGCACCCAATTGACCTACAACCCCTGGTATGTTTTGAACGGTGAGAGTGTTAGAAATAGAAGTACCTTAACAGAAATTGCTCGAGACAAAAATTGAGAACAAAGAACATTTATTACAACAACAATGCAAAGTTGGGTGCTTCCCCTTACCCTGGGAATACACACATACACTGGGGCTCACCCAACTTTTATACAGTGAATTTCAGTATCAGAATACCCTCCCCCTTACATTCTTCTGCCCTCTGGATGGGTTTGGCATAGGCAATCCTTCCTGCCTACGTGCAGTTTCAGTGGACTTGGAGGACCAGGGGGTATCCTGTCGCGTCTTCTCATGTCATTATCCCCATTGTCCTTATTCACAACCTTGCCCTTGTCCCCATTCACACCTTTCCAACTCTCCCTTCATATTCAGAGTTCGCTAATCCTGTCTAGGGTTTACTAATTAAATATGCCTAACTTGATAAATCTGTGTATGGCTTCCTAATTATATATGTAGAACTTGGTACTTCTGTCTAGGGCTAGGAGACCCTTATCTCATCCAGACTATCTCAACTTCCTACATTCTATTATTCCTTACCTCTCCTTATCTTATTCATACGGTGGGCTCACTGATCCTGTCGAAAAGACTAGAAGATTCTTATCTTACAGAGGCTGACTCTGCTTCCTGCATTCTAATTTCCATGTTTAGCCTGTTCATACTGGTTTAACCCATCACTCCACATGTCTGCACTAGTTTCCCCATCTTTCATATTTTTATGTCAAGTTTCCTCATCTCTCACAATCCTCACTTCTCTTTTAGATCAGTGATACTGATCTCTCAAAAAGATCAGTGTTACTGATCTCTCACAAGAGGAAACCAGAGCCCCTGGGGTAAACACACGCAGACGTTGGCAGAACATACAAACTCCCTACAGACAGCATGGGATTTGAGAACATTAAGAGATTGAAGGGACATGGCAAAATAAATAATTTAGCATGGACTAGATGGGCCAAATGGGCCTGTTTCTGTGCTTTAATGCTCCATGGTCTGTAGTTCAAAAGATTTTGTGGGTGGGGCTTGTCTTGAAAATTCCTCCCACACAACAAAATATGTTATAAAGGCCTAAGTGCCAAGTAAGGCTTTAACCATAAGGACTGGGATGGTTTCTTCAAGTATATTGATGCAAGGCAAATTCCAAGTCATTGCATGTAAAGAGTAATTCCATTGATCACGTCGAATGTGGTTGATGCAGTAATGCAACAAATTGGTACTAAAAACATCTCAATATTGTGACAGAAAATTTGATCAGATTAACACCTGCAAATTCTTGTTTTGGTAAATGGAATTCATTAACAATAAGAAGAGGAATTTTACATCCTCAGAATTCAATTTGCAATATAGTCATATGTGTCTGATAGGCAAATTTGTCAGCTGGTTTGCAAACATTGAGGTTGAGGTTCATGACTCATTAATTAAGGTAAGATGTTGACAAGGGAAACCCTATTTCTCCCCTTCCAAACAATTAGTGTTGTTAGCAGAGAAAAACTGGCAAAGATGGCCCCGAGTGCAGCATCAATACATTGGTTTACGTCTAACTGGCCTGAAGTTTCAATTGTGCTGCAAAGATGTGCTAAAATGTCAGTAAGTTGGCCACTAGTTGCTTTGACTGTGTGTCTGCTGTGGCAAAAATAACCATCACCCAAAGCTCAAGGTAACTATTGTTGGAGGCCCAAGGTATAAGATTCAGTGAATGGCCATATACCTGGACTTTGGCTGGAGATGAGAGTTCATTGAAGATTCATGAATATATTAGGGAATCAGAGGTGGGAGAGATGGTTAGCATGAGTAGGTGAGTTGGGTGAGAATAGGGGTTGGGGAGCTCATGAAGAGGAGGTAAGAAAGAGAAAGTGATATAAAACCAAACCATGTTGGAAAGACTCAACAGGTCAAAGGTGAAGCAGGGTTAATATTTCAGGTCAAAGGCTGATTTGATCAGAACTGGGAAGGAGAAAAATAAATTTGCATTTTTTCAGGACAGGTGGGAGTGATGATTTGGACAAAGGGAATATCTTTGATAACATGAGGTCAGATTTTCCCTCTGATAAACTGTAAATTAGATTATCTGGCCTATTGGTTAATAGGGCAGTTGCAGAGGGAGAGTTGGCCCATTGTTTCTTAGCACAACATGATATGCTGGGCAGGTTCTATGCCCTGCATATCACAACTCTTAATGAAGGTTGTCAACGATCTCACTCTTGAACCAATTTCATTCCATTGCTTTTATGAATGAAGGGGCATATTCTCCCTCCCCAACTGCTGCCTTTAACCTACCAATCAGATGAGCTCATTTAGATTTTCTCCAGGTCACCAAACACCCTATTAGAGATATTCCTTTCATCCTCTCCAATCTTTCTCACTCTTCCTGCAACTTAATTCTAACTTATATTCTCTCCTTTCTCTCTTTCCTGATTCTCAATATGTGTTAGATATTAAATATTAACCCTTATTTTCTTTCCACAGATGTTGTCTGATGCTGATATCCCTAGCATTTTGTTTTTCTTTTCAATACAGATCTCCAGCATTGGCAGTTTTTTTAAAAAAAAATTCAAGTCAGGGAAGTTATGAGATGGGGACCTATCAGGAAACAGCATTAATAAAAGATGGCAGTTTTGGGACTAATCAACAATAGGGTCACCACACAACATTGTAATGTGATTTCCCAGGCAACACTCACTCTACATGTAAATACATCTAGCACAAATGTTGTATAGCCAACACAATTTCAATTTGAGTCTGAAGGAGCTCTGCTGAATTTCCAGAGAAGCCCAATTAGAATTAGATATCACCAGTCATGCATCCCACACCCAAAATAAGACTAGACAACATTTTTTTCATGAAAGGTTTTCTTCCTGAAAAAAAAATCATTGGGGATTACAAGACACCTTCAAGCTGAACACAAAGATAATTTCAGATTTGCTGTATCACGTACGAAGATGGAGAAACATTAAATGAACTTTTATTTAATTTAACATGTTAAATCGCATAATGATGCTGAGCTAAGCTCTCAGGTTGACTGCACATGTTGCACAGGGTTTGTCTTTGTCACCAATTTTACAACCAAAGTAGAACACATAAGCTTTCTTAATAAGTGCAGTCTTGTTGCATCTTTGAGCCTTAAGTGTATACGTGCCACAAATGTAATAGAATATATTGCAGCTGTTGCAACATTGATGAGACTTTTCTGCTGTACTGAATCTTCCTGAAGACAATAAATGCTATTGTTAAGTAAACTCATAATGCTGTTGCCTGAAGAACATGTGCATCAAAGTGCATCCAATCTATAATCAATGTAATGCACAGCATATGAATATGCGAGCTGCTTTTATAGCCTGTCTGCATCTATCCTGAATAAGCATGTCCAGGCCTAAAAACATTTGCATAATACCTGCACTGAATGCATGCCCAAACATGCTTGGACTGACCAAAACAGCTTGAATTGTAGGCAATATACTAATAGACTTATATATCTAAAAAACAGTATATGATCAGAAATTTTTAAAGTGATTTTCATGACCAGCAGCCCAAAACTGATAAAATACACTGAAGTGTTCAGGAAGCAAAATCTTCACTGCTCAGTGTAATCAATCCTTATTCAAAAATCAAAGTTTAAAAATAATAACAGGCATTGAAATTTCCTGGCCATAAACTTTTAGTTCAGACTATCCAGCTTAATACTAACTACCATATACAGGTAAAAAGAGTCAAAAATATTTGAACCTACTTCTTGGCCCTCTCATCACTGCTTATTTATTGACATTGTGGAAAGTATCGGCATATGGACCCACTAAGCAAGAATGTTTTGACAGTCTGGCATGGTGTCCTCCATCCTGCAGGCAGCCAGGAGGAACTTGTAATCATAACATCCCAATCAACTGGCAAATTTGTGCAGACTATAAAGTTAATTTTTCATTTTGAATAATCAAGTGCAGCTATTCTCAACGAAGACCCTACTGCCCCCCTTTTGGCCACAGCACGTTTAAGTAAAAGCCTTTTCTTTATTTTCTGTTTTCTTTTCACCTCATGTAACATAAATATTCTTAATTTTTTTTATAGTTGATAGGAGAGAAGTACGGAAGAAACCAAAACTTGACTGCTTCACAGGGAAGGGGGCCCCAGAAACTTTTGAGAAGAATTGGAAGGGGGCCAAAATAAAGGTTGAGAATGGCTGATGTAGAGACCTTTTCTATCCCTTCCAAAGTGTCTGCCATCATGAGCGATGAACAGATAATTGGACTTGATTGACAAATAGGCAGTAACTGGAGCAGATGATTTGAAACTGTTTTTTCATCCTGTTTCTTTCTCCACAGATGCCCCCTGACTTGCTTCATGACCCAATCTCTCACTCTGATGTCATTTCAGATTTCCAACAGCTGTATTTTTCTTCCAGCAAAATGCATCTTTTGGATTTTTGCTTACATATTAATGTGAAGAATGTACCACAGAGGAAAATGTTAGCAAATTAAGGTAGTATTCACAACCAGCATAAAAAACCCAATTTTTTACAGAATTATGTCTTGTCTTTATTAATGATATTGTATGGTTAAGCATTGACTGACTCCTGAGATACATTCATCTTAGGGACAGCCAACAGGAAGACTGCCTTTAAGATAAATATTTGACATGAGATGTGCTGCTGCCTTGCAGAATGGAAACGATAAGAGGTTGTTAGTATACCCGAGCATATGAACTCCTGATGCCCTGGCCACCTGACCATCTGAACTCCTGATGCCATGGCCATCCAAGCGTGCAAACTCCCAATGCCCCGGTCACCTGTGCATCTGAACTCCTGAAGCCCCAGCTGCACGAGCATACTAACTCCCAACACCCTGGCCACCTGTGTATGCAAACTCCCAATGCCCCAGTCCACCCGAGCATCCAAACGCCCAATGCCCCGGCTGCCCACAAGCTCCCATTTCATTTCGTGTTTGTATCACTTTTTAGGGTTAGTACAGGCTACAACCTTCACAGCTTTGGAGAAACTGATGGCAACAGCTAGTACAGGCTGTATCCAAAATTTGTGACTTTGTAGAGGAAAAAGAACATTGGGTTCTTTTTCCAAGGACACAGGCGGTGAGAGAGTCATGCATGTGGAACACTGAAGAAACAGCATCATTGACCAGAGGCCATCACATCGAGCATGGAACAGGAATGAATCTGTGAATGATTCTCCCTGTCAGGGAAATTATTGAATACCACCTTGACCAAAGGAAAGGTCACTTTGATCAACCCGTACCTGGGTTTTGAAGCATCATGGAGGTCATGTGTTTTGTTTCTCCACTGTGCCAAGTAAAACGGGAGTTGTGACAACTGTTTGTGCAAAAAAGATATTTCTCAGCAAGTAATTTGACAAGGATTTGTATGTTTTTAGTAGTCCAGTCACCTAGTCTCTATCATCTCCTTCATAATTTCATCTGTGCATCAGTTTAAAAGACTGCATTTCAACAATAGATTTCTAAGACTGAACTTTGGAATGACTTTCCAGAATTGTGCCTAAACTGTAATTGTTTGGGTATTCCCCCAACCCCTCCCCCCTCCACACACACACACACACACACAGTCACAGAGGCACACACACATGTATATTCGCAGATAGTTGGGGTTTGATTTGATTAATATATATTATTAGTAGTTTATTAATAGTGTTTTAAAAGAAAAACAATAACACTGCCTTGGTGAATTTCTATTGCTGCTGGCCTGTGACATAACAAATTGGGGTTCGTCTGGGTTCTGACCAAAATTGGAGCTTATTGATCAATTTGTTTTCAATCTGATTGGTTAAATTCCTTTTTGAAAGACTTACGGGTGTGTGGGAAAACTGTAGGAATGGATATGGATGAGTTTTTGAAATCGCCATGCTCTATGGGTTTGCAGAAGGTGAAAAAGGATGAGTTGGTGGTTATTGCCCAAAAGTTGGGATTTTTTGTGATAAAACCATGTATGAAAAAGGTGGATCTGGAGAATTATAGCACAAAGCTAATACATCAGTGGGGAAGTTTGGAGAGAAGGAGTTAGAACAATCTTCCAAGAGTAAATCCCTTGAGCAGCAGTTACTGTTGGAACAGACTGAGTTAGAAAAACATAGATTTGAGGTGGAGAGAGAACAAAGGCAGTTTGAGAGAGAGAAGATGAGAAATGGAGTTCCATGTTCTGGTCCTAGTGAGAGGTTTGTGACCAGTAGGGAGGTTAGGTTAGTTCCTCCATTTGATGAGGCTGAGATTGATAAAAACTTCCAGCTTTCAAGAAAGTTGCTGAGAGTTTAAAGTAGCTAAAAGACCATTGGTCCCTCATGTTACAAAGTGTGATTAAAGGGAGGCCCAGCAGGCTTACTCTGCCCTTACAACCAAACAAGCTGCTGATTTAAAGCTTATAAATTGGTTCAAGAAGCTTATAGGCAAAAATTTAGGAATTTGAGGAAATTGGTCTTAAGGATTTTGTTGTGTGATTCGACCGATGGTGCACATCAAAACAAATGATGATTATAACAGACAGAGAGCTGAGGAAATTAAAAGGTGCATTCCTAATGACGTATAAGCATATTTAAATGAAAAGTGAGTGGAAATTTGGCAGGAATCTGTTAATTAATGAATGAGTATGCTTTAACCCACAAGGTTAAATTAAAACCTTCCAAAAGGGTGATATGAACTATCCAAATAAGTTAGAAAATAAATCAGAAAGTTGTGCTAGGAGTAAGGATGAAGATAAGCAAGGAAAGGAAAACCTTTGGGTCCCCTTTCCCACTATTGTAAGCAAATTGTTTTCTGCTGAGAAAACAAAAGAAAGAAAAAGAGTTGAAAAACATAGAAATCAAAAAGTTTCCAGGCCTTCTGATAACAGATTCAAATATTTTGTGTCAGAGGGTTTGGTTTCGGTAAAGGAAGAGTCACCACAAGTCACTCAGTGTTTTGGAGTTTGGCGATGAGACTGCCACAGTGAAATAAATTTAATTCGAGGTCTGGGGGGGTGGGGTTGATCTGGAGTCGATTCTTCGGCGCAGGATAGTGTTGAAATCAGCTTTAGTTAGTGGACCTATTATGATAGAGATCTGATCAAGTTTGCTAGTAGAGGGAGTTTTGTTGTTACTGGGAAACGGCCTTGTAGAGGGTAAAGTTGTCCCTGTGGTGTGGTTGACAGCCAAGGCAGTTATTGATGAGACAAAGACAGATTCTGATATATATCCAGCCTGTGCAATGTCTCGGGCTATGGCTAAAAAATTTATTTGTGCAAATGGTGCTGTGCAGATTAAGAATCTGTGATAGTACAAAACAGCACTCAGATTGTAATGACCTGCCAAAACCTTTATCTCCTTCTTTATTGGACCAGAGGGCTGGTGTTATCCAGAAAAGAGTTTATAGAGGGGCAAAACAAAGATCCCAATCTTACTGAAGTGAGAGATAAGGCTCTCTCCAATAATGAAATATAGAAAGTGCCAGTTAAGGTCACGTGATGAGGAGAGTGAAGTAGAATGTAGAACCTTAGAGCAGTCGGACTAAGAAAGCCAAAACCTGTTTTTAAAAAAAGTACAAACACTAAAAATTGCAAGAATAGATAAATAAAGGCTCCTACCCAACAAAAACGGGGATGAAAAATGCCGTCAAATTAAAGTCGCCAGTAAGGAAGGAGCAACTGCCAGCACCCGATCCAGTCCACCTCGTGGAGCCAAAGATAGCGATGCCGATTCCAGGCCTGAAGACTGGGCGGTTCTGACGACAGAGGTGCGACCCGCAGAATGTAGCCAGTGCTCGCCCTGGAGGGCAGCAAGAGGTGAGACCAACCCGGGGGTGGGGGGGGGGGGGGGGTGAGAAGCAACATGGTTTCCGACTGGTCATTGAGAGGCGAGGGGCCCATGGAGAGGTCTGAACCTTGGGGAGGACCGTGAGAAAAGAGAGCTTGGGAGTGGAATGTGATGGGTAGCAGGAGGAGCTTATAGGAGGATGTGGGAGACCTCGGTCCTGTGACGACAGACAACTCCAGCAGTGAATCCAGCAAGGAGGGAAGTGATGAGGAGATCAGAGATGGTGGCAGGAAGAGAGAGCAGGGAAAAGTGGGGAGGCACGAGGGAGGCAAGATGGCATTGGCAAGAGGGGGAGAGGCCACAGAGCCTCACTACACAACATCCTAAAGACCATGGGAAAGATAGAGGAGAAACTGGCTAGAGATTTAAGGAAAAAAACAGGGGAAATTTATAATGAAATGGACAGATGGGAAAATGCCCTAATTGGACTGATAGGAAGGGTGACTGAAGTAGAGGAAAGAATTGAGGAAAATGAAGACCGAATAAATAAATTAGAGAGAGAAGTTACCGCATGGGGGCAGAAAGGGGTCGCTTCTGGCAGAAAATTGATACTCTGGAGAATCATTGCTGGAAAAACACGATAAAATTGTGGGGTTGAGGGAAGGCATGGAAGGGAGGTATCCTGTGGTGTTCTTTCAACACTGAGGTTTTAGGAAGGGAGAAACTGGGAGAATCAGTTGAGGTAGAGAGGGCCCATTGGTCCTTCTTCCTGTGGCCGGGCCCCAGTCAAAGACCACGCTGAATACTGGTGAAGCTCCTCTATCACCAGGACTGAGAGAAAATTTTAGGTGCAGAAGCTGTTGGGCTGAAAGCAAGGAGGTGGGGGGTCCTATGGAGCTGGAGGAGAACAAGGTGCTATTTTACCCAGATATGTGTGGCCCTACTAAAACAAAGAAAGGAGTTTGAGCCAATGAAAAGAATGGCTATGAATGTTTCCTCAGATACCCAGCAACTCGAAATATTGTAATGCCACGGTGGGGGGGCGGGGGGAGATAAAGTTCCTGTCAGAGGTAAAAGAGGCCCATCAGTTTGTAAAGCAGTTTCTGGTTTGAAAGGAATAAGTGCCAAATGGATAATGCCAATGGTTTGATGTATGTAAGAATGTACTGTAAATAATAGTTATAAAATCATAATTATTGTAGGTTTAATTGTTTGTTTCATAAATATATTTGTGGGAGAATTTGTAAAGAGGAAAATGATCCAGGGGGCTTGGGGGATGAGGGTGGAGAGGTGTGGGAGGTAGGAGGCAAAATGCACAGCCTATGGTGAGGAGGGGGATGGTGATGATGCAGAGGGTGAAGACACTAGGGGGAGGGGAGGGAAGATTAAAGGGAGCAGGATATAGATGGGGGATATATGTGAATTTGATAGTTTATTTTTGTCTTTTTTGTCCTTTTTGTCTCTTATTCTTCCTTTCTCGGATTTGTCGTGGACTCGATGGACTGGAGTGCCTGGCTGAAGGAAAAGGATTGGGTGAATGTTGGACATGGGGCAGTCAGGGGATGGGGGAAATCACAGACTTGGGAAGAGACTCTGGGGAAATGGCCAGTAATATCAAATATATAAGTTTTAACATAAACAGTCTGAACAGACAAGTGAAGAGGAAAAGAGTCTTGACACATATAAAGAAAATAGGGGCAGATCTGGCCTTCCTTCAGAAAACATATTTAACAGAGTGGAAACATCAAAAGTTAAAAATGGGATGGCTCGACCAGGTAATAGCCTCTTTGTTTGATTCTAGGGCATGGGTTGTGGCAACTTTGATAGGAAAAAGTGTTCTGGTATAGTGGAAAGCTTAGTCACAGACAGAGCAGGGAAATTTGTAATGGTGCACTCTCAGATATATTCAGAGTCCTGGACCCTAGTGAATGTATATGCCCCAAATCTTGATGACAAGAAGTTCATACATATACTTTCTTGGAACTGGCAGAGGAAAGAGGGGGGGGGGGGAGGGGTGATCTTTAACTTTTGTCTGGATCCTGACCTGGACAGGTCAATGAAAAAAATACCAAAGACAAAGGCAGCAAGGGATACCATTGATTTTTATGAAGGAGCTGAATTTGATATAGACATATTCTGAGATCAACTGTACCTCTACTCTAGATAAATTTCTCCTCTAGGACACCCTCAAGGCAGATTTGAGAAGTCAAATAATTGGATACACTAAAGCAGTCAAAAAGGAGTACATGAGGGAGTTGGGAGAATTGGAACATGAGATAACTTATTTAGAGAAGGACTTTCAAAAATCTGGCTCTGAAGAACAATATGGGCTCTAAAAAAACAAAAAAACTGAAATTCAATAAGCTTCAAATATATAGTATAGAAAAGGCCATAATGAGGTCAAAACAAAAGTATTAAGAATTGGGAGAAATTGCCCATAAAGTCCTCTCTTGGTAGTTGAGGGCAGGACAGGCCTCAAGAACGATCAATGCAATATAAACCAGGAATGACAGGGTCTCTTACAAGTCAAAATAAATTAATGAGACTTTTAGGCAAATTAATGAAAATCTATATGAAACAAAATTGGCGGTGGGGGTGGGGTGGTGGCAGCAGCAGATAAAATCAATGAGTTCCTGTCAAAATTGGAACAACCAAATTTAGAACAGGAAGGGTTAGATTTCCCCTTCATAGAGGAAGAAATAGAAAAGGCATTGACTTTACTACAGACTAACAAATCTCTGGGGGAAGATAGGTTCCTGTCTGAGTTCTTCAAGGAATTTAAGGACTTATTGATACCTCTTTTTATGGAGGTGGTAGACCAGACAATTGAGACCCATACTCTTCTAGAATCTTTTTTGACAGCAATTATTATGGTCATTCTCAAAAAAGACAGGGATCTACTGAAACCATCCTCTTATAGACCAATCTCATTAATAAATACAGACTATAAGATACTTACCAAAACCTTGGCAAATAGATTGGCAAAATAGTTGCTGAAATTAATAAATAAGGATCAAGTGGGCTTTGAGCAAAAATTGAAGGCAACAGACAATATAAGCAGACTGCTGAGTATAATGCATCTGTAGACCTTGATGCAGAGAAGGCATTTGACAGACTAAAGTGGGACTTATTATTTGAGGTGCTAGAAAAATTGGGAATAGGGCAACTTTTATAAATTGGATAAGGGTGTTGTACCATGCACCCAAGGAAAAAGTTGGGACCAATGGGGAAATTTCTTCAGCTTTCCCACTGTCAAGATCTAATAGACCAGTGGTTCCCAACCTTTTTCTTTCCACTCACATACCACTTTAAGTATTCCTTATGCCATAGGTGCTCTGTGAAGGGATTTCTTAAGGTAGGATGTGGGTGGAAAGAAAAAGGTTAAAAACCACTGTTGTAATCATACCTAATTGACTCGTTATGTGCACGGTTTAATAACTCCAAAGGAAATGGGCCAATTACAATTTTTCTCAAGCAAAATATTTCAGTAACAATTGGATCTAGAGCAGTAATTTTTAACCTTTCCTTCCCACTCACATCTCACCTTAAGCAATCCCTTACTAATTACAGAGCCCTGATGGTATAGGGATTACTTAAAGTGGTGTGTGAGTGGAAAGAAAAAGGTTGGGAACCACTGTAGTAGACAAAGGTGTCCAATATCTCTAGCTCTATTCATACTAGCTATGGAGCCATTGGATGAGGCCATTCACTAGGATCCTGACATTAAGAGATTTGGGGTAGGCCAGGAGGAACACACAACCAATTTATTTGCTGATGATGTGTTGATATATCTGACAGGCCCAGTAAACTTGCTGGCCAGCCTGCACTCTACTCTAAAAGACTATGGAGAGGTCTCTGGGTATAAGATCAATTGGGATAAGAGTGAAGTCATGTCACTTGCTAGGGGGGACTACAGTCAATATCAAGAGAATAGTCATTTGAATTGGCTGCAAAACATGATCAAATATCTAAGAGTTAGGGTGGATACTAACCTAAATAATTTATATAAGCTAAACTATGCCCCCCTTTTCAAGAGAACTGAGGATGACTTAAATAGGTGGGTAACCCTGCCTATCACTCTGGTTGGCAGGACCAGCTGTGTTAAAATGAATGTGTTGATGAGGCTTCAGTACCTCTTCCAGACTCTGACTGTGGCGTTGCCCTGGGGATTTTATATTTGCATGTTAGAAGGTTTCTGTGGAATGGAAAGGTAGCCAAGGTCTCTATGGAAAAATTAACCTGGGACTTCAGTCTGGGCAGCCCAATCGAGGTATATTTGAAGGGGAAGGTGTACTATCCTGAGCACAAATTGGTCTGCACACCGTGGGTGAAAAGGTAGCAGGAGACTTTATTTATAAGTGGGATACTAAATTACAATCTGGCAAAAAAAAGACAGTGTATATTGAAACACATAATTTCTATATGGAACAAAATTAATCAATATGTAGGGTCAAAACTGGGCCTTCACAAATCGAGGCAAAGGTGGGAGTAAGACTTAGGAACAGCTATTGATGAGCGTTGCTGGTCAGACCTGTGTCGGAGCAGCATGATTGAAATTATTAATGTGTGGGATAGACTGGTGCAGTATATCTTTCTCCACCAGCTATAGTGAACACTAAAAAGTGAATAAGGCGAAAACAGAAATTTCAAACCCATGCTTCAGATGTGGCATTGTGACAGGAACCTTGTGCACGCAACCTGGACATGTATCAAGGTGAGATCCTTTTAGGTGGAACTAGGACAAGGCCTAGAAAAATTCATAGGTATAGACTTCCCACAGGACCCAGAGCTGTTTCTATTGGGTAACATGATAGGCATAAGGCTTAAGATGAAGCTGGCCACATTCCAAATCCAATTTGTAATGATTGCAATGGCAGTGGCCAGGAAATGCATGGCGGTTACCTGGCAATCTGACTCCCACTTGGACATTGCGCACTACAATACGGAAATGCAAAGCTGTGTCCCTTGGAGAAAATTACCTATCATTTAAGGAAAAAAAATATAACACCTTCCTAAAAATTTGGCAACCATATTAAAATTTCATAGGAGCACAGTTATTGTGTGGACCTGTGTGTCTTGCTGCCCTGCCTTCCCTGTCTATCCTTCTACTGAGGGAGGGGCGGGGGGGGGGTGGTTCATTCCATCCCAATCAAGTAAAGTCAAGAAAATGTAACTGCCTTAGTGCCAACTGTTGGGCCGTGACAAATCCCTGATGTGTTCTCTACCTTTGTTGTGGGTGTCTTGAATGTTGTGTGTGACTGTGGTCTGTTGAGTGTGGGGAGGGGAGGGGGTGGGGGAGGGAAGGTGAAAAAATGGCTTGGGAGTCAACAGTGAATTTTGCATCTAATTGATAACTGTAATTTGTAATTGATTATAGAAATTGTTTGAGTTTGAAAATGTATAAATAAAATATTCAAAAAAAAAGAAAGCACCAGTTGGCTATTATTTCAAGGATGGTGAGTTGATGAGGAGGTGGAGATGACCTGATATTCCTGCCAGTGAAGAATAGGCAGATGTTTACCAGAATGTAGTTCCTTCAGCCTGTAAGGATGAATTTTTAACCTGGGCCAAAAGCATGCCCTTGGGTGGTCGTCTTGGTGTAAGGAGAACTATGTATAAGATTATGAAACAATTCTATTGGCCTAGTTTAAGAAAAAATGTTGTGACATTTTGCCAGACATGTCACATTTGTTAGGTTGTGGGTAAACCCAATCAGGTTCCCCCAGTGGCTCCATTATAACCCGTTCCTACTTTTGATGAACCATTTCCTCAATTTATTGTGGGTTGTGCCCAAGACAAAAGCTGGAAATCAGTATTTGTTAACAGGCTAGCGTACATGTCAACAAGTCAGCATGTTAAAGCCTTCACCAGTGGTATTGTATAGAACTAAGTAGTCTAGGGACCATGAGATTGTACAAGTTGACTCTTGTGAGGGTCACTTCAAACAAAACATTGTCCCAGTTTGTCTGTCTAATTTGATTGTTTTGCAGGATTTGGATGTTAAGTTGGCTCATCTTCATCCCCAGGAAAAGGAGCAAATCAAAGAATTACTTTTAAAATGTAGGAACTTGTTTCCAGATGTGCCTGAGAGAACCAATAACTTGTCATGATGTTGATGTTGGAGATGCAAAATCTATTAAACAAAATCCATATCGAATGAATGTTGAAAAGTGCAGACTGCTAGACCAAGAGATTGAATCTATTTTAAAGATTGATATTATTAGATGTTCCACCTCAGATTGGAGTTCACCTCATGTCCTGGTGTCTAAACCAAATGGGACGGTTAGATTTTGCACTGATTATGGAAAAGTTAATGTGGTAACAAAGATAGATGCATATCCTATCTCTAGGGTGGATAATTGTGTGGTCAAAGTTGGAAAGGCTAAGTTTCTTTCGAAGATGGAATTAGTAAAAGGTTATTGGTGTGTTCCCTCAACAGACAGGGATATAAATTTCAGTATTTGTGACCTCATCAGGGTTATATGAATACAAAGTTTTACCATTTGGAAAGAAAAAAGATTAATTTTGTGATTCAGATGATTTGGTTATGGAGAATAACAAGAGGATTCGAGTACAGAAGTAGGGAGCTCCTATTGCAGCTGTACAGGGCCTTGGTGAGACCACACTTGGAATACTGTGTTCAATTTTGGTCTCCTTATTTGAAGAAGGATTTCCTCGCCCTGGAGGGGGTGCAGAGAAGGTTCACCAGATTAATACAAGGAATGGAAGGACTTGCATATGAAGAAAAGTTGGATCGACTCGGCTTGTATTTAGAAGATTGAGGGGGGATCTTATAGAAACATATAAAATTCGTAAAGGATTAGACAGACTACATGCAGGAAAGTTGTTTCCGATGCTGGGAAAAACCAGGACTCGGGTCATGGTTTAAGGATAAGGGGGATGTCTTTTGAGATGAGAAAAAATGTCTTCTCTCAGAGAATGATAAATCTGTGGAATTATTTGCCACAGGAAGTAGTTGAGGCCGGTTCCTTATCAATATTTAAGAGGAGGTTAGATTTAGCCTTTGTAGCTAAGGGGAATCAAAGGGTATAGGGAGAAGGCAGAAGCGGGTACTAATCATAATGAATGGCAGTGCAGGTTTGAAGGGCCAAATTGCCTACTCTTACCTATTTTTCTGTTTTTCTATGATACCTGGGAGTTAGAGAATTCTTTGACAAACTTTCAAAAGCAAACCTTAGTGTTAATTTAGCTAAAAGTAAATTTGGCCTTGCTGCTGTGACTTATCTTGGTTATGTTGTTGGTCAAAGCAAGTTGGCACCTGTTCAGGCAAAAATTCAGATGATTTCTGAGTTTCCTGTTTGCAAGGGTAAGAAAGCTGTTAGGAGATTTTTGGGAATGGTAGGATATTATCAAAAGTTCTGTAGAAATTTTGCTGATAGTGACCTTCTTGCCTAACCTTCTGAAGAAGGGTGAAATGTTTGTTTTGACAGAACTTTGTCAGGAAGCATTTGACAAACTGAAAGTCATTTTATGTCACCAGCCTGTGCTTAAGTCACCTGACTTTGAGAAGCCATTTTCTTTTGCAGTGATGAAGCTGCGGGAGCTGTGTAATTACAAAAGATTGATGGTGCTGATATTGACCATCCAGTGGGTTACTTCTCCAAGACATTCAATGAACATCAAAATAATTATTTTATCATAGGGAAAGAATTATTGTCACTTGTACTGGCTTTGCAGCATTTTGATGTTTACAGCTTAGGGACCACTTGTGTATAATGACCATAATCCCTTCATGTTCTTGAATAAAATGAGAAACAAAAATAGACAATTGTTAAACTGGAGTCTAATTCTGCAGGATTATGATGTAGAAATAACTCTTATTAGAGCAGTGGTTCTCAACCTTTTTCTTTCCACTCACATACCACTTTAAGTATTCCCTATTCCATAGGTGTTGTGTTTTTTAAAAAACTTTATTTATTCGTTCAAAATACAGAGGTGCTGTGTGATTAGAAAGGGATTGCTTAAGGTGGTATGTGGGTGGAAAAAAAAATTTGAAAACCACTGTTTTAATTGTACTTAAATGAATTTCAGTAACAATTGGGTCTAAAGCAGTGGTTCTTAACTTTTGTTCCCTACTCACATAGCATCTTAAGCAATCCCTTACTAATCACAGAGCACCCATGGCATAGGGATTACTTAAAGTGGTATGTGAGTGGAAAGAAAAAGGTTGAGAACCACTGTATTAGAGGTAAGGGTAATGTAATTGCTGATTGCTTTTCAAGATGTTAAGTTTGTAATGTTTCTACTTGGTTCGGCTGGAAGTCGGAGGAGGAGCTTGGAAAGAGTCGGGCTGTGAATCAGAGGAGGAGGAGCTTGCTGAAAGTGAGAAGAAGGTAAGCTATTAAAGTCGGGGGCTTACCGGGGCTTGGGCCTACTTGGTTCGGCTGGGAGTTGGAGGAGGAGCTTGGAGAGAGTCGGGCTGTGAATCAGAGGAGGAGGAACTTGCTGAAAGTGAGTCAGAGGAGGAGGAGCTTGCTGAAAGTGAGAAGGTAAGCTATTAAAGTCGGAGGCTTACCGGGGCTTGGGTCTACTTGGTTAGGCTGGGAGTCGGAGGAGGAGCTTGGAGAGAGTCAGGCTGTGAATCAGAGGAGGAGGAGGAGCTTGCTGAAAGTGTGGAGAAGGTAAGCTATTAAAGTTGGGGGCTTACCGGTGCTTGGGCCTACTTGGTTCGGCTGGGAGTCGGAGGAGGAGCTTGGAGAGAGTCGGGCTGTGAATCAGAGGAGGAGGAGCTTGCTGAAAGTGAGTCAGAGGAGGAGGAGCTTACTGAAAGTGACAGGGTTAATTGGTCAAGGGCCAATAAAAGGAGTGAAAGGGGAGGGAGTGGCCAGTGAGAAGTGGCTCAGTGAGTGAGTGGAGCAGTAAAGGAGTGAGACTTCCTGGCTTTGGCTTATCAGGCTTCGGCGAAAGCAGGCAAGGAGAAAAGGTAAGCTGAGTTATTTGCCTTCGTATTCAGAGCCAAGCCAATAGGGTTAGTGCTCTGTACTGGGTGTCAGATGTGGGAACAATGGGTGACCTCCACCCTCCCAAATGGCCACATCTACACCAGGTGTACCAAGATGCAGTTACTAAAGGAGCGAATTAGGGATATGGAGTTGCAGATTGATGACCTGTGGCTTGTAAGGGAGAGTGAGGAGTTAATCGACTCAACTTTCAGGGCGATAAATACTCCAGAACCCGTGTCAGGTAAGTGGGAAACCGTCAGGGGGGGAAAGAAAAAAGCGAGAAAAACGGAGAGCACACCAGTGACTATCCCACTCAGCAACAGTTATGTTGTGTTGGATTCTGTTGAGGGAGATGACCAGACAGAAGATGGCCTGGCAGAGTGGTGCAAAAGGAAAAGGAGAAATGCAGTAGTTATTGGGGACTCCATTGTCAGGGGTACGGACAGGAGGTTCTATGAGCCAGATAAGTATACCTGCATGGTGTGCTGCCTCCCTGGTGCAAGGGTACGAGATATCACAAATCGCATCCAAAATATTCTGAGAGGAGAGGGAGAGCAGCCTGATGTCTTGGTACATGTGGGTACAAACAACATTGACAAGAAAAGGGAGGAGATAATGAAAAGGGATTATGGTGAGCTGGGACGAAAGCTGAAAGACAGGAACGCTAGGGTGGTGATCTCGGGATTACAACCTGTTCCAAATGCAAGTGATGAAAAGAATGTAAGGATAAGGAAAATGAACGTATGGTTGAGGTTCTGGTGTACAAGGCAAGTATTTGGCTTCTTGGATCATTGGGATCTCTTTTGGGGAAGGCATAATCTTTACAAGAGGGACGGGTTGCACCTAAATCCAAAAGGTGTCAACATTTTGGCAAGTATGTTTGGTACAGCAGTGGGGCAAGGTTTAAACTAATTTGGCAGGGGTATGGGAACCAGAGTGATAGGGAAAAGGGTATGGAAGATAAAGTAATGGCCAGGAAAAGTAAAATAGGAAAAGTAATGTTGGGAGGAGAAAGTAAAAAAAATCAGATGGTGCAGTGAGTTTTCGGGTCAATGATAATGTTAAGAAAATTACAAAGAAAAATAGTGGGCAGAAAAATCAAAAGAAAAGGTTACAGAAGTCACTAGATATTAAAAAGACAAAGAGCATAAGGGCACTTTATCTGAATGCCTGCAGTATTAGAAATAAGGTTAGTGAACTTGAGGCGCAAATCGGTACCCATGCCTATGATTTGCCATCATGGAAACATGGCTACAAGGTGACCCTAAATGGGAATTAAACTTTCAAGGGTATCAGGTGGTGCAAAGAGATAGACAGGATGGTAAGGGAGGTGGAGTTGCACTCTTAATCAAAGATGAGCTCCAGGCAGTAGTGATGGATGATATAAGATCTAAAGAGCAGCATAATGTTGAGTCCAATTGGGTAGAGATAAAGAATAACAAAGGGAAAAAATTATTGGTGGGTGTTATCTATCGCCCACCAAATAACAATAGTTTAGTGGCACAGGAAATAAATAGAGAGATAAGTGAGGCATGTAATAATGATACGGCAGTAGTCATGGGGTACTTTAACTTCCACATAGATTGGGAAAATCAAGTTGGTCGTGGGAATCTGGAAGAGGACTTCATAGAATGCATCCGCGATAGCTATCTTGAGCAGCATGTTAAGGAACCCACAAGAGAAAATGCTCTCCTGGATCGAGTGTTGTGCAATGAGATAGGTAGAGTAAATGATGTAATAGTCAGAGACCATCTGGGAAATAACGATCATAGTATGATTGAATTTCTCATTCAGATGGAAGGGGAAATAGTTAGATCTAAAACTAATATATTATGCTTAAACAGGGGTGACTACCAAGGATGAGGGAGGAATTGGGCAGAGTGGACTGGGAGCACAGGCTAATTGATGAAACAGTTGAGGAACAGTGGAAGATTTTCAAAGAAATATTTTGTAATGCTCAACAAAAATATATTCTGGTCAGGAAAAAGGGCAGCAAGAGAGGGTAAAATCAACTGTGGTTAACAAAGGAAATAAAGGAGAGTATAAAATTGAAGGTACAGGTGTACAAAGCTGCAAATAGGAGTGGGAAACTGGAAGATTGGGAAAACTTTAGGAGACAACAAGGGGTTACAAAGCGGGTAATAAGTAATGGGAAAAAGGATTATGAAAGTAAATTGGCACAAAATATAAAAACAGAAAGCAAAAAATTTTATAAATATATAAAACGGAAGAGGGTGGCCAGAGTTATATTGGCCTGGATTGAAAATTGGTTGTCTGACAGGAGGCAGAGAGTCGGGATAAATGGGAGTTTTTCAGGTTGGCAGAGAGTGGTAAGTGGGGTGCCGCAGGGGTCAGTGTTAGGCCCACAACTGTTCATCATTTACATTGATGACTTGGAGGAGGGGACAAAATGTGGTGTAGCCAAGTTTGCGGATGACACCAAATAGAGTGGAAGAGCAAATTGTAATGAGGATGTGTAGAGTCTGCAGAGGGATATAGTTAAGCTGGATGAGTGGGCAAAGGTCTGGCAGATGGAATACAATGTTAGTAAGTGTGAGGTTATCCACTTTGGCAAGAAAAATAAAAGAGCTGAATATTATTTAAAGGGTGAAAAACTACAGCATGCTGTTGTGCAGAGGGACTTGGGAGTGCTTGTGCATGAATCGCAAAAAGTTAGGTTGCAGGTGCAGCAGGTTATTAAGAAGGCAAATGGAATGTTGGCCTTCATCGCTAGAGGAATTGAATTCAGGAGTAGGGAGGTAATGTTGCAACTGTATAAGGTACTGGTGAGACCGCACCTGGAGTACTGTGTCCAGTTCTGGTCTCCATATTTGAGGAAGGATATACTGGCTTTGGAGACGGTCCAGAGGAGGTTTACTAGGTTGATCCCTGGGATGAAGGGGTTGACTTATGATGAAAGATTAAATCATCTAGGATTGTATTCGCTCGAGTTCAGAAGAATGAAAGATCTTATAGAAATATATAGGATTATGAAGGGTATGGATAGGATAGATGAAGGAAGGTTTTTTGAGCTGGCCAGGGAAACTAAAACGAGAGGACACAGTCTCAAGATTCGGGGGAGTAGATTTAGGACAGAGATGAGGAAAAATAGTTTTTCCCAGAGAGAAGTGAATGTTTGGAATTCTCTGATCAGGGAAGTGATTGAGGCTGCCTCATTAAACATATTTAAAATTCGGTTAGATAAATTTTGACATGATAGAGGAATTAGGGGATATGGGGAGAAGGCAGGTAGGTGGAGTTAGGTCATAAATTAGATCAGCCATGATCGTATTGAATGGTGGAGCAGGCTCGATGGGTCATTTTTGGCCTACTCCTGTTCCTACTTCCTATGTTCCTATGTTTCTATATTCATAGCAAAATGAAATTTATTATTTGTATCTGCTGCTGAAAAATGTTATATTTGTCTGTATTATATCATGTAACAATATTGAATGTATTATTTCAAACATTGTTGGTTCCAGTTAAAATTTTGCAGAGCAAAATCTTCTTTGTTGGGTTGTGGCATTATGAGCTCCCATTTCATTTAGTGTGAGCATCACTTTAAGGGCTAGTACAGGCTGCAGCCATTTACAGTTTTGGATAGAGTGGGTGGCAACAACTTGTACAGGCTGTACCCAAAATTTGCTACATTGTTGAGGAGAAATAACATTGGGTGCTTTTTACAGGGACAGAGGTGATGAGAGAGTCATGTGTATCTCTTTCTTTGGCTTGGCTTCGCGGACGAAGATTTATGGAGGGGGTAAAAAGTCCACGTCAGCTGCAGGCTCGTTTGTGGCTGACAAGTCCGATGCGGGACAGGCAGACACGATTGCAGCGGTTGCAAGGGAAAATTGGTTGGTTGGGGTTGGGTGTTGGGTTTTTCCTCCTTTGCCTTTTGTCAGTGAGGTGGGCTCTGCGGTCTTCTTCAAAGGAGGTTGCTGCCCGCCAAACTGTGAGGCGCCAAGATGCACGGTTTGAGGCGTTATCAGCCCACTGGCGGTGGTCAATGTGGCAGGCACCAAGAGATTTCTTTAGGCAGTCCTTGTACCTTTTCTTTGGTGCACCTCTGTCACGGTGGCCAGTGGAGAGCTCGCCATATAACAGGATCTTGGGAAGGCGATGGTCCTCCATTCTGGAGACATGACCCATCCAGCGCAGCTGGATCTTCAGCAGCGTGGACTCGATGCTGTCGACCTCTGCCATCTCGAGTACTTCAACGTTAGGGGTGTAAGCGCTCCAATGGATGTTGAGGATGGAGCGGAGACAACGCTGGTGGAAGCGTTCTAGGAGCCGTAGGTGGTGCCGGTAGAGGACCCATGATTCGGAGCCGAACAGGAGTGTGGGTATGACAACGGCTCTGTATACGCTTATCTTTGTGAGGTTTTTCAGTTGGTTGTTTTTCCAGACTCTTTTGTGTAGTCTTCCAAAGGCGCTATTTGCCTTGGCGAGTCTGTTGTCTATCTCATTGTCGATCCTTGCATCTGATGAAATGGTGCAGCCGAGATAGGTAAACTGGTTGACCGTTTTGAGTTTTGTGTGCCCGATGGAGATGTGGGGGGGCTGGTAGTCATGGTGGGGAGCTGGCTGATGGAGGACCTCAGTTTTCTTCAGGCTGACTTCCAGGCCAAACATTTTTAAAATTCCAGTGAATATAGAGCCAATAAGCTCCTTTCAAATTTCCAGATGGGGTATCAGCAATGTCCTATACATTGTATCAAACTTTCTTTAATTTTAATGTCCCACACCCTTGCAAAACTCCATTCACCTTCCTAATTACTTTTGGTACCTACATGCTAACTACTTTTGCTTTGTGCACCAGGGAAGTCTCATTCCTTTTAAACAATGATTTGCTTCTTTATTCTTTCATCTAGAATGGATAACCTCACATTTTGTCTTGGATCCTCCAATCGACACCTTCTTGCCCATTCACTGAACCTGTCTCTTTCCATTGAAGGCTCTTCACAAATTGCTCACAACAGTTTTTGGATCCTCAGAAAAATTTAATCCAAGTTATTGATATGGATTGTAAATAGTTGAGGGCACAGCATTAATCCATGGGACAACACTAGTTGGTGATTTACCAAATGAAACTTATCTATTTATCCAGAATGCCTTTTGGAAATACAAATACTAGTTACTAGTTCCGTTTTATCTATTCTTTATTCTGTCCAAGAGTATGGCAGAAAATTTATCAAATACTGTTTCCCTTTTAGATAACCATGACTTTTAATTGACATGCCTTACGAATGATGGATTCCAATGTTTGCCTAATGACAATTGTTAGACTAACTTGCCTAGAGTTTGTTTCTTTTTGTCTCCATCCTTTTTGGAATATTAATGTTACTTCTGCAATGTTTTAATTGTCTGGGAATAGTCACAATCTGTCAGTTAAAACCAACAGTGACTGCACTTCCTAAGATGACTGAGATGGGCAAGGCTACTGACCACCATCCTGTTAACTTTCTACAACAGTTCTATTGAGAGTGTCCTGGCCAGCTGCATCATAGTGTGGTACAGTTGCTGCAGAGCATTACATAAGAGGTCAATCCACAGAACCATAAGTGCAGCAGAGAAGATCACAAGTGTCTCTTTCCCCCATGATAGGATCTACCAGGATCGTTGTTTAAAAAGGGCTTGCAAAATCATTGCGTACCCCTATCTCCCCACACACATCTTTCAGCTACTCTTGTTGGGAAAGGGATTTCAGAGCCAGAACCACCAGGTTGAGAAACAGCTTCTTACCACGGGCAATGAGAGTGCTGAATGACTAAATGAACTGCTCATACAAACTCTCCAAGACTCGAAACAATATTTATTTATTTTTATATAGTGGATGGGTGGGTGGATGGGTGGATGGGTGGGTGGGTGGGTGGGTGGGTGGATGGGTGGGTGGATGGGTGGATGGGTGGATGGGTGGGTGGGTGGATGGGTGGATGGGTGGGTGGGTGGGTGGATGGGTGGGTGGATGGGTGGATGGGTGGGTGGATGGGTGGATGGATGGGTGGATGGGTGGATGGGTGGGTGGATGGATGGGTGGGTGGGTGGATGGGTGGGTGGGTGGATGGGTGGGTGGATGGGTGGGTGGATGGGTGGGTGGATGGGTGGGTGGGTGGATGGGTGGGTGGGTGGATGGGTGGGTGGGTGGGTGGATGGGTGGATGGGTGGATGGGTGGGTGGATGGGTGGGTGGATGGGTGGATGGGTGGGTGGATGGGTGGGTGGATGGGTGGGTGGATGGGTGGGTGGATGCGTGGGTGGGTGGATGGGTGGGTGGATGGGTGGGTGGATGGGTGGGTGGATGGGTGGGTGGGTGGATGGGTGGATGGATGGGTGGATGGATGGGTGGGTGGATGGGTGGGTGGATGGGTGGGTGGGTGGATGGGTGGGTGGATGGGTGGATGGGTGGGTGGATGGGTGGGTGGATGGGTGGGTGGATGGGTGGGTGGATGGGTGGGTGGGTGGGTGGATGGGTGGATGGGTGGGTGGGTGGGTGGGTGGATGGGTGGGTGGGTGGGTGGAAGGCTTTTTGGCTTGAAACTATTTCTATGGTAATAGAGATTATTTTAAGTTCCTTCTCTCTCCCATATGCTCTTCCAAGTTCCTGCCTAATGCCATAGTAATGACCCCACCCCAATTAAAATGTTACCATTTTTTCTACTCTTATCCTTGTCCATAGCTATGCTAAAGGTTAGGGAGTTGTGGTCATTGTCACCCCTCCCCCCCCCCCCTTACTGGTTACCCAGTACTAGATCTGATATGTCCTCTCCTCCAGTTGCCTTGTCCACATACTGTGTCAGGAATCCTTCTTGAACACACCTGACAAATTCTGCCCCATCTTTCCCTCTTGCAATTAGAAGATGCCAGTCAATATTAGGGAAGTTCAAGTCTCCCAATAACAACAACCCTCTTATTTTTGCCCCATTCCAAAATCTGCCTTCTTATCTGCCCCTCAATATCTTGAGTGTTATTTAGGGGCCTACATACTACCCCCAATAGAGTGATCTGTCCCTTCCCATTTCTGACGTCCACCCACATTGACTCAGTGGGCAATGCAGCCACATGTCCTCCCTTTCTGCAGTTGTGAAACTATCCCTGATTAGTAATCTAACCCATTTAAACACCTAAGACACAGTACCAGGATCAGATAATCCTTTCCTTGCATCAAACAAGTCTCTGTAATGGTCATAACGTGGTAAATCCACATACTGGTCCATGCTCTAAATTAATCTCTCTTATTCCTAATACATCTTGAATTGAAGTAAACACATTTCCATCCTTCCACTGACTATCTTTATGCTCTCTCCACTGCTTGTCCTTCCTCACGATTTCACTACACATTATATCAACTTTTCCACCATCTACCATTCTGGTTCTTATCCCCCTGCCAAACTAGTTTAAACCCTCCTCAACAGCTCTAGTAAACTTCTCCACCAGGATATTGTTCTCCTTCCAGTTCAGGTATAACCTGTCCTTTTTGTACATATTGTACCTTCCCCAAAAGAGATCAGAATGATACAGAAACCTGAAATCTTGCTGCTTGCACCAATTATACAGCAATACATTCATGTCTCTCCGGCGTGTGGCACAGGCAGTAATCCTGAGATTTCACTCCTTGAGGCCCTGACATTTCAGCTTCTGATCTAGCTCCTTCTATTTTCTCTTCAGAATCTTATCCTTTTTCCTACTATGTCATTGATTCCAATATTGTTGCTTATCCTTCCTTTTCAGAATGCCATGGACTTGATCCAAGATATCCCTGGTCCTGGCACCTGGGTGGCAACAACCCTTCCAGGGGTCTCCTTCATATCCATAGAATCTCCTGTCTGCTCCTCTAACTAGAGAATCCCCTGTCACTGCCACTCTCCTTTTCTACCTCCTTCCATTTTGAGCCACAGGGCCAGACTCAGTGCCAGAGACCCAGCCACTGCGAATCAGTCATAGGAAGTTATCCCCCTCAACTGTATCCAAAACAGCATACATGACTGAAAGGAATAGCCACAGGTATACCCTGCACTCTCTCTCCTGACAGTCATCCAGCTACCTACTTCTTCAGCTTCAGTGTGACTTTCTCCCTGTAGCTTTTATCTATGAACTTATTTTCCTGTATGAGATGAAGGTCATTGATCTGCAGCTCCAGTTCCCCAACATGATCTGTAAGGAGCTACAATTCAATGCAGATGGCAAGTCTCCCAGAATTCCCACATCTCACAAGCTGAACAGTTCACTAACCCTGTTGCCATTTTGATTATTCTACCTTGGCACTAATATGAGGTAAAAGAATAAACAATATTAAACTCTCACCAGAGTCTTAACTTATTCTCTTCTCACCAAAGCCACTTGATATGGATTGCCTGCAGAAAGCAGAGGGTAGTAGTAGATGGAATGCATTCCCTCTGGAGGTCTGTGAATTGTGCAGTTCCAAAGGAATCTGTTCTCGGACCTATGCTCTTGATGAATTTTCTAAATGGCCTGGATGAAGATGTGGAAGAATACTCAGTAAGTTTGCAGATGAAAGTTGGAAGTGTTATAGATAGGTAGAAGGTTGCCATAGATTACCAGAGGATATAGACAGGATGTAGAGTTGTGCGGAGATCAATCTGCATAAGTGATGATGCACTTTGGAACTTAGAACTTGAAGGCAGAGTTTGTGATTAATGGCAGTATTCTTAACGGTGTGTAGGAACAGAGTGACCCTGGGCTCCAGGACAATAGATCCTCAACAATGCCACACAGTTTGATAGGATAGTTAAGAAGGCTTAATGGCAGTGTTGCTCAACCTTTTTCTTTATTCACATTCCACCTTAAGTAATCCCTTACTAACCATAGAGCACCTATGAAAAAAAAATGGTTGACAACCATTGGCTTTTATTATGCTGGCCTTTATTAAGGATGCCCAGGAATACAACAGTGATTGCTCACTGATTCATTACAGAAACGATGAAGAAGACCCATTGTCTCAAGTACGATCAACACTCGAGAGAGTTGACTACATGTAGGGATGAAGAAGTATTTTTGAAAAATAGTCTTTAAAGATGATAGGTGAAGAGATTTAAGATGGGCTTCCGATGAATTGGTTCCAAGTGACTGAAGCCATGGTAATGAATGATAGAATGGAGAAATCCATGTAAGGGCAAAGCTGCAGAATTCACGGATTATGGAATTCAACAGCATTTGCATAACTGCTTTTAAATAAGAAAGAAATGAATAATTACCTATTCTGACATAGATATAGTATGTGTACTAAAACTTGCAGTCTAGTTTTCCACATTACTTACTGGGTAAATTTGCCAGATAGGTTTGCACAAAGTCATGAAGCCTAGTAAGTACCTCATCTCAAATCATTCATCTGTAATGAGTTGACTTTGGCTTAGTAGATGCAGGAATCAAGATGGCTGGGACAGAAAATAATAATTGTTATTGAAAAAAAAATAGTGCAAATTGGGGTGACAGGATTGATTTTCATGGTGGTACGCTGTACCTCCTCTACATTTTGATTGAATGCTTCGGCACTTGGTAAATGGAACCTCAGAACAGGATGAGTGTAACAAATGGGATAGAGCTAGGTTCAATGTTTTTCAAATCCCTCCATGATTAAGGTATATATATAGATCAAACAGAACAGAGTGAAATTTCAAACAATGGCCCCCGATAGAATGTATCATTGGGCAGTGATTCACATCATTTATATTACAGTCATAAACAAGGGATTTATTTCAGATATGAAAAACATAAGAACGTAATGCATTGCCTTTACTGCATGAGCATGTGAACAAAAAAGAAGGAATGAGGCAGGAAAGTTTTGGAAGCTCATTATCTGGGAAGTTAGCCAGAGAAATGCTGATGGTCACTTGAACTCACATTGGTTCAGTTACAAATGCAGTAAAAAAAACAAATTAGAATGTTAAAGGAATGGTGAAATGTGTCCGTAATGTTTAAAATAAACCCTAGATTTTTGAATATCATCAAATATGTAATACCAAAACTAAAGAATAATGACCTAGAACATAAGAAGTAGGAGTTAGGAATAGGCCATCTGGCCAGCCAAACCTGCTTGTTATTTAATAAGATTATGAGTGGTTGGCTGTGGACTCAGCATCTCCTACCTGTTTGTTTGCCAAAAAAATTTAATTCCATACAATTCAAAAAACTATATGTCTGTATCTTAAATATGGCATATTTAATGAGGCAGCCTCAACTGCTTCAGCAGACAGAAAATTCAAAATTTACTAATCTCTGGGAGAAGCAATTCCTCCTCATCCTTAAATCTACACTCTCAAATCTTGAGGCTATATTTCCTCATTCTCGTATCACCTGCTAATGGAAATAACCTCTCTGCCTTTATCCTATCTATTCCTTTCATAATTTTAAATGCTTCGATAAGATTCCCCCCTCATCCTTCTAAACTCCAATGTCTCAGGCTGCTCAGTCTCTCCTCTTAAACTAATCATCTCATTTGCAAAATGAGCCTGGTGAACCTCCTCTGCACCACCTCCAAATCATGCAGGTGGCTGAATAAAAAGGTGGGGGGTGGGAGGGGAGGAAAGGAGGAGCACAGGTCAACAGGTAAGAGGTCATAAGTGAATGTGGGTGGGAGGGCAGAAGAAAAAAGTTGAGGTGATAGGAGAAGGTGGTGGCTCTCTGGAGAGGGAAGGGAGTGGGGAGTTGGAGGAAAGGAGGCAGGGGAATAGGAAATGAGAGAGAGAGAGAGAGAGATGGACAAATGGCCTCATAGAAAGTAGAGAAGTTGATGTTAGTGCCCAGAAGGAATCATCTACTATATCCGGTGGCTTCCATTGTGGCCTCCTCTACATCAGAGAGATTAGGCGCAGACTGTGAGATTATTTCATTCAGCACATTTGCTCCTACTGCTGCAATAACAGGGATCTCCATTTTAATTCCACACACTATTTCCACAATGACATGTCTCTCCATGGCCTCATATGCTAATGAGCAACTAATATTTTGTATGGGCACTTTCCCACCCAATGGCATTAACATCGACTTCTCCAGTTTCCGTTCAGCCCCTCGCTCTCTCTCCTTCCCTATCCCTCTGTCTCCTTTCCTCCAGCTCTTCACCTCTTCTCTATTCAGAGAGCTACCACTGCTCCTCCCCAGCCCCTTCTTCCTTCCTCTCTTCCCCATGCTATTTATTTAGGCATCTGCCAGCTTTTTCCCCCATTCCTTGATGAAGGGCTTCGGCCCAAAACATTGGCTGCCTTTTGTTTGCTATAGATGCTGCGTGACCTGCTGATTTTGTCCAGCCCTTTTGCCTATTGCATCTATGACCAGATGTATCAGATTCGAATGAAAGGTCATTATTATGAAATGTTTACTCTGCTTCCCACTCCACTTCTGCTGTCTGGCAGGTTATGTGTTCCCATCATATTGTGCTTCACTTCATATTTTCAGCATCTACAGTTCTTGATTTTCAATTATCAATAAACATCTCGATCATGAATGAGTTTGAAGGCCTTCTGTGTTCTATTAGAACTCTAATTTATTTTTTGTTAAAAGATTCTCACTGATGTATTATCTGGTAGTAATTTTAATGTTACAGGTACATGATCCTTTATCTGGAACTGTTGGGGGACAGTGTGTTCCGAATTTTAGATTTTTCCAAATTTCGGAAAGGCCACCTGAATTGTGCTGCCATATCCATCCCCACCTCCTTCCAGTCACCTGGCCATGTCACCTGGCCATCCCCCCTAACCATGGTCCCTTGGCTGCCCAGACGTCTCCCCCGTCCGCGGTCCCTTGGCCGCCCAGACGTCTCCCCCGACCACCGGTCCCTCAGCCGCTCCGACTTCTCCCCCGACCACCAGTCCCTCAGCCGCCCAGCAGTCTCCCCCAACCGCCTCCGCTAACCGCCAGTCCCCACTTGCCGGATTTTGGGAGCTTTCTGGATTTTAGAAGTCCGGATAAAGGATCGTGTACCTGTAATATGGAGAGTCAATGAGAACAAAGTAGAAAATTAAAGCATTCCACTTTACCAGTTCTTCCACTTCATATATTTGCTCAGATCAAGAAATGAGTTGTAGTAGCTTCCAATACACAGCCGAATTTAAACGTTTTAAATGGTATAAATTTATTATCTGATATTTTTTAATCAACAACTTCTGTTTTCCTGATGGTTTTGCATAAATGAGGTTATTCCAAGGATATAGGGATATAGGAATTATAGGGATACAAGGATATATAGGGATAGATATAGGTATATAGATATAGGTATATATATGGATATAGGGATATAAGGATATATAGGGATATATGGGATACATTGACCACTGCCAGTGGGCTGATATCGCCTCAAACCGTGCATCTTGGCGCCTCACAGTTCGGCGGGCAGCAACCTCCTTTGAAGAAGACCGCAGAGCCCATCTCACTGACAAAAGACAAAGGAGGAAAAACCCAACACCCAACCCCAACCAACCAATTTTCCCCTTGCAACCACTGCAACCGTGTCTGCCTGTCCCGCATCGGACTTGTCAGCCACAAACGAGCCTGCAGCTGAAGTGGACATTACCCCTCCATAAATCTTCGTCCGCGAAGCCAAGCCAAAGAAAAAAAAAAGAGGATATATAGGGATATATAGGATATATTCCAAGGATATAGCTACTCTGTGGGAGGAAAATGTGATTTATGCTGCTTTTAAGAGATACTTGGCCTTGTAGTTTTGTTGTTTGGATATTAATAATTGTATAATAGAGTTGGCAAAGGATTTTACAAAACACATGAAATACTTGGACACCAAAAATCTATGATCATAACTTCATTTGCCTTTTTTTCCAAAGAGAGACTATTTCCAGTTGATATCTTTGCCGTGTTGTATTCTGCATGGCCTCCATGGATGGACATTCCTTCATTCCAAGTGGGTGGGTTGCAACTGAATATTTCCATTTTATTTAACCTCATCATCTTCTCAAATCTGGGATCACGGAAAGAGACTGAAGGTGTTAATGAAGATTCTGTGTAAAAACACAGAATGCTGGAGCACACTTGAAGAAGGGCACAGGCCGGAAATGACACTTATATCGCATAACCTCCTATGGTAACCTGCTGAGTTCCTCTAGCATTTCTGTGTTTTTACTAAATCACAGTGTTTCACTCTGTAGTGACTACTATCTATAAAATGGCTGCTCAAAGGTTACATAGGCTCTTAACTGCAATGCATTAGAACAAATTCATAGTGAAGTCCAGATGTATTTTAAACTGTTTATTAATGAACACAAAAGGACTCGTAACATGATGTGGTTGTTGTACAAAATGTGATAACGACTGTGGTAATGTCCACAGTCAACAGAAAATATTGGAGCCCTACTCACCCTTCCTTTCTCTATCCTGCTATACCAGTCCACGTGGGCTAACCATTCCTCAACCTCACGAAACCCCTGCCCGTGCACCAACAACCAAAGTGAATAGCGCGTGCACACAGGAAGAAACAGAATATGTGCAGCCCCTGGACCCTAGGACACCACCAATGCCCTCAGCCAAATCAACAACAATAAACAACACATCTTTGGGTCCTACAATACCGGCCCCTAGTTATTATGTCTCAAATAATAATTACTCAATTATAAATAATGATCAAACATGGTATATTCCATTATTATGTAGATCTTCATTCTTCATAAGACCAGAGGTTGCTAGCACATAGCCTTGAAAAAGTGTGATCTTTATAACCACTCTGGACCAGTAAAGTCTGTAGTCTGTGTAGTGGCCAAGGGACAAGGTTAAAAAAAAAACAAAATAAAGTCAGTTTTGGGCTTGTCAAAGTTCTTCTGTCTCCTGTAGAAATTTGTTGAGGGATCTGTGTCTTGATCTGAACATGATGCACAAGCCCCTTTTTGTTCATACTGGTTTCAACAATTTTTCCAGGTAGATAGGAATTTCAAGGCACTAAATCATCCATGGTGATCACGATGTCTCCTGGCATGAAGTGGTGACTGATGTTAGACCATTTCTGTCATTTCTGCAGTTGGGGGAGATATTCTTTAATCGGAACAAGTCCGACATATACTGAACTTGCCTCCACCTGCAATAGGCATATATATCTTCCTTCTGAAACTGCCCTGGTGGCATCGATGGCATCGTCTTAAGGAGCAGAAGGTTCAGAGTAAGTACTTCAAGGTCATTTGAATCTGTAGAAACCTTGGTGATTGGACTACTGTTGAGAATAGCCTCAGCTTCACATAAAACTGTGTGGAGATCCTTCTTGCCAAGACTGCAAATTTAGGGTGGAATTGAAAACCTTTTGCATTGATCTAATTTATCTTTCCGATACATCTCCATGGTGTGAGCGACAGGGGGATGGAAAATCCAATTGTTTCCTTTCTGGAGCAGTGTATTATGGATTTGATCATGATTCCTGCTTTCAATTACCCCCGTCAACTTGCACTGAGTTCCCACAAAATTGGTGCCGTGGTCAGATCGTAGTTCTTTCACTTGATTATGTCTGGCAGTAAAACACCAAAGGCAATTGATGAAAAAGTCTTTGTCAAGTGATGATGCCTTCAACGTAAATTGCTCTTAAAGGTTTTTTTCTTTCTTTTCTTTGGCTTGGCTTCATGGACGAAGATTTATGGAGGGGTCATGTCCACGTCTGCTGCAGGCTCATTGGTGACTGACAAGTCCGATGCGGGACAGGCAGGCACGGTTGCAGCGGTTGCAAGAGAAAATTGGTGGGTTGGGGTTGGGTGTTGGGTTTTTCCTCCTTTGTCTTTTGTCAGTGAGGTGGGCTCTACGGTCTTCTTCAAAGGAGGTTGCTGCCCGCTGAACTGTGAGGTGCCAAGATGCACGGTTGGAGGAGATATCAGCCCACTGGCGGTGGTCAATGTGGCAGGCACCAAGAGATTTCTTTAGGCAGTCCTTGTACCTCTTCTTTGGTACACCTCTGTCTCGGTGGCCAGTGGAGAGCTCGCCATATAAAGCTAAACATCTGAAAATAGCACAATAGCGCTTCACAACACTCCATCCATGCTACACTCCAAAGGGTCCAAAATAATTGACTCCAACATATGTGAAGGGAGGCTCATTGGCATAGATTTTGTCCAGGGGCAAATCTGCCATCTGCTGTTGTCCAGGAGTAGCATTTATATGCCAAAAACAAAACATTTTAAAACAATTTTTCTGATAGACACAGTGGCATCGGTAATCCAATAGTTTTGACGTAGTCTGGATAACATATGGTTGTGACCACCATGACGCACCTCTTCATGAACATGTCGAAAAATTAGATCAGAAATGTAAACGTCATTGGCCTAGTATGTCAGGATGTTTCATCTCTTCTGGCATTGCCTCTCTGCTAAGTCGCCCACCATCATTTTCCGGAATGGGTTTGAGTTTATGAGCCCTCTTAACATTCATTCCTTTTCTCAGATTACACTTGTACTTATTGTGGCAAAAACAGATAATCTCCATCTCCGCAGTAGCCAGTTATTCAAATGTGAGAGTAAAGTTTTCCTGAGACTCAAATTTCCTGTCTCTCCTTGTGGTAGATCTCTCTGATGGATGTTGTCTGGATGAAGCTGAGCAAGAACACCACTTGCTTGCTTCCTCTTTCTGCTACGATACAGAAGCAGTCCTTCAGGTCTGAACATCCAGGCTACTGCCCTTTTCAAATGGATTCCAAGATGAGAAGTTCTTCATATGTTATCTGAGCAGCATTTAGAGTTATACTGCTGATTTCAGACCTTTGGTGAGATTTCTTCCAATCCATTAGGATTTTGAGGCCTCGCTTCCTGAGGCCAAAGAAGAAACTGAGGCCCAGGCACCCATATTTCTTTCTTCAGAAAAGATTGGACTTTCAAACCTTGGGAAGCATGCCTGCTGGATTGTTAACTATGTTAATATATCTCCACTGTAGTGCATGTGAGACTTTGATAACTTCAGCAACTCCGTTGGCCACAAAAGTTCAGAATCTTGTGGTCTTATTGTTGATGTATTTGAGCACAGAGCTGCTTTAGTCCAAAATATGGAGTTTGCTAGTTCCATCTGCAGCTCTTTTCTCCACACTGTTTCTATTCTGCTCGCCTTGGTGGCAGTAGACAACTCCATTCAAGGGATAGTGGCTGGCTTTAATAGAGCCACTCTTGCTTTTCCCATCACAAACCCACAATGTGCCTGACCAGGTAACTAATAGTTCCGTAACCGTCCTCACATGCATCAGCAAAATGATGCAGTTGAGGAGATGTCACCATTTCAAAGTTTGTGGGTTTGAAGCATCTGTCAACCTTTCACAGGGTCAGTGCTAGAGGAAGTGTTAGCGGGGGGGGGGGGCATTGGGTAACTGCATGGGGGCACCTCTTCTGCTCTAAAGCTCATTCAGCAGGGGATAGGGGATGCTGGTGGTACCTACTTACCTCTGCACACTTCTGCATTCATACTCCCCCATCCCTCTGGTGTTTCATAGAACAGAGCGTGATTTCAGGAAATATGTGATTCTTTTGGTGATGCCCTTCTGAGGATATCAACTGCAACCCCTAGTGCCGCTACTGCTGGTGCATTGAGATCTACAGCCAATGAATGAATCTAAATAACTGAACTGTCGAAGCTTTAATGGAGTTCAATGTTATAAGTACAAGTTGGTTAAAAAAATGTTAGAATATTCACCTGTGATTAAAAGTAAGATTGCATTGGAATGGTTATTAAAAAACTGGTAAACAAAATTATGGAAGTACATTTTAAAATATTTGATACAATATTGAAGATTAATAGCTTAAATTGATTTCAAATTGAACTTCCATTCAATATCTTATTTTGTGTTTTAAAACCTAGTTGTTTCTGCAAAGAGAATGTGTCTATTACAAATTTTAAGATCATAGACAGGTAATGTCTGGAGTTTCTGTCAATTAGTAAGCCAGGAACAAAATTAGTGGAAAAAGAGAAAGCAGCATGTTTTCACATATATTTATCATTTTCTCAATGCTATAAATGAGTTGAACCTCAACCAAACATAAACTTTATTCACACATAATATAAATACAAAAAGGAATCTGTTCAAAGTTCTGTATCCATAATTTATATCATCTCAATTATCTCCCTTTGCACTGGAAGAGCGAGGAGGATTTGGATGGATGGAAAAACCTTGCCCACAACTTTGGTGGGCAGGGTTAATTGTGTTAAAATGAAAGTGATGCCAAGACTCCAATATTTATTTCAGTCCTTGCCTATCCCATTGCCTTAGAGATTCTTTTAGACGGTCAACAGATGTGTCAGGAAGTTCTTGTGGACCAGTAAGGTGGCTAAGGTTTCCATTGAAAAATTGATTTAGGGTTACAAACTGGGAGGTTTGAAATAACTAGATTTCAAAAAATATTATTAGGTGGCCCAGTTGAGGTTTATTGCTTCTCTTTATTAGGGAGATGGTACTCCCTCCTGGGTTCAAATTAGACTATATATGATAGGAGTAAAGATCGCAGAAAAAATAATATATAAGTGGGACACTAAACTGATATCAAGGGAAACAGATAACCCCATATTAAAACATGTAATTCAGTGATGGCAAAAAAATAAATCAATGTATTGAGCTAAAGCTGGGTTATCTCCTAAAGCACCCTTGTCTGAGATCAAATTAATACCCATGACTCTGTATAATGAGATCCTGGACATCTCATAGTGGAAGGAGATCAGGTGTATCTGGGATTGTTATGAATAGTGTCAATTTATGTCTTTTGAACAGCTGAGGAATAAGTATGATTTACCGAATAAAACTTTTTTCTGCTACTTTCAGTTTAGATCTTTCTTAAGTGATAATTTGGGACCATCTATGGCCCTACCTGTGTGTAGTGATATGGAGATTCTAATTCTATGATGTTTATTTCTATGATGTATCTCCTATTCCAAAGTGAGAGCTTGCAGCTGGGCTTACATAAGGCAAGGGAAAGGTGGGAGTCGGACTTGGGCACAACCACCCACAAGCGGTGCTGATCAGAATATAATTACAGGCCTTACCTGTACGAGGAGACCCGCCGTGGACAGAGAAGCCCGCTCCCTAAGGTCAGTTGAAGCCCTGAACTCGGGACTACAAAAATGGCTTTCGGAGCCAAACAAAAGTGCACAACCTCGCATGCACGACTCCTCGCACATGCGCGATGCACAAGACAAAAATAACACTGATGGGAGGGGGGATCAGCTGAGGAGTCGATCTCCACAGCTGAAATTGACAACCACAACAAAGCAGCAAGAGGAAAACACACGAAATAACGAGAACAAGAAAGAAGAGAGTAAAAAGAAATCAAAGAAACAACAGATGACCAACCCAGAGGAAGAAGACCAGCATCAAGACACTTCTAGTAAAAATAAGAAGACCAAAAATACCCAACAAAATAAAACAAACAAACCAACAAGAAAACCAGAAGAGACAGAGGTAAAGGACACAGATCCTGGAGTGGACTCAGAAGAAGAGGAAGAACACAGAGAAATTGAAGATGAAGGGAAGGGCAAGTACATGGATATATTTTTTTTAAAGAATATATGGAATCAGTAAAAGAATGGCAATCACAAGAATTCAGTGAAATAAAAAGAAGAGTAAAAAGTACAGAAGAAAAAATGAATAGATTAGAGATGATCATGTCAGATATAGGAAAAAGAGTGGACAAGGTGGAAGAATGAGAAACAGCCGTAGAAATGGAAGTAGATGACTTAAAAAAGAAATTAGAAGAATCTGATAAAAAAAGTTAAAGAGACACAAGAGCTGTTAGCTCAGAAGATAGATATAATGGAAAATTATAATAAATGAAACAATATAAAGATAACGGGCCTTAAGGAAGATGAAGAAGGCAAGAATATGAGAGAATTTATAAAAGAATGGATCCCCAGGGTCCTAGGAAGACCAGAATTACAGGAAGAAATGGAAATAGAAAGGGCACACAGAACATTAGCCCCTAAACCACAACCACAACAAGAACCAAGATCCATTCTAGTAAAATTCTTAAGATATACAACAAGAGAAAATATATTGGAGAAAGCAATGAGAAAAATAAGAGAAGACAAAAAACCACTGGAATACAAAGGTCAAAAAATTTTTTTTCTATCCAGATATAAGTTTTGAACTCCAGAAAAAGAGGAAAGAGTTTAATACAGCAAAAATGATCCTATGGAAAAAAGGATATAAATTTATGCTAAAGTATCCAGCGGTACTTAAAATAGTTATTCCAGGGCAGCAAAACAGACTATTCTTGGATCCGGAGGAAGCAAGAAAATTTGCAGAACAACTACAAAACAGACAGGGAGAGGAAGATATGTAACGAGAACAAAAATGACCACAAACTATATGTATGTGAATATGTAGGTATATATAATATATATATATATGTGTATGTGTGTATGTATATATGAAAAAAATAGAATATAGGTAAGAACTAAGAAGGGAAAGAAAGTGAAGAAAGGAAGTATGGGGGGAATTACGAGAGTGATCTTTGTTATATATGAAGATTAAAATATTTTCTGGGGGGGGGGCTGGGTGGGGAAGAGTTACGGTCACTGCAAAATCAGTTGATGCTTGCGAGTGAATTCGCAAATCCAAATGGAGAGGGGAGATGTGGTCGCCCGACAAGGGACAAAGGGCAACTCAGGAAGGGGAGGGGATAGTGGGGTTAAAGGAATTTTAGATAGGAGAATAAGGGAAATGTTTCATGTTTTAGAAATGTTGTCTTATAATGTGTTCAAAAAAAGAAAGCAGAAATGGATAAGAAGGAAAGGTGAATATGAGGAAATGGAAAGGAAAGATAAACAAAGTATGAAATGGCTATGTTGAACTATATGACTTTAAATATTAATGGAATACATAACCAAATCAAAAGGAAGAAACTGCTAAATTTACTGAAAAAAGAAAAAATTGATATAGCATTCGTACAAGAAACACACTTAACTGAAGTGGAACACAAGAAATTAAAGAGAGATTGGATAGGACATGTAACAGCATCATCATATAATTCAAAAGCTAGAGGAGTAGCTATATTAATCAGTAAAAATGTACCAATCAAAATAGAAGAGGAAATAATAGATCCAGCAGGGAGATATGTGATGATAAAATGTCAGATATTTTCGGAGTTTTGGAATTTACTCAATGTATATTCACCTAACGAAGAAGATCAAAAATTTATGCAAGATATTTTTTTGAAGATAGCAGACACGCAAGGGAACATACTAATAGGAGGGGATTTCAACCTTAATTTGGATTCAAACATGGATAAAACTGGGGAAAAAATTAACAGAAAGAACAAAGTAACTAAATTTATAATTAAATTGATGCAAGAAATGCAACTTTTGGATATATGGAGGAAACAACACCCAAAGGAAAAGGAATATTCATATTATTCGGGTAAACTAAACAAAAATGGGAACAAGATCTAAACATAAAGATAAAGAATGAAACATGGGAGAAGTTATGCTCAGGAACTATGAGAAATACAATAAACATGAGGTTACGTATGATACAATATAACTGGATACACAGGCTATACATTTGTAATGGAGGATTAAAACCATGTACCCAGATGCTTTTTGCTTATGTGGAACTGACGACACTGGGTCCACACGCAGGTCACCTTACTTTCAGAACTAGCAGATGTAATTAAACTCAGCCATGGGGACTTATCTGAAGATACACTTTGAAATGGAATTCCACCGTGAGGCCCAGGGAAAGCAGCTGTCAAATGCGACACTCTGAAATTGACGAATTGGTCACAACCTGTCTTGCTCGAGAAGTTTTAATAAGTCTTTGTATCTACGAGATAAACCAGGAAGTTATAACATCCTGGTTCCAGAATAATTAATCTTCTAAATTGTAGAATGTAATGTTCAGTTTTGATTTTGACTGACAAATATTAGAAGGAGTAGGTGCATGATTAATTGTTTTTGGGGTATATAAGCCTGTGGTCCTGCTGCTGAAGTTTAGACTCTCCGAGGGGTGGGAACACCCCTTGTCAAGAAGGAAGAACAGCCAGAGTCCGAGCAACGTCCCGGTCGGGGGAGGTGGAGAAGCTGCTACCAGCGCCCTGACAACCTACTACAAGTGTGCAGTCGTTGCCTCGCTTCGGCAGTTGGGACCAGTCCAAGCGTTGATAAGTATAGTTGGGAAGGGCTTGCATATTGTAGTGTGAAATCAGCTTTTGAATTAGTAATAAACATTTGTATAAACTGAACTGCTCTCGGTGTGTGTGTCTATTTTCTTTCGGTAGCTCAAACACTGTGACCAATCTAAAATGAACAAAATGAGAGGTATAAGTTTACCCAAGACAATTGGCGCTGCGAGCAGGATTGGTCTCAAGATGTTTCGCCGAAAGAAAGAGGTGAGCCCTGAGCAGTTCTTGATTCCTGGATGGACTTCCAAAGACGATGGGTTTGGCATGTTGGCCAATACCCTGTCTTTGTTGGGACCACCCATTAGTTGGGATGAGAAGTTAGACTCATCAAGTGCACCTCTGGGAGAGCGGGTTGCCACTCTCCTTCGAGAAAGTAAATTTCCTGATAAAAAGGGAACGCTGACGAATGGTTTTTGGTTGCTGGCCACAGCATTACGCCACTCCGTTCAGCGTGAAGCAGAATTAATTCAAAGAGAAGTAGAATCTCAGTGCAAAAGAAAGCAATTAGAGGAGGAGCTAGAAGTCCTGCGACAATGCTGTTCCATGATGAGCGAGATTGTTCGCACCAGTCAGGACAGAGCCAAAGAATGGGAAGATAAGCATGTCCAAATGATTTGCCGTAATATTAAACTCCGGCAGCAGCTCTGTGCAGATAAGGAAAGGCATGGAGTAGAACCCGATCCATATCGTTTTCATGCCATGATAAGGAATGGTAACGATCCTGATGTAATTGAGGATTGGGATGGGAATATCTGGAATGACAATGGTAATAATGCAGATACTCCTCAGCATGTGTCTAACATACTACCCTCTCCATCTGCTGTTCACGCCCGCCCTATAAGGCAGCAGATTTCCCAAACAGACAGAAGGGGGGATGATGTAAGGGTAGAGATGGAAGGGATAGATACCCCGGTTTCCCATGTGGACCCAGGGGAAAATACCCAAACCCCTGCTTATGCTCTATGGCCTACTCCCTCTGTTGGATGGCCTCCACCTCCTCCCCTAGACTGGGTGGAGGACCCTGTGAGTCAAAGTGGGAACAGGGGTCGGAAGGAGTCAATGATCCGTGATTTCTCTGTAAAAGAGCTGGCTGCCATTGGAGATCGATTTAGGCAAAAAGCAGGGGAACATCATCCCCAGCTGCTGAGTCCTCCTGGCCCAGCTGTGCTTTCTGCTCCCACTGCTGCTTCTATCGAGCTGGCTTCTCCTGCTCCAGTTACTCATGATGAGGTAAAACAATGGGTTAAACAGGCTCTTAAAGATAACAATAGCATGTGGTCCTGGAAGCCCCCGAACCCTTCTGAAGCCTCAAGGTGTGGGCAGGATTCCCGTGTCTACTCCATCGAGACATGGCGCACACACGGGGATCCGCGGCCCTACATACCGTTAACAATCCACTGGGGTGGGGGTAATGATCGCCAATACTTGGCTTTGGTCGACACCGGTGCAGAGCACTCGGTGATTCCTGGTAATCCCGACCTCTGGACTGGACCGGCCTTTCAAATAGAGGGGTTGGGAGGAGCGGTCACCCTGGCAAAGGAAATAAAAGTCTGTGCCATGGTGGGTGATAGCCCTTCCCCTGTCTGGTTACATGCCCTGGTGGCTGCTACTGACGAGTGTATCCTGGGTATTAATATGTTGGCCGGTATGGCCCTTAATACTAGCCAAGGGGGATTTGAATTTGGAATTCGAACTATTACAAAAAAACTAGTAGTGGGTCAGGCTAAGTGGGATCCTGTGATGGTGCCAGCCCCCATGAAACCAGTGTGCATTCCACAATATCGTCTCCCTGGGGGGCAGGAAGAGATTACTGCCACCATCGATGCTCTGCAAGAAGAAGGGGTAGTGAGGCCCGTAACATCGCCCTTTAATAGCCCCGTTTGGCCGGTCCAGAAGCCGGACGGCTCCTGGAGAATGACAGTTGATTATCGTTTTTTGAACAAACATGCCCCACCACTCGCTTCAGCAGTTCCGGACATTGTCACCCTTATTGAAAACATTGCTACTGGGAACTCAGGAACATGGTATGCTGTCATTGATCTCGCTAACGCCTTCTTCAGTATTCTTATAGCTGAGGATTCACAGGATCAGTTCGCCTTTACCTGGAAGGGGCGCCAGTATACCTTCACCCACCTTCCAGTATCGCCTTCCCTCTCAATTCACCATTATATTGATGATGTGGCCTCCTGGAGCCTCTGGCAGAAACAAGAGGGTCGCCGAGTCCCACTAGGATTCTGGTCACGTACCATGCCTGAGGCTGCCACTCGTTATTCTGTTTTTGAACAACAGTTACTAGCCTGTTACTGGGCCCTGCTAGAGACTGAAAGAATGACAGGTGATGCAGATGTTCAATTGCGACCTGCACTTCCTATAATGAATTGGGTCCTGGCTAATAATGCTAATCTAAAGATCGGGCGGGCTCAGCAGTCTTCTATTGTTAAATGGAAGTGGTATATTCAGAGTCGTGCGACCAGAGGGCCTGAAGGGGTGGGCCGCGTACACGAACAGGTGGCTTACCATCCCAGGTCAGGAACTCACTTATCGGAGGAGGGGGATGGTGGCTCCAGTCAGTATGCTGAGTTGAAGGCAGTCACTTTACCACTAGATCCCCATGATCACCCTCTTCGCCTGTTTACTGATTCCTGGGCTTTGGCTAATGGACTTGTGGTATGGATGCCTGATTTGCAAAAGAACAACTGGATGATACATGACCGCCCAGTATGGGGCAAAGAGTTGTGGCAGCTGTTGTGGGATGCTTCCCACCATCGTGAGATAACCGTTTATCACGTTGATGCCCATACCAATATGGCGACTAACATGGCTCAACATAATGCAGTAGCAGATCAGCTTGCCACTATCAGCTGTGCTGATACCGTCCCCCTGGCTCGATGGGCACATGAACAGAGTGGTCATTTGGGAGAGAAGGGATCAGCTATGTGGTCCCGTACACATGCTTTATCCGTCCATCAGGATGATGTCCGCATGGTCGTACGTACATACCCAGAATGTCAGCTTGTGAAGTCCCATACCATTCCACCTGGTCCACATGGCCGAATAAAACGGGGTGCTCACTCAGCTGCGGTCTGGCAAATTGATTACATAGGCCCCATGCTAGACTGCATGGGTAAATATTACATCCTAGTAATGGTTGACACCTTTTCGGGCCTGGTTTTTACTTTTCCCACCAAGACGGCTGACCAAGCTAGCACTATCCAAGGACTAAACCATTTGATTTATCGTTATGATGTTCCAGAGGAGATTCACTCTGATAATGGCTCGCACTTCTCCAGGAAAGCAATCTGTGATTGGGCAAATGACAACGGTATTTTATGGGTCCACCATATTCCTTATTACCCGCAGGCTGCCGGGTTAGTTGAACAAATGAACGGCTTACTGAAGGAACAAATTCGTTTGTTAACATCACTGGGGACCCAGAAGGGATGGTGCCATGTGCTGCAGCAGGCAGTTGACAATTTGAATCATCGCCCTTTAAAAGGAGGTACACCTTTCCACCGACTTCTTCACGCTCCTGAATTACAGCCTATTCCAGAGGAAAAACAGTGATTGCCCCCCATCCCCGAACTAGAGAATGTTGGACAAAAGGTATGGGTGGCACCACCAGGTAGTGGCCCTCCTGTAAAAGGGGAAATAGGGACACCTGCCCAGGGTAACACTCAGTGGGTAGCTATTGAGGGACAGGATGATTTAGTCTGTTTAAACACTGAACGCTTATGGTATCGTGAGTGACATGTGTCAGGCTTCTTTGTTCCAGGTTCTCCATTTTACACTCCTGGTGATTTGGCTTAACAGCTGCTTTGATGCCAGCAATTGGATTTGTAATGTCGAGGACGTTCCAAGGGAGTTCCCCGTGGGAAACACGGTCCGATGCATTACACCAAGGAAGTCCTCGGTCACCAGCCTCAAGTGCAGCTTATATAAATATGTTATTGTTCAGCATGTTTCAAAATCTGTTCGTGAGCTCCAGTACCTGGGTATTGTGGCCAACAAGGATAATTTGAGCCTTGGTTGGAATCCTTTCTCATGGCTAACTGCTACATTTGGGGAGGTGGGCCACACTATCCTCCGTTGGTGGCTCGCATCATTGCTTATCTTTGTAATTGTTGTTTTGATTTCTCTTTTTTCGCTCCCTCTGTACTCAAATACTGGTTAGGCCTCGCAAATGACAGATTGTGACCAAGGGGTGGGATGTAATGGAGGATTAAAACCATGTACCCAGATGCTTTTTGCTTATGTGGAACTGACGACACTGGGTCCACACGCAGGTCACCTTACTTTCAGAACTAGCAGATGTAATTAAACTCAGCCATGGGGACTTATCTGAAGATACACTTTGAAATGGAATTCCACCGTGAGGCCCAGGGAAAGCAGCTGTCAAATGCGACACTCTGAAATTGACGAATTGGTCACAACCTGTCTTGCTCGAGAAGTTTTAATAAGTCTTTGTATCTACGAGATAAACCAGGAAGTTATAACATCCTGGTTCCAGAATAATTAATCTTCTAAATTGTAGAATGTAATGTTCAGTTTTGATTTTGACTGACAAATATTAGAAGGAGTAGGTGCATGATTAATTGTTTTTGGGGTATATAAGCCTGTGGTCCTGCTGCTGAAGTTTAGACTCTCCGAGGGGTGGGAACACCCCTTGTCAAGAAGGAAGAACAGCCAGAGTCCGAGCAACGTCCCGGTCGGGGGAGGTGGAGAAGCTGCTACCAGCGCCCTGACAACCTACTACAAGTGTGCAGTCGTTGCCTCGCTTCGGCAGTTGGGACCAGTCCAAGCGTTGATAAGTATAGTTGGGAAGGGCTTGCATATTGTAGTGTGAAATCAGCTTTTGAATTAGTAATAAACATTTGTATAAACTGAACTGCTCTCGGTGTGTGTGTCTATTTTCTTTCGGTAGCTCAAACACTGTGACCAATCTAAAATGAACAAAATGAGAGGTATAAGTTTACCCAAGACAACATTACACCTCAAAAGTTAAATAAATGGGACCCAACAGTATCTGACAGATGTTTTCACTGTAAAAAGGAAATGGGAACAACAATTCATGCAATTTGGACATGTGAGAAAGTGGAAAAATTTTGGGAAGATCTAAACCAGATATTAAATAAAATCACAAAAAGCAATATACCAAAAAACCCAGAGATCTTCCTCCTAAGTAACATAAAAAACAAAGAATTTGGACTTGATTTGGATGGTGCACAAAAAAGATTTGTTATGATAGCCCTAGCTGTAGCAAAAAAATGTATTATGTCAACCTGGAAATTAGAAAATAACTTGAGAATACAACAATGGTATATAGAAATGAATAAATGTATTCCATTAGAAAAAATAACCTATAATTTAAGAAATAACATTACAATATTTGAACAAATATGGGAGCCATACATGAAACATAATAGAGAAAACCTACCGTGGACATCTACCACCTAAAATGACAGAAGGAGAAGAGAATGAAAAGAACTGACTCAGTGGAATTTCTTGTTTATTTTTATTGAGTGACAACATTGTTTGATGGATTTAATGTATCTTATATTCTGAACTTTAAATAAATGGGAGGGGAGGTAGGGAGGGAGGGAGGGGAGGAGGGAAGGGAGGGGAGGAGGGAAGGGGGGAGAAAACGACACTGTATATATTTAAGAAGGAAAATGTATGTATCTTGATCAATATGGTTTATAGTGTGAAAAATAAAAAAAAATAAAAAAAAACATCATTTGAAATAGACTATATGCTCCACTCTTACAGAATAAATGCAGACAGACACAAAAAGCATTCAAATCAACATTTTTCATAATAATTATGAAACCCAAGACTGGCATCATAAAGTGAAATAAACTCCCCCCCCCCCCCAACCCCCAACATGTTAGCAAAAGCCTCTATCTTCCCTCATAAAGGTAACTGGTTTTCCTCCAAAAGTCAGAGAATATCGATGACAGAGGAAACATAATTTCTGTTCTTTCACAGTCGTTCTGCTTTGACAAGTATTGAAATCTCCTTTCCAGTATTGCTATGCATCTCCCACTCCTTCCACAGTGTACAGCTAGAGATATGCTCCTTTGAGGATTTATGGTTATGAAATCACCTATCTTTCTCCATAGTATTTTTCCAGTTATGAAAGCTCACATTCACAAAGGCATCCATGTCCAAGACCTCCAAGTGGTGCTAGACAGGCAACAACAAAATGCTGTATCAGCCTTGACACTGCATTCAAGCCAGCCTCAGCTGTGGTACCAAGCGGAGACAAATGAATAGTTCCTACCACTGAAAAAGCTGGCAGGTTACTTCTGTAAGATGATCTGGTTGAGCTGGTCAGTCCCAAGGTCATCTATGGCTGGTGGAATTTAGGAGGCCTTCAAGAAGCAGAAACATCCATCCATCTTCTGATATCCATTTCCTTTGACTTCTATTGTGCATGTTTCTTTGACAATTGATTTTCAAGAGAGGAATGGTAAGCACACTTCCTTCAGGTTTAAATATGGCGCTGCAGTTTGTCGTCACGTGCCCATTGCATGCATTACAACACAACTTCCCTTCTGACATCATGAGTGCAAGTATTTTTCCTTTCCTATTTCTGTTTGTATTTCATTTAAATTTATTTAGAGAACAGGTAAGCTTTAGTCTTAAAAATATACCTTAATGAAAAATTTTTGTGCTTTTGTGCCAAAGGCTTGGCCTGCGAATGGGTGCGTGGTTGGGGCCAGGCAGAAGACCTTGGTTTGTGGGGGATTACTGAGTATGTGGGCATAGCAGCATCCCCCCTTGGCACCGACCGTGGTCTTCCATCTTATGAAGATCCTGAATCCAACACATCCATTCTGGTACAATGGAGTCTGGCATTGTATCATCCCAACCAATCCTTTTCCGACAGAAATCTTGCAGGATCTTCTTGGCAGTCAGGATGTATGATCCTATGGAATCACATATCAAACTGACTGTTGAAAGAATCCCCCTTCTTGTGAGGGGTCGGTCTTTCAAGATAATTTTGAACTTCAAAACATTAGACTGAACACACCATTGTACACCTAACATCCTCTCCACAGGAATGTTGTCACGGTCCAAGTACAGATTATTCCTTTCTTTTGCTCTCTCTGTTTCAGGTTTGGCAGCCAACACATGATGACTGCTACTTATCCACTTGGTAAGTTGAAAGCCTCCCTTGAAACAAATACCTCATGATAAAGAGCTATTGCTCCTTCTTTTGGAGCTGCTGAAGTGAGGCGGTCATCTACATTAGAATAAGAATTTATTGTCATGAAATTTGGTGTTTTGGGGCAACATCATAGTGCAAACATTCATATTATGAACCATCTTACAATAATAATAATAAAAATAAAAGTTCATTGATTATTCAGGAATCTGATGGCAGTGGGGAAGAAGCTGTCCTTGTGCAATTGAGTGCTTAGAAGTTGTTCATGATGGTGCTTTCAGCTTGAGGGCTAAACCTTTTCATATTGTCCTCAGCACACTTCCTAAGGGCAGAGTTCACACAACCTGGAGATGAGGTTGCTCCAAATAGATGCCCTGTCATTCTGTTTTACACCACATTCTGACTGTAGTCTCCATCAGGCCACCAGAGGAACAATAACAAGTCACGGTCTTCATTTGTACTTTCACCTAGTGGGACATTGCTTCAATGTCTGCAGTGATGACATCAGGTTCTTTACAGAATCTAGCCAAGACTCCCATCAATGAACTGGTCAGATTTGGGCCCTGTAAGGGCTGAGAATTTAGTGAAACTCCACAAACACCACTCAAAGTTTTTTTTTCTTTTGCGGATGCAAAACCCCATGGTGTGGTAGATACCATTTTCCATCATCACTACGTTCCAAGACACCATCTGGTACTTTCTTTGTACATCTTTTGGATATCATGTCAGACATGAAGTTGGTGTGGTCTGAATGTAAGGAAGAATCCATCTTGAATCTTCTCTTTAGGTTCAGTGTACATGGTTCAGCCACACTTCTATTGTCAGGCATGCATATTTCTCCTTCCTTCAAAGGAGGAAATGCAATAATGGCCATTGACTAGTTTGGCAGATTATGAGACTAAATCTAAGAACTACTTGTCTTCACTTGAAAGTTCTTGGTTGTTACTGAAGCACTCAGGAAAGTCAGTCCTGAACTGTGGTTCCCACAGCTCATCAGGTTTCACAACTGATCTCCTGTTGACACTTGTCGCTGACCGCTCCTGACCATTATCATATTTTCATTCTAATAGTTCATTCATCGTCCAACCAAGCATGGTTTTGACAGTGTAAGGTTAATCTCCCACACTCTATGTTACATCCAGTGGTTCCAGAGCTTTGGTACATCTGATCCAATAAGCAACTACACTATACTAGTCTTTCAGGCATTCTGGAGGACATTTTTCCCTCTTTGATTGTCTCAGAGAGGTAAACTCTGTCAGAGTACTTTGTGACTTCTCTGGACTCTTTTCATTTTGGGGTAGTACCTAGGTTGATGGCAAGGACTGTGAAGTTTGTCTTTGGCAAATCCCATTCAGATGTTGCATCGGACTGTGTTGTTGTAATGTAGGACTGCTCTGTTGAGTCATAAGACTGCTTGATTGAGGACTGCCCAGTTGAGACAGGGCCTTATTTCTCAACACTATTTCTGGAACGTTGACAGCGGAATGAGCATAAGGAATCTCATCTGGTATCTCATCAGGATCGTGAGCAGTGGGCATGGCCAAAGGATCATCTCACCCATGGCTTCCTATTGTTCCGGTAGTCTCATACCAATACTGGTTCTCCCACTTCCAGAAATCTGGTACACGTGGATTGTTCTATTCAAGGATACTGTGGAAAGTCTTGTGTTACGAGCCCAAAGGACCCCAAAACTCAGCAGCAATAGACATTCACCGACAAGTGGTATTTTAAAACCAAAGTTATTTTTAATCAACTTCAAACATGAAAATAGAATCAAATTTTAACTTAACTCTGTATTTAACTAGCCAAATAATCCCCTTCTAATTCTAAGCGCATGTGTATGTAATGTGTGTATAAATTTAAGAAAAGTTCTTTGGTTCACAGTTCAATCTCACTTCTTCTAATTCTCTGGTTGCAAGCAATCACCATACTGTGCACAGAATTTAAGTTCACCATGTGCTTGAAAGATTAATGTTTACTGTTCAGGAAGGTTCTTGTAAGGTTTGCAGAGAGAGAGATTTGTTGCTCCAGGATTTCCACAACTGAGGTACCACCATTAGTCACCTCAATGTCTCGCTGATGAAACTTGCCCCATCAGGGTTTTTCAGACGGTAACCCTTTTCTTTCAGATTACGACAGAGCGCCTTCTGTTCCTATTATTCCAAGAGAAACATCAGCTATTCACTGCTTTTGAAACTTTTCATCAGTTCTTCCTGGATTGCACTTTGTCACACACACACCAGCTGAGAGGGCTTCGCTTCTCTTCTCTCTCTCCCCAACTGAAACTCCAAAGAGAGCATGTGATCATGTCTTGCAAAACCCCCACCTTCCTGAGCAAAACAACATGAGTTCTTTCTTTCAAGTTGTTATTTTAGGTAAACAATCCAGAATTGACCTTTCTGCTACAGCATGACTCCAACAAGACAATGGTCAAGCATTTTATGATATCAGTTCAGTTAACACCAACTTGTGAAAGGTGCTTACATTCTCCAAGAGATCCTGCAATGTGAATGTACTGACAATAACCACACCAGCAGTGCAAGTATAAAACAGCTTTAATAAACTAATATGTACACTAAGTGGTCTTGATTCTCTGCAAGACGAACCTGGAAGGCTTGACTGTAGCTCTGGACTGCTTTATCTCCAAGGTCACCGGGATGACCTCTGGTGACCTAGTGGTGTAATTACATATCATCACAGAGAATTCTTCAGTCTTTCAAATAAGATCTGTTTTAAAATGTGTGTATGTATGTGACCTACTCTAAATCTTATAAATTCTCCCCAAATATTAATATTGTTACACCTGTTCTTAAGTTACATCCAAACATCAATTCAGCTGGTTTTCGTTTGGTGATAGAGTGTGGTGTGTTTCTAGATCCTAACATGAAATCTGTGATTTTGTGACTCCATGATCCATTTAGGAGTTTCTTCGTTCACTTCTTGAAAGTCTGTACAAAACGTTCTGCTTCCCCATTAGTGCTTAGATGGTAGGGAGCTGACAAGACATGTCAAATACTGTTATTGTTTAGGAATACCTTAAAGGCTTCTGATACAAACTGTGGACCATGATCATGTGATAGATGAGTAAAACTAATATGAAAATATGAGAGATGAAGAAAGCTAGTATGGATATATGTGTAATGAATAAAGCCAGTATGAATAGGATAAGGGTAGATAATAGAATGTAAGAAGTTAGTCTGAATAAGATAAGGGTCTTCTAGCCTTAGACAGAGTCAGCAAGTTCTGCATATAAGAGTTAGTAAGCCCTGAGGGTTGGGAAGGTGTGAATAAGGACAAAGGCAGGTTTGTGAATAAGGAATAAGGACAATGACATGATGGGACACAGACAGGATACCCCCTGGTCCTCCAAGTTCACAGAAACAGCACATAGGCAGACAGGATTGTCTAATGCCAAACTTATCCAGGAGGCAGAAGAATGTAAGGAGGAGGGTACTTCTATACTGAAATAAACTGTATAAAAGTTGGGTGAGCCCCAGTGTGTGTGTGTGTGTATTCCCAGTGTGAGAGATAGGAAAACTGATCTAAAATTATGAACATGAAGGAAACTAAAATTCATACATCAGTTAATGGCTGTAACCAGTACAAACAGGATGAACTTGGGGATTAGGATGCAGGAAAGCAGAGTCAGCACGATTAACATAAGAATCTTCTAGTCTTTGTGACAAGACCATAAGACTAAGATAAGGAGTGGTAAGGAACAATAGAATGTAGGAAGTTGAGGTAGTCTGGATCAGATAAGGGTCTCCTAGCCCTGGACAGAAGTACCAAGTCCTACATATCTAATTAGCTAACCTTACACAGATTTATACATATTAAATTAGCCAACCCTAGACAGGATGAGCCAACTCTGCATATCAAGAGACTGTAGCCCCGAGAATCAGGAAGGTGTGAATAAGGACAATAACATGAAGGGACACCGACAGGATACCCCCTGGTCCTCCAAGTATACTGAAATTGCACGTAGGCAGGAAGGATTGCCTAATGCCAAACCTCTCCAGCAGGAGGCAGAAGAATGTAAGGGGGAGGGTATTCCTATACTGAAATCAACTGTATAAAAGTTGGGTGAGCCCCAGTATATGTGTGTATTCCCAGGGTAAGGGGAAGCACCCAACTTTGCATTGTTGCTGTAATAAATGTTCTTTGTTCTCAATTTTTGTCTCGAGCAATTTCTTTAAAGGTACTTCTATTTCTAACACCAGGGTAAGGGGAAGCACCCAACTTTGCATTGTTGTATAATAAATGTTCGTCATTCTCAATTTTTATCTCGAGCAATTTCTGTGAAGGTACTTCTGTTTCTCACAATCAGAAACCAGTTCAATAGGTAATCCATATAATGCAAATATACTTCGTAGTCTTTCGGTTGTCTGGTCTGGTTTTCTAATGTGTGATACCACTGGCCATTTAGAGTGTGCATTGACAACAATGAGGAAGTTTTCTCTCATAAATGGACCAGTGAAATCAATGTGAATCCTGTGCCATGGTTGTGATGGCCATTTCCATGGGTGAGCTTCAGCTTGAAGGCCTTTGAGTTGTATATCTTGACAAATACCACATCTTCCTACTCCGTGTTCAATATCAATGCCCATTGAAGGCCATTAGACATGCCTGCCAACCACCTTCATCCGAACCATCTCTGGGTGGTTGTTGTGGAGCTCCGATAATATAGCCACCTGTCAATTTTTATAAATTATTATCGTGGTTGCCCACAATAAACACCCTTCTTCAACTGATATCTCATGGCGTCGTGTTAACTAATGTTTTAGTTCTTCAGAGATGGCTTCAGCCTCAGTCCACCCATTTTATGAAAAATATAGGATCTTTGATAGTGTCGCTTCTTTTTATACTTCTTTGCTGATCATTTTTGCTGTTACGGGTAAGTGGTGAAGTTTTTCTTGATTGATAGCTGTAGCCTCTGCAGTCCATTTAATTATCTTGTCTTTCTGTTCAGTTTCTGGTGGAAGTCAGCGAGATAGAGCATCAGCATGATTGTTTTGTGTTGCTGGTTTATGTTTCAAACCATAATTATATAGAGCAAGCAATATGGCTCACCTTTGAATTCTTTTTGCCACTAGCACTGGTATCCCTTTTTTAGGGCCTAGAATCCCTTTTTTAGGGGCTGTTACTAAGGTAAACTTTCTACCATACAAGTACTGGTGGAATTGTTTGACACCAAATATTATGGCAAGCTCTTCTTTTTCCAGTTGTGCGTAATTATGTTCATAGCCATCAGAGACCTGGAGGGATAAGCCACCAGTTGTTCCCCTTTCTCTGTCACCTGTGTCAACACAGCTTCTAATCCTCTGGCAACACATCCACCGCCAGGGTCACTTCTTTGTTTGGGTCATAGTAGATGAGAACATTGTCGCTTGATGTTAGTAGGTCTTTCAACCAATCTACCACATTACTAGTCTCTTCATTCCAGCATCATTTCTGATCTTTTCTTAAGAATTGGTTGAGAGGGCTAAACAGCATTGACATGTTTGGAATGTGCTTTTGATAATGGTTAACCAAACCCAGATACAACTGCAATTCGGCTCTGTTTGTTGGGTAGGCTGTTCTGCAGACAGCTTCAGCACTAGCGATCCCCATCCAGATTCCTTCACTGTTAATTGTAAAACCTAGATATGTCACAGAACTTGTCCTGGCGCAGATGGGTATTTGGTTGTTTTAATCAGGTTAGGACCTTTTCTAAGTTGGATAGGTGCCCAAAGTCATCATGACCTGTAATTATAATGTCATCGAGGTAACATCTTACATTAATTTTATGTAATAATTTTCCCTTGGCCACTCAAAATATTGCTGGGGCCATCTGAATGGCAATCAGGTATAGGTGAATGACCCCAAATGAGTATTGATTGCCATATATTTCTTTGAGTCTTCATCCAATTCTATTTGTTGGTATGTTTGTGATAAATCCAGCTTCATTAATTTCTTTCCCCCGTTCAGGGCCTGGAATAATTTCTCCTCTTTGGGCATAGAATGTCCTATAATCTGTAAAGCTTGGTTAATGGTGACTTTGTGATCACTTCAAATTCGGATGGGAACTTCTCAGTCATGTATTGGATTCCTTCTAGCATTCCCTTGTCTTTCAATCTGTTAAGTTCCACTTTAATTTTTCCCAGGCCTTTTTCGAAAACTGTTTGGTGCTCCTTGAAAACTCGCTCCAGTTTTGGCTTGCCCTTATTTTCCAGGCACAAGTTTATTATGAAGCCAATTTCCATCCAATCTAGTTGAATGTGTGATAGCCAGTTTCTTCCGAACAACGCCAGCTCCTTGGTGTCTTTTTGGTGTCTGTTCTTTTATATTTCATGTTTACGTTGCATTTTCTAAACACCTTGACTTTTTACCCTGTGACCATTTTTAACACTGTGTTGTCCTCTTTAAATGATGAGGTGGGGTAGCAGTTGTTGTTTTAAACTTAATAGCATTAGCAAAACTGCTGCCCCAGTGTCGAACTCCATTCGAAGGGGGTCGTTATTAATTTTTCTCCTTGTGTAGAATTCTGATTTTCTATCCTTTAATCCATAAACATGCATGACTTCCACTGTCTCATCTTCCTCTGAGTCTTTTGTTTCAGTGGTGAGGCCTTCATCTTTCTCCTTTCTCTTTATCTTTTTTACATTTGTTTCTCAGACACTTGGTGCTGATGTGCCCCTCTTTGTCACACCAATGACATCTAGATCTTCTGAAATAACAATTATCAGGACTGTGTTTGCTTTTTCCACAGCAAAAGCATTCTTAGCAGGAAAATTTGCCCACCACTAGTCGTTTGCCTTGGCAGATGTTCAAGTTATTATCAGCCATCTTGAAACCCATCTGTATCATATGCTGAATTAAGTGCTACTTCTTTTTTATTTAGTAAATGTTGTCTGGCACTGCTGTTAAACCCATTAACCCAGCCGGTCTCTTAAAGCTTCATTTAAGAATTCACCAAACTCACAGTGTCATGTTAGTTTATGTACCCTTTGGAAGACTACACAAAAGAGTCTGGGAAAAACAACCAACTGAAAAACCTCACAAAGATTAGCGTATACAGAGCCGTTGTCATACCCACACTCCTGTTTGGCTCCGAATCATGGGTCCTCTACCGGCATCACCTACGGCTCCTAGAACGCTTCCACCAGCGTTGTCTCCGCTCCATCCTCAACATTCATTGGAGCGACTTCATCTCCAACATCGAAGTACTCGAGATGGCAGAGGCCGACAGCATCGAATCCACGCTGCTGAAGATCAAACTGCGCTGGGTAGGTCACGTCTCCAGAATGGAGGACCATCACCTTCCCAAGATTGTGTTATATGGCGAGCTCTCCACTGGCCACCAAGACAGGGGTGCACCAAAGAAGAGCTACAAACACTGTCTAAAGAAATCTCTTGGTGCCTGCCACATTGACCACCGCCAGTGGGCTGATATCGCCTCAAACCATGCATCTTGGCACCTCACAGTTCGGCGGGCAGCAACCTCCTTTGAAGAAGACCGCAGAGCCCACCTCACTGACAAAAGACAAAGGAGGAAAAACCCAACACCCAACCCCAACCAACCAATTTTCCCTTGCAACCGCTGCAACCGTGTCTGCCTGTCCCGCATCGGACTTGTCATCCACAAACGAGCCTGCAGCTGACGTGGACATTACCCCTCCATAAATCTTCACCCGCGAAGCCAAGCCAAAGAAGAAAAAAGAAGGAACAACTCAAGGAGTTGTTTTCCAGCATTTATTCGCTCCCTTTAGAAGATAAATTAATACAACTGTCATGGTCTTCTGGGTTTTCTTCCCTTTTTTTTCCCCCTTTGGTCTCTTAGCAAAGTAACAGCAGTGTGAACGCTTTTAAGATTTGCCAGGAAAACATTTTGCATTTTAAAATATTTTCAAACTATTTAAAAAAAAACTGTATTTACAAAGTGAAAACAGTGGCACCTGGTGGGTGAGTTAAAAACTGCATATAAAAATTAACTTGCATACATTTAGCAAGGAAATCCTGTACCTTTAGAAGAGAAAATAATACAACCATCATTGTCTTGGGGTTTCTTCCTTTTTCCCACCTTCCCACTACACATGCAAAATAACAGAATTTACACTGTGAAATCTCAGCAAAGCTACATTGATCACATGACCACCACGTGTTAATGGAGTCAAAATACCAGCAAGATAAAAACATCCATAAAACTTAAATGAATTGTTAAAAGAATATAAAACTAATTGTAGAGCCTATTAATATTAGTACTAAACAATATCCATTAAGGTTGATGTCATAATCAAATCATTTTCCAAGGAAAACTTTTAAAATACTCCAGTAGTAATCTTCTCTCCCACTTACCCTTAGCAAGGTAACAACAGTGTGAGAGACAGGAAGGGAGGGCTTAGGGGATGCACCACCGAACTCATTCCCACTAGAAACATTATTACAATTACAGTAAATACAAATAACGCATTGAGATAAAATTCACAAATATAGAAATGATTAAAACCCTTTTTTACTCTGTTACACCCACCCTCACTGATTTTTTTTCGAATATGAACTTCCAATAGACAAAACACACCAAAGAAAACACTACAATTGACATTTAGCAAAGGGTCAGTATAAAGAAAGACCAACACCAATGGTATTGATCTTTCATAAAGATAAAGTGGTATGAGAGCATCGCTTATTCATCATTCCAGCAACTGGTAATAGGGTGCCTTGAACATCCCACATGACCCAACACCTGCGTAGTGCAGACCTATGAATGGGACGAACTTGAAACAGTGGAACATTTTACCAATACAAAAGTTCTTCACCCATAGGCTATCTGATTAATGTTTTAGTCATCAAGAGCCTGGAACACAGATTGCAACCAGCCTCAACAGAGGGCTTGTCATAAACAACATCTTGCCTGGACATGGTTTGTTTGAGCCTGTTCACAGGTTTGTCTAGGCGACCAAATCTGTGGGTTTGGCTGTCTCCTATGTGCTGGAACATTCGCGACTGTCACAGAACTAAAATCACGGATTACAGGATGAACCATCATGTGACTCCCAGGTGAGACTGAGGCGTCCTGGCAGTCAGAGGTCACACTTGATATGTCAGCATCATCTGCCCTGATAGACTTGGTACAGACAACTGTGTAATCAATCTATAGTTCTCCTTCCAGAGTTCACAGACTTCAGATCAGTCAGGGGACCCTGTCCTCCTTCCACAGTCACAGACGAGTTTTTGTCACAGCATCATGGCTTTCACCAGTAGTATAAGATGTGTCAGTCTCCCTCTCAAGCCAGGACTCTCTTCTGCCTCTTCCCTGACATCAGTTCCTGAGGCTGAGGTTTCTGTAACAGGCATCAATGAGGCAAGGTCAGACATTTCACACGTGTACCCCACATGGAGAAAATTGGCCAGCATCAATAGGTTCCTGTGGGCCACCATCTCCTGCCCAGTGATTGTGTCTCGGATCCTGTATGTGTGTGTCCCATCAGTGAGCAATTTTTTTTTAACCTTTTTCCTTCCTGTTGGCCAGGAGCACTCTGTCACCGTTTCCAATTTTGGATCCCTTAACTTGCTTGTGAACAGCTGGGCATTGTCGACTCTGCTCTTTTTCAGCATGGTCCTGGGCAATCACCATTACTTCTTTTAACTAATTAGTGAGACATGCCACATATTTGTCATAACTTGTCATATAAGCGTCATGAAGGACAGTACGAAAGAGGACATCAACAGGTAGGTGGGGAACCCGGCCAAACATGAGGTAAAATGGGGGGGTATCCTGTTGTCTCATGGGGTGCGCAGTTACACATGAATGCCAGAGTTTACAATTGTCGCAGCCAGTCGGGGTTCTGTCCAGGGGCAATGCACTGATCATACCACCCAAGGTCTAATTGAATCATTCTACATTCCCATTTCCCATTGGCTTTTAAGGGGTTGTGTGTGATTTCCTGACACCTAAAAGCCTGAAGGGCTCACTTAACAGCTGACTCTCAAAGTTAGCATCTTGGGCACTATAGATCCTTTCTGGGAAACCAAAAACACAGAAATACCGATCCCAGAGAACCCTTGCCACCTGCTTAGCTGTCTGATTTTAAATGTAAATACCTGAGCCATCTTTGTGAAATGATCAGTTGTCACCAGGACATTGATAGACTTGTTTCTGGAGTCTTTGGCCAACCAGAAGTCAATGCAGACTAGCTCCAATGGCCTGGTTGATTTTATGCTCTCCAGGGGTGCTCCTTCGTCAGGCTCAACTGTCTTGCTGACAATGCATCACTGATATTGGCCAACATAGTCTCTCACATCACGTTCAAGGTTTGGCCAGAAAAACCTCCATCTCGCCAAACTGAGGCCCATGAAATGAGCTTGTCCAGATTCATCATGAACTCTGCAGAACCTCAACCTTAATGAGTCAGGGACAACATATTGAAATAACTTTGCCTTGGTTCTCTGGTCCCTCAAAATCTTGTACAGCATATCATTTCTTACAGTAAGTCTTTCCCAGTGCTTCTCTCCTAGGAGATCTCTGATGTCTCTCAACATAGAACATAATATAAGAGAGTATACTATCTTCCAATGGCCTATCCTGGAGGTCCTTTTTGGTATAGACAGGTAAGGTGTCCAGCCCAGGTGGAATCAATTGAAGAAGGTTCTGTAATACCTCAACAGCACGAGCCCTCAGACCAGCATTCCACACAATGTGCAACTGCAGTACAGCAGACACATCTCTACTGCCACAGACTAAGCATGCATGTGCAGTGAATTGCATGCGGACTGACCATTACTATTTGCTGGAGAGTGTTTCTTGTGACCACTGGATGGTCAGAAGACATTTTGAATTGAGGTAGTCAACATATAATTGACCTCTGTGAGAAGACCTGCATACGGTTTGGTGAGCAGCCTATGGCTAACATTCTCCTTGACAAATGGTATACGGCTCAGGGCATCAGTGTTCTTTCATCCTGGGACATATTTTATATCAAAATTGTAACTTGCCAACTTGGCTACCCAGTGTTGCTCACAACAGTTTAGCTTTGGCATCATTAGAAAGTAAGTCAACGGGTTATTGTTTGTCTAGACTGTGAATTCGTGGCCTTTCAGCCAGTGATTGAACTTGTCACACTCTGACCATTTCAAAGCCAGGTAGTTCCTTTGTGAATGAGATAACGACTTGCTGGTAAAAGCAATAGGTCTGGCTCATTCTTTACTCTCTGGAATTTGAGACAGGACAGCTTCTATGCTATCCAAGGATCCATCAGTTGACAGCATGAAGGGCCGGGTGAAGTCGGGATGAGGAAGCTGTGAACTAGTGAAGACTTGAGATTTTCAAAGGCCTGTACCTGCTCCGGTGTCCAGTTGGACACACATAACTTCCTGTTTGACAGTTTGTTTTTTTAGATGTTTGCCTTTCCTTTTTACCCCTTTCAGCAGATCAAAGAGTGGCTTGACAACAGCAGTGTCTGGCCATGAAATGTAATAGTAATTTATCATCCCCAAAAATAATCTTATCCAGCTCTGGGATGGGGTCACGCCATCAGGCTCCATGAGGTCATTGCTTGTCATATTAGTGATGTTTTCCACTTTACTGGGGTCAGTTGAAACACCATTCTCATATATTATGTGACCAAGAAACTTTACAGTCCTCCTGAGGAAGAAGCAATTTTTGGGAGGCAACTTCAGGTTATGGCACCACAGCCTGTCAATCACTGTCTCCAGGTGCAGCAAAGCTGTTGCTTTGTCAGGGGCAAACACCAACAAATCATCAAAATTACATAGCAGACTAAAATAGTTTTGATCCTTAAAAATGCTAGTCATTATGTATATAAAACTCCCAGAGCTGTTGCAGACACCCTGCGGCAGATGGTTGTACACATACAGGCCCGTGGGAGTGGTAAAGGCGGAGTACTTCCTGCCCTCCTCATGGAGTGGCATATTGTAAAACCTGGAGGTCAAATCCATCATAATGAAAAGGCAGTGGCCTCCCAGCATTGCCAAACAATCTCCCTGATGGAGGAAGAGAGTGACCGTCCTTCAGTGTCCTTTTATTCAACCAGTGAAAATCTGTGCAGATGCAGAGCTCTCCGGTTTTATTCCACACAAGCACCCATGGTAATGCAATGTTCTTCTCCAATATTTCAGTGATTCCCCCTCATGTCTCTTTCACACAGACTTTTATGCTACCCTGCTCAAGCACAGAGAAAACTCAGTCGACTACTGGAGAAGGTTGAACAAGGCAGCAGACCTGGCGCTTGAGAGGCTGTGCAGACAGGAAACTCTGGAGCTTGATCCAGAAGAACTTCATTTGCTTCTCCTCCTTCCAACATTTGATACACTGTCACCTGGTTGTATTTCATCCTGCAAGTCAGATGTTGCCTTGATATTTAACTTTCTCCGGTTTGAATTGCACATCCTTTGCATTTTCATCCTCTTCCCCACCATTTTGTGACACAGGTTCAGCCATTTCCAAGTTTCTCACTTTAAATTCAGTCGATGTCTTCTGCAGTGGTTTTACAGGGTCTTCATTTCCATCAACCGAAGCCACCTCATCTTCTATTGCCTGTTTCAGCCTCTCAATGAGGCTTTTGACATCATTTATATCTAGGTTCCATCGTTTCAGTTCTGATTTGAGGTCTACGACTGCAAGTCTGTGATACATCGCGCCTCATCGGTGGCTGTGGCGATGGGTTTTAAGCATCTCCCTCCAACCATCTGCCAAGCCTGCACAACGTAAGCCCAAAATCAACAGTCCCCAAATGGACAAGCAGCAGTACATCCAAATTGTGTTCAAACATGCAACAATACACAGAGGGAATCCTCAAACGTAAACCTACTGCTTCTGTTGGCCGTGATGTGCTGCTGTAGAGAAACAAGTTTTCACTGTGGCAGCAGTCAATAATATCACTGTGATTCTTGGCAAATGACTCTACCAGTGTGTATATAGGACATTCTGCTCTTGGGTTAGTAAAATCGCAAAATGCTGGAGAAGCTCAGCAGGTCAAACAGTGTCCTTTATGTAGCAAAGGAAAAGATACATAACTGACCTTTCGAGCTTGAGCACTTCATCAAAGTATGAGAAGATGCCAGCAGGTGTATGAGCAAAAGAGTGGGGGGGGGGGGGAGGTGCAGGGGATGATAGGTGGAGAAAGGAGGGAGGGGGCAGCAGGAATCCAAAGGCAGGAGATGATAGATGGAGAAAGGAGGAGGGACATCAGTAGTAAATTACAATTTACTTAATTTACTGCTCTAGGGTTAGAAGTCCTGGACCCCTCTGTGACCGATGCTCAGACCAATGGAGGCGGATTGCTTTCAGCAGCCTGAGGTTAGCATTTCCAACATGGATGCCATATTGTTTGGTTTATCACTCCAAACCGAAGAGGGGAAACCATCCAAATGTTCCAACAATGTCCATTCAACACAAAACTCTGAGATTCAAGTCATAGATTGTTTGTCTAGACTGTGACAGTCTAGATGAGAACTGTCATCTATGACAGTTCTGTCATAGATGCGGCTATTTTCTTATGTGTAAAATGTAGCAACTACTCTCCATGAAATGGCTGCTTGAAGGCTGAGTTGGCTCTTAACTGTGATGCATTGGAACAAATTCATAGTGAAGTCCAGATGCATTTTAAACTGTTTATTTGATGAACACAAAAGGACTCATAATGTGACGTGGTTGTTGTACGAAACATGATAACTGTAATGAAAGAATGCTAGTGATTCTCCTGACCACTAAAGGGAGTCAGAGACTAGGCTGTTGCAGCTCAGTTGGATTCGAGATGGATGCCTCCACATGATCGTGGTTGAGTTATATAGCTAATAAAGTTTAGTTGTTTTAAAAGAACCCAAGTTTCTTTATTACAATAAAAGAAACAGCAAATGGTACCAGGAGTGTGCAGAGTGTGTATCAGTCATTATCAGCAGAGATATGGAGAGTGTAGAGCTTCCAATGCTGTAAATTGGACTGGAAATGTTGATCATGATTGGAGACTGTTTAAAGATTTATGCTGTACCTGCAAGCCATTGGAGTTGATAGTAAACCTGAGGCATAGAAGATTGCACTGATAATTACCATGGTGTGACCTCAAGCACTAGATGTTTTCAATACATTTGTTTTTGCTGAGGCAGACCAGGGCAAGTTCAGCAAAGTTATTGAAATGATTGATGAACACTTTTCACCAAAGAAAAATGAAACATTCAAGAGATACATGCTTCACTTGTACATGCAGCTTCAGGTACAAAGCTTTGATACTTTATTAATGGATTGAAATTAAAAGTAAGAACACGTAATTTTGGACTGTTCAATGATCCGTGTAAAATTGTGTTCAGAATTATTGATAAGAAAGTGAGAGAGATGTTGCTACAAGATACGGAGTTGACCTTAGCTGGAGCTGTGAAGATATGCCAAGCCAGTGAATTAGCTCTGCAGCATGCAAAAAAGTTCAGTTACACACACACACACACAAAGAGACATGAACCAAAACAATGCCCAGCCTAAGGAAAAGTCTGTAATATGTGCAAAGGCCAGAATCACAATGCAAAGCAATGTTTTTCCAAAGGGAAGCAAAACAGAAATGAAACCGTGCACACTGTACACACTAAAGAAGAAACTACACTCATTAATAGACTTTTCATTGGCATAGTAATACAGGAAGATTATAAACCAACTGACACTAAACAGCCAAAAGTGAACAGAGTCAAGCAGGACAAGTGGACTGTGTCACTTCATGCAAATGGAACAAATATTCCATTCAAGCTGGACACAGGGGCAAAGGTCAATTTGATCTGTGAGCGTGACATCAGGGCAATGAAGATAAAGCCATATATCAATGAAAATTCTCTACAGTTCAAAGCCTACAACGGACAGAGCACTAACACACAAGGTACATGTAAACTCAAGATGAAATTTAAAGATAAAGAGCAGCACCTCAGGTTTGCAGTAGTCTCAGATGAACATGAATCACTGCTTGGTGACAAAGTATGTGAAAACTTAAGCTTAGTCAAGAGGGTGTACACACCAGGGAAATCTATTGCATTAGCTGATGCATTATCCAGGGAAGCTACGCAGAGTGAAGCACTCAATGAGAGTTCCACAGAGACATATGTGAATCTCCACGTAAATATGGTCACTGAAATCCAAGTAGATTGCAGCTGAAACAGAAAAAGACCCAGTTCTACTAAAGGTCATCAAGAATATGAATGAAGGATGCCCTAGAGGTGAATGTCAGCCATACTACAACATCAGAGCTGAGCTGAATGTTGTCAATGGACTTCCAATCAGACAGAGCAGAAATGTCATTCCTCAATCACTCCGACAAGATGCAGAAAAGGGTGCATGAGGAGCACTTTGGAATAGAAACATGTAAGACGAGGGCCAGAACTGCTGTTTATTGGCCAGTGATAAACATTGACATTAACAGAATGGTTTCAAGTTGTGGGACCTGTTTGAAACATCAGACAAAGTAGACAAAGGAGCCCATGATAATAACTGGCTTACCAGTGGATCCATGGCAGAAAGTTGGGACTGATCTGTTCCACATGGATGGAAATAATTACTTGTTGGTTGTTGACTATCTATTGAACTATCCAAAGATTGTATTGCTTTCTAACATGTCTGCTTCTTGGGTGATATATTAATATGAAATTGATCTTTTCAAGACATGGAATAATGGGCCATGCTACAGTTGTAGAGAATTCCAGAACTTTGCAGAAGTGTATGATTTTTGACATGTGACTTCATCATCTGCATCCACAGTCAAACGGTAAAGTAGAGAAAGGAGTTCACATAGTTAAACAGTTGTTCAAGAAAGCACTAGACAGCAGCTCAGATCCATATCTAGCTCTATTGAGTTGCAGAACTTCGCCACTTGAACATGGCATGTCACCTGCTGAGCTTCTGATGGGACACAGACTACGCACCACACTTCCCTACTTGAGAGACCCAAACAAAATCAGAGATGTCAAAGATGTTGAAGAGAAACAAAAGCATCGGCAATAAAGATAAAAAGCAAACTATGACAAGTCAACCAGAAGCTTAGGGCCACTAAGAGACACAGTGAGACTCAGAGATTCCAAAACTTGGGGCAAAAGGCTACTTTTCTGGAGGAAGTAAATCCATTCTTGTCAAATACTGAGGAGGAATGGAAAGAGCCTGTTGAAAATGCAAGAGACACTGCAGGAACAGACAAATGCAAAAGATCCAGCCTGCTCAACAACAGAGGAAACACCACCAGTGCTAGACAGTAGTCGACCAGCAGACCCACATGTGTTATCAAAGCACTTGACAGACTGAATATCTAAAATAAAAAAAATAACTGGACACTTAAAATATTTGTGCTGTTGATGTGTTTATTTTTGTGTTTGTATTAGTATATTATGTTGTTAGATTAAATATCTTGTGATGGATTATGTTATATTTTATATTGTATATAGATATGTTTTAAAAGGAGATAAATTGTAGGGGTTTTTAAAGTGTAGATCACAAACAAACACAAACACTTCACAACACAGATCTAATTTAAAATGCCAGAACTCTGCTCAAGCCAGACAGTCCAAGCTTCCAGTGCCTTTGTAAAGACAATGGAAACTGCTTTGCTGAAGGACTTCACAAGTCCATAACATGGACATGCTGTGGAGTAATGGATTATTGTTTTGGAAAGCAACAGATGATCAGACTCAAAAGGTTAGGTCCAGAGCCACAGTCTGTCTGAACGCAGTTTGCTGTTCTAAGAAGGTCGTGTGGTTTTCCAAGTAGCGAGAGGAGACAGGGGGGTGGGGGGGGTGGGGAGAGAGAGAGAGAGAGAGAGAGAGAGAGAGAGAGAGAGAGAGAGAGAGATTGAGAGAGAGAGAGAGAGATTGAGATTGAGAGAGAGAGAGAGAGAGAGAGAGGGAGAGAGAGAGAGAGAGAAATAATTCACTTCTACAGTTTTTTACAGCTCAGCAGCAGCAGCTGGGACTGGAACATGGCAAGCTGGCAAGCTTGTGGAAAACCCCATTTTGAAGACAGCTTGTGAGTTCTAGTTCAGCCTGTTCAAATTCCTTGTGGTCCATACAGGAGGAGATGGCTGGCTGTGTGGTGTTTTGCCAGAGATAAGGGAAATGAAAATGAACTCTGTGGTGACCTGAAAGAAAGAGGTTATCATCTGGAAAACCCTGATGGGGCAAATTTCTTCAGCAAGACACTGAAGTGGCTGATCGGAAGGAATCAGTTTGTGTCAAACAAGGAATAAATCTCTCTCTGAAAACTGACAAGAACCTTCCTGAGCAGTAACCATTTACCTTTCAAGCATCAAAGCCTGGTGAAGATTCATAAATGTTAAATTCTGTGCACAGTATAAGAATTGCCTGATACTGGTGAACTTGGAGGAATGAGAAGTGAGATTGAACTATGAATCAAATAACTTTTCTGAACTTATATACAAATTACATACATGGACACTTAGATCCAGAAGGGGATTAAGTTGTGTTAAGTTAAGTTAATAGTAATAATTTAGAGTTTGATCCTGTTTTCATGTTTAAAGATAATTAAAAGCAACTTTTGTTTAAGTAACCATTTGTCTTGGTGAATTTCTATTGCTGCTGTGTTTTGGTGTTCTCTGGGCCCACACAATCTTAAGGAAAGGGGGTGCAGCAATAGAGTGCTAGTGATCCTCCAGACTACCAGAGGGAGTTAGAGACTAGGTTGTTGCAGCTCAGTTGGATTCAAGAAGGATGGTATTCACATGGTTGTGAATGAGTTCTATAGCTAATAAAGTATAGTTTGTTTTAAAAGAACAAGTTTCTTTATAAAAATATTGGAAACATCAAAATAATGACTGTAATAATGTCCATGATAACATGGTAATGTCCATGATAATGTGGTAACGGTCAACACAAAATATCAGAGTCCTACTCACCCTTCCTGTCTTTATCCCATCAGATCAGTCAAAGTGGGCTAACCCCATTCCAATCCTGCAAAACCCCCGCCCATGTGCCAACAACTGAAGTGAATAGCACATGTGCAACGGAAGAAACAGAATGCATGCAGCCTCTGGACTCCCTGGGATGCTGCAGCCAAATCAACAGCAATAAACAACACATCTTTGGCTCCAAAGCACTCTGAAAATTCTATGGGTTAGCGAGGAAAAGGTGCCTATTTTAAATATACAAGAAAAGCTAATGATTTAATCAATGTGTATGCTGAGTTGTCTTTGCAATTGACCTTTACATTGGGCAGTTCTGGAAGGAAAAAGTCTTACGAAGGTTCATACTTTTGAATGCTCTTCAGTGACGTCTGCAGGAGAACAGTCGTGTGACAATTAACATGCTCAATAGTTGTTAATTTGTGTATATATCTCAGGCCATTTTCAATTTGGCAGCTTTGCAATTTTTTGTGCATATTCATAAAATTTATTCTTATGTTTTAATTTTCCTTTATCTTGAATTTAATTTTCCAGCTTCTGTTGGTACATAAAACTGATATCAACAATAAAGTGTTAAATGCAATCGTATGTAAAAAAGGAAAATGAATCAATTAATCTTTGAATTTTTCCCCTACAACTTAAAATATTAATAAATTTGATAAATATGCAATGAGTATCTAATAAAATAACTAACTAAAAGATTTTGCCATAGATTCCCTTTGATCTGAAAGAGTCACTTAAAAAAAATCAGATACCACCTTGTTGCCCACTCCATCCCTTGTAAATATTTAGCACCCCTATTTCTTCATGGGTGCAGGCCATTATCTCAGCTGAGACGAGGTCGCTTTGCACATGTGGCAAATGCTGATCCTTGCTAATCGAGAGACTTGGAATATTAGGTTTAACATTGCAAGCTCCTGCTGCCTTAAAAGGGATGGGTAGCCATTACAGTACATTCTAGGATATTCCACACATGTTGCAGTAATGCCATAGGAGGAACTGTTTGTTGATACTGGCAAAACATTTGGCATTTTTGACATCAGCACTACATGAGGCCTGCTCTTGATTTTACTGGGAGTAATATTTTGTAAGGAAAACAAATGAACTCCAGCTCAATGACCTGAGATGTCCCCAAAGTTGCAGAGCTCTGATGTAATTTGAGTTGTGAGGGCACCATAATAAAAAAAATCATGTGGCCATTTATGACTTGTATATACTGTGCATTTATTATCAGTGACAAAAATACACAATGGAAATGGCATCTTACTTACTTTTATTGGTATTAACCTGTCAACACTGATTTGATGAAAACACCCACTTTGAAAGATATGGCCCAGAAGTGCAGAATTACTGCTGACTCTATTGTTTGACTGGGAAGCAAGCCAAAGTATTACCTTTAAATCCAAGCAAATCATTCCAACATTTTACAGCTTTTGTGCAGACCACCTATAATCCGTGAAATTTAAGGGAATCCAAAGAAAGCTAATGCACGCTTAAGAGCCCCAGTGCATCCACACTTCATCTCCTGTTGCTTAAAATGGACTGCAGGAGCTGCAGTACATTAGCATAGAGACACCCTGGCAACATGTTAGCAATTCCTGTGCAGTAGTTTTAAATCCTGCATATATTACTTAAAAGATCGTTTTTGAAGTTGACTCATCATAGTTAATTATTTATTCCCTCTGCCACTGCTTGCAGTAGAGTCAAAACGCTTTTCATTTATTTAACGGCTTATTAGCCCTATTTATCATTATATCAAATTCCTTTATCCTCCATCAATGAATTGAAATTGAAAGCGGACAGCTTTACTGCAATATTGAAATGGTACATTTAAAAAAGGGTCTCTCAGTTATGCCATCAGATAGCTAATAAAATCAACTCTTTTAATTTGAACACAAATAGATACAACCATCACCTTTCTTTCTTTTTACAGTAATTCTGTGACGTGTGGGCTGTCAATAGCTTAGTTTCTTAAATTTATGATTAAATTAAATGCTTGAGGTTGCCGGTTGCTTGAATTCCAGGTAATAGGGATTTTACTGTGGTTGTTTCCATTTTCTATTTTTGTTATTATAGTTTCACATTTGTAAGCCATAAAATAATTTAATATGCAGTATTTATGAAAACTGTCCATTGTCATATTGCTGCTCTCACCACACTTCCTTCTCATGTGATCACCATGCTTGCCCCTGCCACCTCAGGCAGCCTTGTTGCCCATACTAAATACATTTGATAGAATTTTCCCTAATCTAAGAAAAACAAAGGAAAAATGCCATTGAGCTGTGAGAATGAGGAACAGAATGGAGAATACAGACAAACTGAAATGATAAACAAATAAATCAAAGACAATCAGTACATCAATAGCAATAATGAAGAGCATCCACAAGTAATCAAGACGTCAATAATTATTGCTACCTTTTATTGACTCCATGGGTTTGCTGCAGTCTATTTATTTAACAGGATGTTCAAAATTCTAGATAATCTATCACGGTCATTAAACAAATCTACAAAGTAGAAATTCATTTTGTATGATACAATGTACACATATACTCTTTGAAGACAAATTTGACATTTATGTTATCCAGTCACAGGCTGGCAGATGTCAAGGTTAAGAGGCCCCAGCTGCAACAGAATACTGTAGGAGTTTAGCTAAAGCTATTCAGCTTATAGGCATACTTGTGGTATACACCTTCTGTAAAATAATAGCAGGCTTCTAATAAACTTCTCAATAAAAAAAATTACCTCATCAGATTTTAGGAGTACTGTCGTAAGAATATTTTTAAGCTGTCGATGCAATATACAAAAATTCCAGCAAGAAAATATTTACAGAACCTTGGTTTGCTGTTATTTCTACTAAACTGGCTCCAGAGTATTACACAGACTATTGAGATATAATTAAATCCAAGGAGCAATAAAAAATGATATATCTAGGTCTTGGTGAGAAACAGGTAAAGAAACTGGAATCATTATCATTCATTTTTTGGCACGACAAATGCCCTTGGAGCTCTAACCCAGTGTATCTGGTGTATGTATGCAACTTCATAGATAATTATGCCAGGTAGTATTTGATGAGGCTATTAATGCTTTATGTACATTATGCAGGTCCATTGGAATTATGCACTCATGACATCAATCAGCACGCAACACCGATTTGGTACCAGTGCTGCTATTTTGGGTCTCAGCACTCCAGCCAATTTCATCCCTTAACCTTGTCAGCATCAACAAACATTCAGCCTACCAGTGCTATTTAAAGGGATCACCCACCACTTAGAGATTTCTTCTGCCTGAGTTAAAATTTCTTCAGGGTTTGCTGATTACTGAACACGCTTCACGTGGCAAAGCTCTACAGGAAGTGTGAGGGGCTGGGATCTTTTTCAGACTTTAAGATATCTAGACAAAAAAAAATGTGCACAGCATTCATGGAATACAGCCAAAATTAAAACAGGAAAATTTGCTGAAACCATGCCCAGACAGAATCACTGGCGGCAATGAGGAAGTGCACAAGAGGGAGGGAGATAGATCAGCTGGTTGAGTGGTGTCACAATAAACACCTTGCACAGTGTTAGCGAAACTAAGGAACTGATTGTGGATTTCAGAAGAGGGAAATCAGGAGATCATGAACCAGTCCTCATTGAGGGGTCAACAGTGGAAAGAATTAAGAATTTCAAATTCCTGGACGTTAACTGGTTGAATGGACACTCATATTAGCAAACTGATTGTGGACTTCAGGAGGGGCAATCGAGAGAACACAAACCAGTCCATATTGAGGGGCCATCAGTGGTAAGGTTTAAGACCATCAAATTCCTGGATGTCAATATCTCTGAAGACCTCCCCTGGATCCTGCATGTCGATGCAATCATGAAGAAGGCTCGGCAGCAACTAAACCGTTATGGGTTTGAGAAGATTTGATATGTCATCAAAGACTCTTGCAAGTGTCTACAGGTGTAATATGCAGACTGACTGGCTGCGTCACTGTTTGATATGGAAGTGCCAATGCCAAGGATAAGATAAAGCTTTAGATTTGTAGACTCGGATAGTGCCATCATGGGCATCAGTCTTCACTCCATTAAGGACATCTTCAAGAGGCAGTGTCTTAAGAAACCAGTATCTATCCTCAAGGACTCTCACCACCCTGGCCACACCCTCTTCTCACTGCTACTATCAGGAAAGAGGTACAGGAGCATGAAGACCAAAACCCAACAGCACAAAAACAGCTTGTATCAAACCCCCCCCCCCCGCCCCCACTAATTGATTTCTGAATGGACAATGAGCACAGACACTACCTCACCTTCTTTTCCTTTGCACTAATTTATTAATTAAAAAAAAATGGAATTTATAGCATTTTTCCAGCAAAACAAAACCTTTTGTGACATGCTCATGATAATAAATTCTGCTTCTGCTTCTGATACAGTCAGGTTGCTTGAGGCCTAAATTCCTTGCCTGAATCTCAATGAGCAACTATGTCTGTTTGTGTATCAAAAAGAATGTCCCCACTGAAAGATGTTACCTGCTCAACTACAATCATGGAGAATGGAAAAAAGTACGAACAGCATTGTAGAGCGCGTTGAAAGAACCAAAGATTTGCTGATCCAAACCAAGGCTTTTATTAACTAAAAGACTGGAGCATATCACAAGTAGGTCGACCAGTCCAGAATGACCTGCCAGTAGGTGTGGCTACACTCTCAGCCAATCACAGTCATCCTACACTACCATCTGTACATTGTACTATCACAAGCATTGACAAGCTAACAATCATATTCCTTTTATGTACATATATAGTACTCCTCCCAGGATAGAGTCTGGGATATCTTCCAGTTTACTCTCTGTGGTTCACAAGTCAAAGATACCTAAGTCTCACTGACAGAATGAGTACGTGACTTTCCCAAGATAAGTATCCAATATTACCTTCCAGACGTATTTTATTCCATCCTACATTGGAGCAACCCCAGGCCAAGAATTATACAAGTGTCCTTGCAATAGTCATCCTACTACAGTCTGCCCTTGAATTTCGATGGTAAACAGAAGTGTGGCTACTGGGCAACAAAGACTGTTGATGATATAGCTGTTGCTTTCAGCAAGCATTCCATCTGTAACTCCCTTACAGAAGGTCCTTCCATCCGTGAGGCCCGTGCCAGTTCTCAACAGAGCAATTGCATCAGACTTGTATTCTGCTCCTTATTTCCCTATAGCCCTCAAATTTATTCTCTCACATGCCCTTTGATTTATTTTTGGCAGATACAGTAGAGGCCATTTACAGTTTACAAATGTCCTGGGTAAACTTGTACCTCTCACTTTGTTCGTTTTAGATTGGTCACAGTGTTTGAGCTACCAAAAGAAAATAGACACACACACCGAGAGCAGTTCAGTTTATACAAATGTTTATTACAAATTCAAAAGCTGATTTCAAACTACAATATGCAAGCCCTTCCCAACTATACTTATCATCGCCTGGACTGGTCCCAACTGCCGAAGCGAGGCAACGACCGCACACTTGTAGTAGGTTGTCAGGGCGCCGGTAGCAGCTTCTGAACCTCCCTTGACCGGGACATTGGCTGGACTCTAGAAGTTCTTCTTCTTACTGAGAGATGTTGCCACCTCTTGGAGAGCCTCAAACTTCAGCAGTGCGACCATGGCTTATATTATCCAAAAACTGCTTACCCAAGCACCTATTCCCAGCACAGTAAGAAAGATAAGCGAGCAAGCTAGCATGCTAGGCTTCCATCGAATAACGTAATTTTCAGCTTATCTCTTTGAATGCAATGGTTTATTTTGCATCAAGGCTAGGCCTCTGACAGTCTGTGACCAAAACAAGCAGGAAGATTAAATGTTCTTGGTACACAGATGTCCTTTTTTCAGATAACTGCATCTCTGGCCCCTCGGTGGAATTTTGCTTATGTCTGCTGATTCTAAAAACAAGCAGGTTCTCAGCCCTGCAGAAGCAAAGGCTGCAAAAGTAAAAAAAAACACGGTTTAAATCTTCCATTACAACAAACAAAACAACAGCTGAGAAGGTAGTGGCCTGAGCTTACTCAGAGCAAATTTAGCTTCTATTGTAGCTCTCAAACATTAGCTGGCTGTAGTGGAAGTTGAACACCTAGTGCTGGATAATGAACTCATGTCCACATGAGTACTAATGAAACCAATGACCATTTTCATGCTGCAAAATACAGGCTTCAAGCTTTTCACAAACCCATAGGTCACATTGGTGCTGCAACACCAATGCCTTTTGATACTATGTACTGGCTTTCTTGGTAGTCTTCCAATGGATTGCTCATTTCATTGCATGAAACCATTCACTTCCTTCAATAGCCCACCCTGTCAATGTTCTCCGCAGCAGAAGTTGTGCACGACCTTATCCACAATCCTTTGGTTTCTTTGTGGCCATAAACCTCCTTCCCAGTTGGACACCATTTGTGCTCCTTGATTCAAAATGAATAGATTTGCACTCAGTTTTCCCCTTGAAATGTCTGTATTGGAGCAGGTAGTTTTGAGTTTGGATTTGTGAGAGATGGGAAAACTGATCTAAAATTATGAACATGAAGGAAACTAAAATTCATACATCAGTTAATGGCTGTAACCAGTACAAACAGGATGAGCTTGGGGATTAGGATGCAGGAAAGCAGAGTCAGCACGATTAACATAAGAATCTTCTACTCTTTGTGACAAGAGCCACCATAAGACTAAGATAAGGAGCGGTAAGGAACAATAGAATGTAGGAAGTTGAGGTAGTCTGGATCAGATAAGGGTCTCCTAGCCCTGGACAGAAGTACCAAGTCCTACATATCTAATTAGCTAACCTTACACAGATTTATACATATTAAATTAGCCAACCCTAGACAGGATGAGCCAACTCTGCATATCAAGAGACTGTAGCCCTGAGAATCAGGAAGGTGTGAATAAGGACAATAACATGAAGGGACACCGACAGGATACCCCCTGGTCCTCCAAGTATACTGAAATTGCACGTAGGCAGGAAGGATTGCCTAATGCCAAACCTCTCCAGCAGGAGGCAGAAGAATGTAAGGGGGAGGGTATTCCTATACTGAAATCAACTGTATAAAAGTTGGGTGAGCCCCAGTGTATGTGTGTATTCCCAGGGTAAGGGGAAGCACCCAACTTTGCATTGTTGTAAAATAAATGTTCTTTGTTCTCAATTTTTGTCTCGAGCAATTTCTTTAAAGGTACTTCTATTTCTAACAGATTCAAGTGTAGGTATTTCCTCTTCAGCAGCTCTTTCTTGCTGCACTTTGTCCTGCCTGGCCAGGCTACACTTTAATTATCTGCAAGAAGGTCATTAGGATAACATTATAATGCACTATTAGATGTAAAGTAAAAGATGATCCACATCTTATCAGAAGAAATTTGATAATGTGAGGGTAATAAATGTGAGAATCTGGATTAAAAATGAAGCCAATATTGTTGTCAATTGATTCAGTCATTACACTTCACTGCTGCAGTGAAATGGAATTCATTGTCCATGTACTGTTCAGGTGGCTGGTTCCTCCCCTGGTTCCAACCTCACCTACCCCAATATAAACCCTGGTTTCCTGCCTTACCTCAGATTCACCTGAGGACTATTGTGTCTACTGGCCACTCCTCACTTGTCTCTGAGTGCATTCAGTCACATTACAACTGGTTTGATAAATTTCTTTTAGTAATGTACAATTCTATTCATAGTGTTAGAACCTCCCTCACTTAGCAGATGACATGTGGTGCAGCCAGTTGAGTCGGTGCTTCACAGCAACAGATAATAGGGATCAATCCTGACTTCTGATACTGTTTCTATGGAGTTTGCATGCAAAGTAAAGGTTCCATTATTGTCATGTAATACTACATTTAGAATGTTAACATACATGAAATTCTTTAATTTTGCCATAAGGAAGACAGAGAGTCTCCACTTTGCCCAGCGTCCCTCACAGAAATGAAGCCACAGAAAGGGATGAACTCGTAACCCCTGGTTTACAAGTCCAGTGCTCTACCACTCAGCTATGGAGCCTACTTCTTGTAGCCCACATGGGTTTCTTCTGGATGTTTTAGTTCTGCAGCACATCCCAAAGGTGTGCTGTTTTGGAGGTAAATTAGCCAATGTGAATAGCCCTGGGGAGTCCATCAATGCCAGAATCAGGGGGAGATGGTGGGAATGTGGGAAAAAAAAACTAGAATTAATGCAAATGAGTGGTTGGTGGTGTCGTCTCCAAGACTCTGACATATTCTGAGACTGGCTTGCTCCTATTCCTTGTCGGTATCTTGAAATCTGGTCTGATGTATGTAGTCGTGAGATGCATGTACAGTATGTGACTTTCATTGGTTCTTTACATATGGATGTTATGAATGGAAACTATGTTCTGATTGATTGAGATGATGTAAGTGAGTAATGATTGTATCTCTTTCTAGCTTCTGCATCCTTCACACAGCTTTCTCTTTCTCTCTCCCCCTCCTGCTGAATGCTTGTAGAATGTTCTGTCCTTCCTTCTTTCTTAAGTAGGGATGAAAAGAATGTTATTGCATTTCCCTTATCTTGGCCAATATTCATCCTTAAAATAACTTTACTAAAGTTGCTATCTGGTTATTAGCCTTTTGCAGCTTATATGATCTTGCTGTGTACAAAGTGGCTGCATTACAGCCTGTCTTCAGCCAGTACTTCAAAGGTGCCAGAGCTATAAACTGTTTTGGATGTCCTAAGATGGTGACAGGATGTTGTATACTTTTTTAAATTTAAGAATGACGATTCTTTTATGTACTTCAATCTTTGCATTAAAAAAAAAGTTCAGCTATTTTCTCACTCTAGTGCCAGAAGGCAAGAGAATGAAAATGTTGTGGTAAGTCATCATTTATGTGTTATTGGCGGTGGAAATATAATTCTAAATGAGGAGCTTTATTCATTCAGAATTTAAAGTTTCAGATTTGAAAGAAAATAAAACAAGAATCATTAATTTTAATTTTACTGTCTTAAGTCTCATTGATTCACTGATTCTGTGGACATAGTTACAGGAAACAATCTTTACAACAGAACCTGATGCTGCAGAAGTCAAACATATGTCTCATTCCTGAGGACAAGCAGGATGTAAACAGCAGGCAGATAAATTCCATGGCAGGAGAACAAAGTGAAATGGAAAGCTATTAATACAATCCATATGTTAAATTATTAGGTCATGGTTTTCCATTCTCTTCTAAAAACTACCATACATCCTTTGCATTTCCATTGTAGCAGAATAATAAACAAAAGGGAGACAGAGAGTAGATAGGAGTACATTTTGTGTTCATCTCTTGGAGTATGTAATAGAAGAGATAGAATGTGAACTATTCAAATCTGCTGATAAAATAGGTGGGAGCACATGGATCAGAAGCGGGATGCGGATAGGTTGAGTGAGAAGTTAAATGGAATTTAAAATAGGAAAGTGGGAGGTCATGTATTGTGGTAAGTGGAATCAAAATGTAGACTGTTATTGAAATGGAAAGAAATTAAAAATGAATCGAGTACCGAGGGATTGAGGTGTTCTTGATCATTAAACATGAAAAGTTAACATGAAACATTACAGCCACTCAGACTCCTCTCTCTCTCTCTCTCTCTCTCTCTCTCTCTCGCTTGCTCTCTCTGCACAGACCTAGCAGTTTTTCGTCATCAACCTGATCACCTTGACAAGGTGACAGAACCTGGTGGCTCCAGGGTGGCAGAGATCACGAAGGGCTTGTAAGCGGTCAATTTATGCACTGGCACATGTTCCGATTTTTCAATATTTTCCAACAGGGAAATATCAGGAATATTTACAGAACAGTATCAAGAATTTTTGTACTCCCATCCTCAATGACACAAATGCAGTGCAATGCCAAGCACTGTGTGGAGCCTCTGTGAGGCACCATCAATAACTCCAAAAGACTGGAAGTTGTGCAAACTCACAGGCTTTTATTCACAATAAAATGGAGTCACATTCATGCTGGTCGACTGTTCTGAGCTGCGGAGGGGGCTGTGGAGCAGTCACCTTTATTCAGGAGTCTGTAGACGAAGCCATAGGTACAGCCAGCCAATTGATGTGCCTTGGCAGATAAATATACAGACAGTGGTTTACCACATTCACCCCTTGTTTTTAAAAAGAGTCCGGCAGGGTGAAGTGCATTACATACAATCACAAATTAACTCTCTTCGTCGGTCTGATTTGCCGCTGCGACTGTTGTAATACCAACTGTATGCAGTCGATGGTGTTGGCTTGGTGGGTGCGTAGTGTTGAGTCTGGGATGCCATCCTTTGGGGCTGCGGTAACCTGCCATGGCCCTGGTGCATCATGGATGGTGAGAGGTGAAAAGGGTGCATGGTGATGAATAATTGTTTCCGGAGCCCCTGAGGATGTCAGATCCCTAAGAGAGACAGTGTCTTCGTGCCCATCAGGGTATGGCATATAAGCATATTAGGGATTGACGTGGAGGAGATGGACCCTTTTGACCAGTGTGTTGACTTATGACTCCTCACATGTTTCCAGAGTAGGACCAGCCCTGGGGACATCAGCCATGCTGGAAGCGGACTTCCTAGGAAATTAAAACATTTGTTAATGTGGTGTGGTATTGGTGGCAGTACATAAGAATGACCTTATCGAGTGGAGCACCTCAGGTAGGATCTCTTGCCAGTGGGAGACAGGAAGGCCTCTAGACTGCAGGGCTAGAAGGATGGTCTTCCAGACTATGGCATTTACCTGCCTGTTCCCTTGGGGGTTGTAGCTGGTGGTCCTGTTCACAGTGATGCCCCTGGCCAGCAGGTACTGGAGCGGCTTGATACTCAAAAAGGAGGGCCCCAGGTCACTATGAATATAGCAGGGGAAGCCAAACAGGATGAAGAGACTGTGTAGGACCTTTATGACTGTGGCAACTGTCAAGACTGGGCAGGGGATGGTGAATGGAAAACCGAGTACTTGTCAATGACGTTGAGAAAGTAAACATTGTGGTCTGAGGAGGGGAGGGGTCCTTTGAAATCGATACTCAGTCATTCAAAGGGGTGGGTGATCTTTATCAATTGTGCTCTGTCTGGCCGGTAGAAGTGCGGTTTAAGCCTCTGCACAGACCTAGCAGTGTTTCGTCATCAACCTGATCTCCTTGATGGAGTAAGGCAGGTTGCAAGCCTTGACAAGGTGACAGAACCTGGTGACTCCAGGGTGGCAGAGATCACGAAGGGCTTGTAAGCGGTCAATTTGTGCACTGGCACATGTTCCGCGGGATAGAGCATCTGGGTGTTCATTGAGTTTCCTGGGCCGGTACAAGATATCGTAATTGTAGGTGGAAAGTTCAATTCTCCACCTCAATATCTTGCTGTTTTTGATTCTACCTCAATGCTGATTATTGAACATGAATGTGACTGCACGTTGGTCAATCATTTGCCAGACAGATAGTGTCTTGGGTAAACTTATACCTCTCATTTTGTTCATTTTAGATTGGTCACAGTCTTTGAGCTACCGAAAGAAAATAGACACACACACCAAGAGCAGTTCAGTTTATACAAATGTTTATTACAAATTCAAAAGCTGAATTCACACTACAATATGCAAGCCCTTCCCCATTATACTTATCAATGCCTGGACTGGTCCCAACTGCCGAAGCGAGGCAACGACCGCACACTTGTAGTAGGTTGTTGGGGCGCCGGTAGCAGCTTCTCCACCTCCCTCGACCAGGACATTAGCTGGACTCTTGAAGTTCTTCTTCTTGCTGAGAGATGTTGCCACCTCTTGGAGAGTCTCAAACTTCAGCAGTGGGACCATGGCTTATATTACCCAAAAGTTGTTTACTTCAGATCTTATCTCTTTGAACAAAATTATCTTCAAGGTCTCCTGACAGTCTGCGACCAACAAAAGAAAGCATCTCTGGGCCTCATGGTGGAAGTTGGATATGCATCCATATGCATCCCTGGGCCCCATAGTGTAAATTAGATAATGTCTTCTGATTCAACTGCATCCTGGGCCCCTGGGAATTTAGGTGTGTCTACTAAATATGTATCCTGGGGCTTCATGGTGTAAATTAGATTATGTCTGCTGATTCTAAAAAACAAGCAGGTTCTCAGCCTTGCAGTTTCAGAAGTAAAAAACAGTTTAAATCTTCCATTACAGATAGTGCTTCCAGTGCTGTACTGACTCGACAATGGCCTGGGCCTCCTTTTCAAGAGGAGTGCTGAATTTCGAGGCCTCAAGTGTGCGGGAGAAGAAAGCAATGGATCTGCATGCCTGGTTAAGTGTGACAGCCAGGGCAATATCGGATGCATCGCTCTCCATCTGGAAATGGACTGATTCACCCATGGCGTGCATCATAGCCTTGACGATGTCTGCCTTGATGTAGTTGAAGGCTGCATGGGCCTCTGGTGTTAGGGGAAAAGAAGGTGGATTTAACGAGGGGGTGGGCCTTATCCACATAGTTGGTGAGGCACTTGGCATAGTAAGAAAAAAACCCCAGGCATCTTTTCAGGGCTTTAAGGTTGTGGGGGAGGGGAAGTTCCAAAAGCAGGCGCATGTGATCAGGGTCGGGGACAATGACTCCATCCTCAGCCAAGGATGGCAAGGAGGGTAATGTTCAATACACACTTATCCTTATTGTACATGAGGTTGAGGAGTCTGGCGAACTCTAGGAATTATGGTCCCTGCAGGTCATGGCTGCAAATGGTGACATTGTCTAGATACAGGAATGTGGCCTGCAACTCATACTGGTCTACCATGTATTTGATCTCCGGCTGGAAGACCGAGACCCCGTTGGTGGAGCTGAAGGGGACCCTCAGGAAATGATAGACGCAGCCATCCGCATTGAAACCAACATATTGGCGGTCCTCCAGACTGATGGGGAGCTGGTGGTAAGCTGACTTTAGGTTGATGGTGGAGAATACCCAATATTGTATGATTTGGTTCAGCAGGTCGGATATACAAGGGAGGGGGTAACATCCAGCTGTGTGAATCTGTGTGTATCTGACTGTAGTCAATAACTATTCTGCTTTTCTCCCCATTCCTCACCACCACCACTTGTGCTCTCCAGAGACTGGAGCTGGGTTCAATGATCCCCTTGTTGAGTAGCAGTGCACCTCTGCCCTAATAAAGGCCCTGTCCTTGGCACTCGACCATCTTCTTTTGGTGGCAACAGGTTTATAGTCAGGGGTGAGGTTTTCAAACAGTGGTAGAGAGGTGATTTTGTGGATGGAGAGCCTGCAGGTCATGCATGCTGGCTCGTTAGGTTGTGGCTGTGGGAAGTGGCGGGGTGGGGGGGGAATTGGCTGAAGGGTAGTGGCTGATGGACATTTAAAAACTGCTGGGAGAGGATGGGGCCCATCGTATTCCATCGTCATGCTTTTAAGGTGACATTGAAAGTCCAGTTCCAGTAGCATGGCAGCACTTAGGTGCAATATCTTTAGGAGTTTAAAGTCCTTATAGCCCATACCCCACATGGTCAGGGTCACCACTCAGTAGCTGCGGACATTGGCTGTTTTCGACTCTGAAGCCAAGGAGACCTTTTGACTTATTGGCCTTACGACGAGAGAAAAATGCTGTACCGCGTTGGGTCACTGTTTGCTGATGCAGCAGAAGATTCATGTGTTTGGCTGGGGGATGGTGGCATCCAAGATGGCGGCCCCCACCCCTTGCATGCAGCGGTGCTGGGTCTCAAAGATGGTGCCCAAAATGATGGCTCCCATGATTCGCACACAATGTGACTGGGTCTTGAAGAGAGTGCCCAAAATGGTGGCCCTCACAACTTGCACGTGGTGCTGTTGGTTTCCAGGAATGGCCATGTCCAAGATGGCAGCCCCCAGGGTCAGTTCGCGGCACTGATGGATAAGGGTTTGGATCTACACACCTTCGCATAGTGCCCCTTCTTCCTCCAGCTGGAGCAAACCGCATCTTTTGCTGGACAGCATTTCCTTGGGTGCTTGCCCAGGCTACAGAAGTAGCACTTTAGGAGCTCATGGAGTACAGTGGCTGTGGTCAGGTCAGTCTTTGGGCATGACGATGGTGGCGTTTGGTGCTCACGGAGTACGGCTGCTGTGGGTCGGGTCACTGGCAGGACATGACGGTGGCAGCATGTCCCAAGTTAGCAGTGTCTGGGGCAACCACGAGGTGTCCATTTGTCAGCCAAGTAGGCCTCCATGTTTTGGAATGCCACCTCCAGTGTGCCTTCCAATTCAACCATCCTCTGCAAGTTGAGCTCACTTTGCTCTGACAGTCCCTGATGGAGGTAGATGGATCTGATACCTGCGACTGAGGCATTTCTAATCAGGTCCTCTGTGTTCTCTGCAGTCTTGCATTCACAGGCCTGTCAGAAGGTTCACAGGCCCCAGAGATACTTGGCGCTTGATTTTCTGGGTCGCTGTTTTTTCGGGTCATCAGGAAGTGTAGACTTCATTTACTTTTCTCAGGTACTGGTCTTTCAAGATGTCCATCACCTCCAGGTTTGTCGTGGTGTCCATTATTTTTGAGTACACCAAACGATGGCTGATGATGCCTGCAGGAGTGCCTCGAAGCAGCGCAGCCAGGGTTTGAAGTTAGTAGAGACCTCAGGCTATTGAAAGGCTCCATTGTCAAAATTTATTGTGAATAAAATTGATGCACCATCAATAACTCAAAAAGACTGGAAGAATGGAGTCACGTCCATGCTGGTCGACTATCCTGAGCTGGGGAGGGGGCTATGGAACAGTCACCTTTATTCAGGAGTCTGCGGGTGGGGCCACAGATGCAGACAGTCAGTCGATGGATGTTCCCTGACAGGTAAATAAACATTTAGTGGCTTACCACACACTGCACCACCACTCCTGACTCCCATTACTCTCTGCGTGGAGTTTGCATGGGTTTCCTCTAGATCCTCTTGTTTCCATTCACACTCCAAGCATTTTCGTGGTTCGGTTAATTGGCCTCAATACAGAGGGAATGGTAGCGCTCTTTGAGAGTGATGTAGAACAGAGAGATTTTAGGATGTACATACATATTCCATGAAAGTGGCAACTCATAGAAGGTGTTTGGTGCGCTTGACTTCAGTGGTCTGGGTATTGAGTAGAGGAGCAGAAGCATCATGTTACAGCTGGAGAAGATGTTGGTGAAACTGCACTTGGAGTATTGCGTGCAGTTCTGGTCACGCAGCTATAGGCTACGTTAAAAAATATTGTAATTAGAATCAGCCGAGGTTATGGGTTCAGGTAAAATGTCTAAGGATATATCATCTAGATTCCTTCTTCAGTGCTGTCCTGCGCTGCTATTTTCGGGCACTCAATGAGTTTGAATGAATCTGTAGACGTCTCTTATTCAGTGCACAAAAGTGACGGAGAAACTCAGCCGATCTCCATGCATTTACTCTCAGCATTTACTCTCAGCATTTACTCTCAGCATTTCCTGAAAACTGTTTAATCTTTTTATTCTAATGAACATAAATTTAGCTTAGCAGCTGACATTTTGGAACTGAGCCCTTCTTCAGGAATGCAAAAAACAGACAGTCGCTTGAATAAAAAGGTGAGGGGAGGGAGAGAAAGAGGGAGGAGAAAAGGGAGGAACACAGGCTAAGAGATGGGAGAGTAAAAGGAAAAGAAGTTGCGACAGAGGAGAGGACTGTGATGGGAGAAGAAAGGGAAGGGATGACGAGCTGAAGGAAGGAGAACAGAGGGATGAGGGTGAGGCTGGGGAAGGAGGTTCTCAGAAATTGGAGGTCAATATTGATGCTGTATGGTTGGAAACTGCCATGATGGAACACAAGATGTTGTCCATCAATTTGGCAGTACATGAGGCCATGGTCAGTGTGGCAATACAGAGTAAAATTGAACAGGTTGGCCACAGGGAGGACCCTGGTGACCTGGTCAACATTATTGTCCAACCACCATCACTGACTGAAAGGTTTACTTCATCATTTGTTCACTGCTGGTTGAAGGATCTTGCTTTGTGCAGATTGACTGATGCATTTATCAACAGTGACCATACAATATAAATTATATTTCAGGGCAGAAATAAAGCTGTAAACTGTGCAAAAACGTAAGTGAACACTAGAGGTCTACCTTACCCCTCCAAGTCCAAATCACTGTTCATCCTTCATCTGATATTTCATTAATATGAACCAAGTAACACTTTCAAATCTATCCTTTTTATATTACTATTGAAGATTATTTGCCACACTTAACTGTCCATGTTGTGCTTAAATTCTCTGTGCATCTGCTAAACATTTACATGATCGATACTCTCAGTTTCTGAAAAGTATTCCAAGGAAAATAAAATTATCTTTGAGTGTTTCACCTTCTCTAGTTTAATTCTGTAACTCTTGCTTTGATTCTTTTCCTTTCTGTATCATTTGTGCATTAATACTGACTTGACTAGGAGGAGTCAAATGATGGAGTAGTGGCCAGTAGGAGAATACCAGCCCTCTCCAGAAAAGAAGGAAAACAGTGAAGAAAAAGCAAAGCCCCAGACACACAAATCACAACAAATAAAAAATAAAGGTGTGGAGAAAATGGCACTTAAGAAAGAAAAGCCAAAAACAATGGGAAGAAAAGAAGAAAGAAAGACACCGAAAGAGAAAGGTGAAGGCCTTACCTACACGAAAAAGCAGGGACCCGCCGTGGAAAGAGGAGCCCACTCCCCGAGATTAGTGGAGAGCCTGCAGTGTCGTGACCCACTAACCGCAGGACTGAAAAAATGACTCACAGAGCCAAACAGGGGTGCGCAACTGCGCATGCACGAGGAATCACGAATGCATGATGCGCACGACAAGGACAACACTGACGGGAGGGGGGACCAGCTGTGGAGTGAAATTCCACAGCATGAACAGCTGAGAGAGACCCAGAGCTCCCAGCTGGAAGATAAAGAGAACAATGGGAATGGGAGGGGTGAGAAAGAAAAAAGGAAACTAGAGACACAACAGATAACCAACCCAGAAGAAGAGGACCAACATCAAGACACCATGGAAAAAAAATACCCAACAAACTGAGACAAACAGTTCAACAAGAAAGTCAGAAGAGACACAGATACAAGGAAGAGAAATAGAAGACACAAACCCAAGAGCAGACACAGAAGAAGAAGAAGGAGAACACCAAGTTCTGCACAGAGGAATAGGAGGTAAAATAAATGGACAGTACATAGATTAAAAAAAAAGTTCAAGAACAAATGAAAGCATTAAAAGAATGGCTGACATTAGAATTTAGTGAAATGAAAAGAAAAATGAAAAGTACAGAAGAAAAAGTGAGTAGAAAAGAACTGGTCATAACAGATGTAGGGAAAAGATTAGAAAATGTGGAAGAACATGTAATGGCGGTAGATATGGAAGTGAATGACTTAAAAAGAAAATTGGAAGGAAGTGACAAAAAAGTTAAAGAAACACAGGAGTTGTTAGCTCAGAAGATGGATATAATGGAAAACTATAGTAGACGAAACAATATAAAGATAGTGGGCCTTAAGGAAGATGAAGAAGGCAAAGATATGAAAGAATTTATAAAAGAATGGATCCCAAAAGTCTTGGGAATGCCTGAAATGCAGGAAAGAATGGAAATAGAAAGGGCACAACAAGAAAAAATATATTGGAGAAGGAAATGAATAAAATTAGAGAAGACAAAAAACCACTGGAATACAAAGGTCAAAAATTTTTTTCTACCCAGCTCGATCCTATGGAAGAAAGGCTATAAATTTATGTTAAGATATCCAACAGTGCTTAAAATAGTTATCCCAGGGCAGCAAAACAGATTGTTCTCAGATCTGGAGAAAGCACAAGAATTTGCAGAAAGCCTGCAGGACAGAAAAAGAGATGAAGAGATGTAACAAGAACAAAGAACGACGACAAACTACATATAAAGAAGTAAAAATAATTTATAAGTAAGAACTAAAAGAGAAGAAACGAGGGGAAGCTTTGTTGTAATGTGAAGATAAAAGTCTTTTCTGGAGGGGGTTGGGTGGGAGAGAATAACAGTCACTGCAAAATCAGTTGACACTTGCGAACAGGTTCGCAGTCTGAATGGAGAGGGGAGTTGTGGTTGCCCACAAGAGACAAGGGGCGACTCAAAGAGGGGTGTGGGGGGGGGGACACTTGGGGTTATGGGAATTTTAGATGTGGGAATGGTTGAAATATTTTATGTTTTAGAAGTGTTGTCATACAGAGCGTTCAAAAAAAGAAAACTGAGAAATGGAAATGGGGAAAAAAGGGGAAAGGTGGTGGTGAGGAAGCGGAAATGAGATGTAAACAAAGTATGAAATGCCCATGTTGGACTATATGACTATAAATATTAATGGAATACATAAACAAATCAAAAGGAAGAGGTGATTAAATTTACTGAAAAAAGAAAAAAATGATATAGCATTCATTCAGGAAACGCATCTAACTGAAGTGGAACACAAGAAATTAAAGAGAGACTGGGCAGCATCATATAACTCAAAAGCCAGAGGTGTAGCTATATTAATCAATAAAAATGTACCAATCAAAATAGAGGAGGAAATAATAGATCCAGCAGGGAGGTATGAAATGATAAAGTGTCAGATATATTCAGAATTTTGGAATTTGCTCAATATATATGCACCTAAGGATCAAAAGTTTATGCAAGATATCTTTTTGAAGATTGTAGATACGCAGGGGAATATATTGATAGGAGGGGACTTTAACCTTAATTTGATTCAAAGATGGATAAAACTGGACAAAAGACTAGCAGAAAGAACAAAGTAGCCAAATTTATTGTTAAATCAGTACAGGAAATGCAACTTTTGGATATATGGAGGAAACAACACCCAAAGGAGAAGGAATACTCATATTATTCGAGTAGACATAAAACATACTCAAAGATTGACCTGTTCCTGTTGTCAGCCCATATCCAAGGGAGAGTTAGGAAAATGGAATATAAAGCTAGATTGTTATCAGATCACTCACCCCTGTTATTAGCAATAGAGCTGGAGGACATCCCACCAAGAAAATATAGATGGAGATTAAACTTCATGCTACTTAAAAGACAGGATTTTAGAGAATTCATTGAGCGACAAATTTAAATGTACTTTGAAATAAATACGGAATCAGTGAAAGATAAGTTTATACTATGGGATGCAATGAGAGCGTTCATCAGAGGGCAAATAATAAGTTATGTAACTAAGATGAAGAAGGACTACAATCGGGAAATAGAACAGCTGGGAAGGGAAATAGTAAGTATAGAAAAAGAACTAGCAACAAGGGAAGATACAACAAAAAGAAGAGAATTGGCAGACAAAAAAATAAAATATGAAACACTACAAACGTATAAAGTGGAGAAGAACATAATGAAGATAAAGCAGAAGTATTATGAGCTAGGAAAAAAATGCACAAAATACTAGCTTGGCAGCTTAAAACAGAACAAACTAAAAGAATGGTATTGGCATCAAAGAAAAAGGACAAACAAATTACATATAACCCAACAGAGATCAATGAAAACTTCAAGGAATTCTACGAGCAATTATACTGAACTGAGAACGAAGGGAAAGAAGACAAAATAGATGAGTTTCTAGCTAAAATTGAACTACCGAAATTACAAGAAGAGGAGCAAAACAAATTGATAAAGCCATTTGAAATAGAGGAAATACAGGATATATTAAAAAAGCTACCGAACAATAAAATGCCTGGAGAGGACAGACTCCCAACTGAATTCTATCAAACATTTAAAGACTTATTAGTTCCTCCTCTCCTGGAAGTAATGAACCAGATTGAAGAAACAAAAAAAATGCCAGATTCATGTAAAACAGCAATAATTACAGTAATACCAAATACAGGGAAAGATCCACTAACACCAGCATCGTATAGACCAAAATCTCTACTTAACTCAGATTATAAGATAATAGCAAAACTATTAGCAAATAGATTGGTTGACTGTGTACCAAAAATAGTAAAACTAGATCAAATTGGATTTATTAAGAAAAGACGAACAACGGACAATATCTGTAAGTTCATTAACTTAATCCATGCAGTAGAAGGAAATAAGACGCCAACAGTGGCAGTTGCTTTAGATGCAGAAAAAGCCTTTGACAGGGTAGAATGGAATTATTTATTCAAAGTACTACAGAGGTTCATCCTACCAGAGAAAAATATTAATTGGATTAAAACATTATATAAGGGATAATTTGCCAATTATCCTTTGCCAAGGTGACAGTAGATGGATATATATCAAACCAATTTAAATTAAACAGGTCAACTAGGCAGGGATGTCCACTATCTCTCTCATTGTTTGCTTTAGCTATAGAATCCTTGGCAGAACTGATAAGAACAGAAAATAAAATAAAAGGGATAAAAATAAAAGAGAAGGTATATAAAATCAGTCTATTTGCAGATGACATCATAATATACTTAACAGAACCAGAATTATCAATAAAAGAATTACATAAGAAATTGAAGGAATATGGAGAAATATCAGGGTACAAGATCAACGCAAATAAAAGTGAAGTGATGCCAATGAATAAGGCGGATTTCACAAAGTTTAAGAAAGAATCACCATTTAAATGGCAAACACAAGCAATCCGATACTTAGGTATTAGACTACATAATAATCTAGGCCATTTATACCAATTAAATTATCAGCCATTAATGAAGAAATTACAACAGGACTTAGAACATTGGAAAGATTTACCATTAACATTGATAGGAAGGGTAAATTGCATTAAAATGAATATCTTCCCAAGGATCCAATTTCATTTGTTACCATTTCCCTTAACAGAGAAATTCTTCAATGAACTTAAAGAAAATAATAAGGAAATTCTTACAGAAAGGGGGGAAACCGAGGATAGCGTTAGATAAATTAACAGAATGGTACAAACAAGGGGGCTAACAGCTACCAAACTTTAAGAATTATTATAGAGCAGCACAATTAAGATATCTATCAGATTCTTATCAAACCAGATTGGACCAGGTTAGAGCTAGATAAAATAGGGGAGAAGGTACCAGAACATATACTTTATAAGTGGGATGAAAAACTGGTGCAACATAGAAGTTCACCAATACTGCACCATCTGCTCAACATTTGCAAGAAGATTCACGTAGAAAGGAAAAAAAAAACAAATTACCAACTACCAAAATGATTATTGACGCAAAATCAACTAATCCCTTTTACAATAGATAACCTTTGCTTTAGAGAATGGAAGAGAAAAGGGATCAAAAAAATAGAAAATTGTTTTTTGGGAAATAATTTATTATCTTTGAACAAATGAAGTACAAATATGGTATAACTCATGGTACAATGTTTGCATACCACCAACTGAAAACCTACTTAAAGGACAAATTGGGAAGCAGGCTGAGGTTACCAGAAGGAAGCAGCTTTGAATATGTGATTACAGACACAATGATAATTAAAAGATTTATACCAAACATGTACATCAAGCTGCAGGAGAAGAGAATGATGAAATAAGCTGTAAACCCAAACAAAAGTGGGAACGAGATCTAAACATAAAGATAAAAAATGAAACATGGAAAAAGTTATGCTCCGGAACTGTGAGAAATACAATAAACACGAGGTTACGCATGATACAATATAATTGGTTACACAGGCTATATATCTCTCCCCAAAAGTTGAATAAATGGGACCCAACAGTATCAGACAGATGTTTTCACTGTAAGAAGGAAACGGGAACAACAGTACATGCAATTTGGGCATGTGAGAAAGTGGAAAAGTTTTGGGAAGATCTAAATCAGGTATTAAATAAAATCACAAAAAGCAACATACCAAAAAAATCCAGAGATCTTCCTTCTAAGTAATATGAGAAGTAAAGAACTTGGCCTCAAATTGGATGAAGCACAAAAAAGAGTTATTATGATAGCCTTAGCTGTAGCAAAAAAATGTATAATGTCAACCTGGAAATTAGAAGAGAGCCTGAGAATACAGCAATGGTACATAGAAATGAATAAATGTATTCCATTGGAAAAAATAACATATAATTTAAAAAATAAAGTCACAGTATTCGAACAAATTTGGGAACCGTACATGGAACACAACAGAGAAGTCCTACCGTGGACCTCCACCCCCTAAAATGATAGAATGAAAAGAAGACAAAATGAACTGACCCAGTGTGTAAAAATAGAAGACACAATTTTCTTGTTTATTTTCATTGTGTGATGACATTGTTTAATGGGTTTATTGTATTGTCTATGTTGAACATTTAGTGGGTTGGGATGGGGGTGGGAAGGAGGGAAGGAAGGGAGGGGGGAAAAAAGGGAAGAAAATGACACTGTGTATATTCAAGAGGGAAATGTTTGTGTGTATTTTGGTTAATATGGTTCATAGTGTGAATTTTTTTTTTTAAATACTGATTTGACTATAGACTGTCAAAGCTCCACATAGAGTCCCAAACATGGATTCTGGGTTAAAATTCCTTCTTTAAACTTATCAAATTCCTTGAAGAAGCATTAGTATTCTGACATTTGTTTTCCTTCAGTGTGTTTTAAATCATAAATAATTCTTGTACAAGTAGAATAATGTTGCCTTTGTTCTTTCTGATAGTTTTCTCTCTGTATTTCTGCATTTTCTACTATGTTTTTAATTGTTGTTCTATCTACTAGCTGGAGTGTGCACATATGGATTTTCTTACTGTGAGAGATAAGTAAAATTGATATGAAAATTTGAAGATGAGGAAACTAGTATAGATATATGTGTGAATAAAGCCAGTATGAATAGGATAAGAATAGATAATAGAATGTAGGAAGTAAAGTTAGTTTGGATAAAATAAGGGTCTTCTAGCCTTAGACAGAATTAGCAAGTTCTGCATATAAGAAGGTTGTAACCCTGAGAGTCAGGAAGGTGTGAATTAGAACAAAGGCAGGATTGTGAATAAGGACAATAAGGACAATGACATGATGGGACACCGACAGGATACCCCCTGGTCCTCCAAGTTCACAGAAACAGCACGTAGGCAGACAGGATTGCCTCATGCCAAACTCATCCAGGAGGCAGAAGAATGTAAGGGGGAGGGTATTTCCATACTGAAATCAACTGTATAAAAGTTGGGTGAGCCCCAGTGAATGTGTGTATTCCCAGGGTAAGGGGAAAGCACCCAACTTTGCATTGTTGTATAATAAATGTTCTTTGTTCTCAATTTTTGTCTCGAGCAATTTCTGTGAAGGTACTTCTGTTTCTAACATTACTGTACCTTGGTACTCCTGACAACACTTAAACTTGAAACTTCTCATTTTATATCCTGACTGATTATTAATCCTCCCTAGTCTCTTTCACTTGCATTTATTCATTACATCCATCTCCACACAGCCCTTATTTGGATTTGATGTAGACAGTAACAGGCCCTTTTGGCCTACGAGCCCGTGCCACCCAATTACAGACCTATAACCCCTGGTATGTTTTAAAGCATGGGGAGGAAGCCCCCAGGGAAAATCCACGTAGACTTGGGGTGAACGTACAAGCTCCTTACAGACAGAGCAGGATTCAAACTCTGGTCCCAATTGCTGGCACTGTAAAGGCATTGCACTAACCGCTATGCTTACCACCTTTTTCCATCTTTGCTCTCCATCCCAGTCTGATCACATTCATTCAATAAACCATTGCTTCTGTTGCCAAAGTTCAATTTCTGTCAGGTGAAGCAGCAATGATCCCAGTAAGGATTGCTGTAAGTCCAAAAGAATCCCTATCATCATGTAACTAATACACAAAAGTGCTGGAGAAACTCAGCAAGTCATGCAACATCCATAGGAGGCAAAGATAAATAACCAACGTATTGGGCCTAAGCTCTTCACCCAAGCAAATCTGTAGATACTGTGATTGTAGTTAATTTACAAATGTGCTGGAGAAATCCAGCAGGTCCTTATGTTTCCTATGCTTTGAATGGACTCTATAGAACCTGCTGAGTTTCTCCAGTACTATTGTGCATTAGCTACAATCATAACATCTATAGAGACTTTCATGTAGTAATTCCCCTCATAACCATTCTTTGCTTTCTTCTTAGGAGTCTTTAATTTGTTTGCTGTTTTCTCTCTTTTCAATGAATCATTTATATGATACAATATCAAAACCTTTGCTAAAATTAGCAGAAATACCAGGAGAGTTCATGGTAGCCTGAAAATGTTTAGGAATTGCTCGAGCAAAGAAATGTAGAGATACAGCATATGAACAGCTTCTGTGCTATCAATCGCTTTTCCTTGGTGGATTCCATGTTGGCACTTGGCATCTCAATCCCATTAAGTATTTAATTGGCCTCTCTTTTGGGATGCCTTCCTATTAATTGCACATAACTGGTCTTCTGCTCTCTGATGCCTTGGTCCAGTAATTCGGCCCATTAGGGTAGGTGCTTTCCCATATAAAACTTCCTAATTTCATTGAATCTTCAAAATCGCTGACATTCACATGAATATTTTTACTTGTCACTTTAGATTGCTGCAATGCTATTACAGTGCCAGTGACCCAGGTTTGAATCCTGTGCTGTTTGGAATGAGTTTGTACGTCCTCCCTGTGTCTGCATGAGTTTCCTCTGGGTGCTCTGGTTTCCTTCCACCCTTCAAAATGAATGGGAGCTGGAGGTTAATTGGGGTATTTGGGTGGCACAGGCTCATGGCTGGAAGGGCCTGTTGCCGTGCTGTATGTCTAAATTTAAAAAATGTAAAAATATATCCTTGTGTGGTTATGTTTTCCTTTCCTATGGATATTATCACAGTCCTCCCACATCTACTTCCCTCAATTGTGAAGGTTCTTAGAACTTCAGTGGGAAGTTTTATAAAGTGATTCTTCACATTGTGTTATTAAAAATTTACAGAAGCATTAGAAAAACACAAAGGAGAATTCATGTAAATATGGGAATGGAACAAAGTTATTTGCTTCAATCAGCACATGCTTTGCTTCCATTTTGAGGACCCAACCTTAAATGTAGCTTGGTTTTGGGTCTGGGTATTTTTTTAATTATTTTATTTTTCACACTATAAACCATATTGACCAAGATACATACAGATATTTTTCTTCTTAAATATATACAGTGTCATTTTCTCCCCCTTTCTCCCCCTCCATTCCCTCCCTCCCTCACCCCTTCCCCATTTATTTGAAGTTCAATCTATAAGATACATTAAACCCGTTAAACAATGTGTCACTTAATAAAAATAAACAAGAAATTCCACTGAGTCAGTTCTTTTCATTCTCTTCTCCTTCTGTCATTTTAGGTGGTGGAAGTCTATGGTAGGATTTCTCTATTGTGTTTCATGTATGGCTCCCATATTTGTTCGAATATTGTAATGTTTTTTCTTAAATTATATGTTATTTTTTCTAATGGAATACATTTATTCATTTCTATATACCATTGTTGTATTCTCAAGTTGTCTTCTAATTTCCAGGTTGACATAATACATTTTTTTGCTACAGCTAGGGCTATCATAGCAAATCTTTTTTGTGCTCCATCCAAATCGAGTCCAAATTCTTTGTTTCTTATATTACTTAGGAGGAAGATCTCTAGGTTTTTTGGTATATTGCTTTTTGTGATTTTATTTAATATCTGGTTTAGATCTTCCCAAAATTTTTCCACTTTCTCACATGTCCAAATTGCATGAATTGTTGTTCCCGTTTCCTTTTTACAGCGAAAACATCTGTCTGATACTGTTAGGTCCCATTTATTTAACTTTTGAGGTGTGATGTATAGCCTGTGTATCCAGTTATATTGTATCATGCGCAACCTTGTGTTTATTGTATTTCTCATAGTTCCAGAGCATAGCTTCTCCCATGTTTCATTCTTTATCTTTATGTTTAGATCTTGTTCCAATTTTGTTTACTGTTTGTTTCCTCGTTATCCTTTTCTTACAGTTTGATGTACATGTTTGTTACAAATTTTTAAATTATCATTGTGTCTGTAATCACATATTCAAAATTGCTTCCTTCTGGTAACCTCAGACTGTTTCCCAATTTGTCCTTCAAGTAGGTTTTCAGTTGGTAGTATGCAAACATTGTATCATGAGTTATATTATATTTATCCTTCATTTGTTCAAAGGATAATAATTTATTTCCTGAAAAACAATTTTCTATTCTTTTGATCCCTTTTCTCTCCCATTCTCTAAAGGAAAGGTTATCTATTGTGAAAGGGATTAGTTGATTTTGCGTCAATATTAGTTTTGGTAGTTGGTAATTTGTTTTATTCCTTTCTACATGAATCTTCTTCCAAATGTTGAGCAGATGATGCAATACCGGTGAATTCCTATGTTGCACCAATTTTTCATCCCATTTATATAGTATATGTTCAGGTATCTTCTCCCCTATTTTATCTAGTTCTAATTTGGTCCAATCTGGTTTTTCCCTTGTTTGATAAAAATCTGATAGGTATCTTAATTGTGCGGCTCTATAAAAATTCTTAAAGTTTGGTAGTTGTAAGCCTCCTTGTTTGTACCATTCTGTTAATTTATCTAGTGCTATCCTTGGTTTCCCCCCTTTCCATAAGAATTTCCTTATTATTTTCTTTAACTCCTTGAAGAATTTCTCTGTTAGGTGTATTGGTAATGACTGAAATAGGTATTGTATCCTTGAGAAAATATTCATTTTAATACAGTTTATCCTTCCTATCAGTGTTAGTGGTAAGTCTTTCAAATGCTCTAAGTCATCTTGTAATTTTTTCATTAATGGATGGTAATTGAGTTTATATAGATGGCTGAGGTTTTTATTGAGTTGCATACCTAGGTATCGCATTGCTTCTGTTTGCCATCTAAATGGCGATTCTTTCTTAAACTTTGTGAAATCCGCATTATTCATTGGCATTGCTTCACTTTTATTTGTGTTGATCTTGTACCCCAATACTTCTCCATATTCCTTCAATTTCCTATATAATTCTTTTATTGATAGTTCTGGTTCTGTTAAGTATAATATAACGTCATCTGCAAATAGACTGATTTTATATTCCTTCTCTTTTATTTTTATCTCTCTTATTTTATTTTCTGTTCTTATCAGTTCTGCTAGTGGTTCTATAGCTAACACGAACAGTGAGGGAGATAGTGAACATCCCTGCCTTGTTGATCTGCTTAAGTTAAATTGTTTTGATATATATCCATTTACTGTCACTTTCGCCAATGGCCCCTTATATAATGCTTTAATCCAATTAATATATTTCTCTGGTAGGCTGAATTTTTGTAGTACTTTGTACAAATAATTCCATTCTACTCTGTCAAAGGCCTTCTCTGCGTCTAAAGCAACCTCTACTGTTGGAGTTTTATTTCCTTCTACTGCATGAATTGAGTTAATAAATTTACAGATATTGTCTGTTGTTCGTCTTTTTTTAATGAATCCAGTTTGGTCTAGATTTACTATTTTTGGTACATAGTCAGCCAATCTGTTTGCTAATAGTTTAGCTATTATTTTATAATCTGTGTTAAGTAAAGATATTGGTCTATATGACGCTGGTGCAAGTGGATCTTTCCCTGTCTTTGGTATTACTGTAATTATTGCTGTTTTGCATGAATCTGGTATGAAGGATGAAGGATTACTTCCAGGAGGGGAGGAATTAATAAGTCTTTAAATGTTTTATAGAATTCTATTGGGAATCCATCCTCTCCTGGTGTTTTATGGTTTGGTAGTTTTTTTAATATCTCCTGTAATTCTTCTATTTCAAATGGTTTTATTAATTTATTTTGCTCCTCTGTTTGTAATTTCAGTAGTTCAATTTTAGTTTGAAATTCATCTATTTTGTCTTCTTTCCCTTCGTTTTCAGTTTGATATAATTGCTCGTAGAATTCCCTGAAGTTTTCATTGATCTCTGTTGGATTATATGTAATTTGTTTGTCCTTTTTCCTTAATGCCAATACCATTCTTTTAGTTTGTTCTGTCTTAAGCTGCCACGTTAGAATTTTGTGTGTTTTTTCTCCTAGCTCATAATATTTCTGTTTTGTCTTCATTATGTTCTTCTCCACCTTATATGTTTGTAGTGTTTCATATTTTATTTTTTTATCTGCCAATTCTCTTCTTTTAGTTGTATCTTCCTTTATTGCTAATTCTTTTTCTATATTTGTTATTTCCCTTTCCAACTGTTCTGTTTCCCGATTGTAGTCCTTCCTTCTTCATCTTAGTTACATAACTTATTATATGCCCTCTGATGAACGCTCTCATTGCGTACCATAGTATAAACTTATCTTTCACTGATTCCGTATTTATTTCAAAGTACATTTTAATTTGTCGTTCACTGAATTCTCTAAAATCCTGTCTTTTAAGTAGCATGGAGTTTAATCTCCATCTATACATTCTTGGTGGGATGTCCTCTAGCTCTATTGCCAATAATGGGGGTGAGTGGTCCGATAATAGTCTAGCTTTATTTTCCGTTTTCCTAACTCTCCCTTGAATGTGGGCTGATAACAGGAATAGGTCTATACTTGAGTATGTTTTATGTCTACCCGAATAATATGAATATTCCTTTTCCTTTGGGTGTTGTTTCCTCCATATATCCAAAAGGTGCATTTCTTGCATCGATTTAATTATAAATTTGGTTACTTTGTTCTTTCTGTTAGTTTTTTTTCAGTTTTATCCATGTTTGAGTCCAAATTAAGGTTAAAATCCCCTCCTATTAGTATGTTCCCTTGCGTGTCTGCTATCTTCAAAAAGTTATCTTGCATAAATTTTTGATCTTCTTCATTAGGTGAATATACATTGAATAATTCCAAAATTCTGAATATATCTGACATTTTATCATTACATATCTCCCTGCTGGATCTATTATTTCCTCTTCTAGGGGTCTGTTTTGAAGTGTAAAAAAAGACGAATGATTTCCACGTGGTCAGAATGCCCAAGTTCAGGTATGTCTAACTTGGAGCTTGGCCTTGACACATGGGGAATTTGATTCTGTTTTGGGCTGTAATCATGCTTGGTACATAGCCCTCCTCTTATTTGAGTGCTGATTGGAATTACTGCTGTGAGAAACAGAAGTACCTTCACAGATTTCGCTCGAGGCAAAAATTGAGAACAAAGAACATTTATTGTATAACAATGCAAAATTGGGTGCTTCCCCTTACCCTGGGAATACACACACATACTGGGGCTCACCCAACTTTTATACAGTTCATTTCACTGTAGAGGTACCTTCCCCCCCCTAACATTGGTTTGGCATTTGGTAATTCTGTCTGCCTACGTGCAGTTTCTAAACTTGAAAGACCATGGGGTATCCTGTCGGGGTCCCATCATGTCATTGTCCTTATTCATGAATCTGCCTTTGTCCTTATTCACACATCTGGACTTACTAATTCTATATGCAGAACTTGCTAATTCTGTCTATCACTATAAGACCCTTATTCTATTATACTTGCGTAACCCTTCCTCACACTCTTATCGGAATTCATCCCTACTCAGCACGCACTTACTTAACTTCCTCTAGTCTAGTCTAGTATTCCTTATTTCATTCATACTAGCTTTACTTCCTATATTCTATTATCTCTCACAATCCACACTTTTTCTTTAGCTACGCTTAGTAAATTCTCAACTGGAAGCTTGGTCTTTTTCCCAGTGAGTCAGCAAACGAACTGCAATCTCAACATCATCAGACGGAGTTGGGAAACATACATTCTTTGGGTTGTAGTGATCTGATGAAGGGTCCGTTGAATTAAACACTGCACACAAGTAATAGGCAGGGAAGTATCATGATGGCTAAAATAACAAGTCCAACTGCTATAAGGGCTTTGTGTATCCACCTCCAGTTACCAGTAAAAAGTTCAACCGCCTGACCATTGTGACCATTGTCATCAATCGGTCTTCCACAAACGCCGCCCTCAGCAGCCAACAAGTAATCACGAGCCAGGCGGTTTTGATAAGCTGCAGCTCGTATCTGTCGTTGTTCTTCAGCCAATAAATCCAAGGCCGTCGCTGTCTGTTTGGTGATAAACTCCAAAACTTCCTGGTGTCTGATTAAATGGTTTAAATGCCAAACAGCTGTGGTATTCTGGAGCAGCTTGAGCCATTTACAACTGGAATCCCACTTATAGTGATGGCCTTTAGCCTTCCGAATGTATTCGTGACCCAAAGGATGATTTACAAGATGCCAAGTTGGGGGGCGTTTATTGTTACCTAACCTGTGAGTAGCAGCTTGTCTGTGAGCATTAGCATATACACCCCCTTTATCCCTACTCCAGGTATAGCCCTGACTAATGTTCTGCCTATCATTTTCCCACCATCTTCTTTGTACCATATTTTTAGCACTCATCTCTTTAATATCTGTAGAGGCCGGGACGCAAACCCAATCCACTCCCCTAGGACAGTTCTGTTTCCCTGGTCCATGTTGGGATCCTAAATTAAACCACACTAAATAAGGTACCCCACTATGAATAAACTCTATACCTGTGCCCTGTCTGCATTCTAAAGGTAAACTTGTCCATTCCTCAAAGTAATTATCACTTCTGCTGCCCCTATTCCAGGAGGACTTAATACATTGTGTACAATTGGGTGGTTTCCCAAAAATTGGGAACCAGCAGAAAAACAATACAGCAAATAATAAAAATAACATTACAGCACTTTTTCCGGGCGTAGCGTAACTTTCAGACCAGAAGGATGCGAGACTGCACGCCAGGTGGAGGGTAGACTATCAACGTCTTTAGTCCATGGATTAGCTTGTTTAATGCGTTGTATGTGAGTCCACCCCTTTCCTTTTGTTCGCACTGCAGTGTCTGTAATCAGAAGTACACAATAAGGGCCATCCCATATCGGTTTTAGTTTATGGTCTTGCCACGCTTTTACATATACCCAATCACCAGGTTTAATAGAATGAATAGGATAGTCCAGGGATGGGTTTTGAGCTAATAAACCCTTCTGTCTTAAGTCATATAGAGAAGTAGAAAGTCCCTATAAATATTTAGATATGTACTGGTCATTAGCCTCAGGGGTAGGGGTATCAGTGTGGAATCCCATGTAAGGAAGACCAAACATCATTTCATATGGTGAGACAGCAAGGTCCTTATGAGGAGCTGTGCGAGTCCTGATTAAAGCTAAGGGTAAGCATTTAATCCAGGAGAGGCCAGTTTCCTCATGAAGTCGAGTGAGTTGATTTTTCAGGGTCTGATTCATCCGTTCAACACGGCCTGAACTCTGGGGGTGCCATGGGGTATGTAACTGCCAATCTATTCCCAGGATTTTACACACACCCTGGAGTACCTGAGAGGTAAAATGTGTACCTCGATCTGAGTCAATGGTTTGAATAATGCCATAACGCGGAATAACAGACTCTAGTAATATTCGGATAACGGATCATGCTAGCACGATCATTATGGGTTGAGAAAGCCTCAACCCATCACGTAAAATGATCCACCATCACCAGGAGGTATTTATAAACCCCTATCTTAGGTAATTCTGTGAAGTCAATCTGTATTCGTTGAAACGGGCGTACGGCTATATCGCGACCGCCAGGCATTACCTGGCGCATGACTTTCTTATTCACTCGCTGACAGATTGGGCACCCCCAAGTACTTTGCTTGGCTATGGTGTATAGTCCCAAGCAATTAAAGGATCGTACAAAAGCATCAACAAGTGCCTGTGTTCCCCAATGTGTCTGCTGGTGGAGCTGATCAATAATCTGACGAGCCAAGGCTTTGTTCAGTACTTGGCATCCTTCTGCTGTCCACCACAACCCATCGGCAGTTTGACGCATTCCCTGGTCTTTCATATAAATCTCCTCTTCCCGTGAAAAGATAGGAGTCTTTTGAACCTCATGTGGGGTGGGGAGTAACAGCTGCATGTCTATTTTTTCTGTGAGTGCAGCCTGTTTGGCAGCTTCATCTGCCCGTCTGTTCTCCTGTGCTTCAGGACTGTCAATAATTTGATGGCCCCGTACATGAACTACAGCTATCTCCTCAGGTAACATAAGAGCATCTAAGGATTGAACAATTAAGTTTTCATGGATCAACTTTTGTCCTTTCCCAGTATCATTCCCCGCTCTTTCCAAATCTTTCCAAAGGTGTGCACTACACCAAAAGCATACTTTGAGTCGGTATAAATTGTGCCCACCTTTCCCTCTAAACCCAGGAGAGCTCTACAGAGGGCATATAATTCACAGGATTGTGCTGACCAATGACCGGAAAGACGACCGGCTTCAATCACAACTCCTTCATTCCCATCCACTACACTATTCCTGCTATACCGAATGCCTTCAATGCAGCGGGAAGATCCATCAATAAACCATCTTTCACCCTCCCGTAAAGGTTCATCTCTTAAATCATCTCTAATTTTTGTCTGTAAATCTATCACTTCTAAACATACATCCTCTAAATCATTGGGGACAGTATCAGAATCTGGAGAAACCAAGAAGGCGGCTGGATTCTGTTCTTTGTTTATAATCAGTCTCAAATCATCCCTATCCATAAGAATCGCTTCATACTTTAAAATTCTAGAATCAGTAAGCCACCTTCCGGCACGTTATAAGAGAATGGTGTGGACTGTGTGAGGGGTATGAACTATCATCGGGGCACCAAACGGAATATTTTGTCCTTCCTCAACTAAAATAGCAGTGGCTGCAATTGCTTGCACACATTCTGGCCAACCACGACAAACAGGATCTAAAATTTTTGACAGAAAGGCAACTGGTTGTCTAAAGCCTGCCCTCTCGCGTTAATACTCCCATGACCACACCGTCTTTCTCATTGGTATATAGGTCAAATGGCTTATTTAGGTTGGGTAAAGCCAAAACTGGGGCACTAATAAGACGCTGTTTCACCAAGGTAAAATCTTTAATCTCTTCCTCTGTCCAGACAACAGCTTCGCCCCCTAGAATCGTGAGTTTATCATAGAGGAATTTGACCAGGCTAGAATAATTTTCAATCCAGATTCTACAGTATCCCACCAAACCAAGGAATTTCCTAAGTTCTTGGGCATTCTTGGGAGGTGGGATCTGTAGAATACCACGTATCCTCTCTGGACTTATCTTCCTAATTCCTTGACTAACCAGATGACCTAAGTATTTAACTTCAGATTGAACAAATTGTAACTTTGATTCGCTCACTCTAAGACCTTTATTCCCTAGAAAATTCAAAAATTCAACAGTGTATTGTTTAACCACATCATATGTTTTTCCCGTGATTAATAAATCATCAACATATTGTATTAATTGACAATCCTCTCTCCGAGGGGCCTCATCTAGTACCTGTTCTAAAACTTGGCCAAACAAATTTGGTGATTCTGTAAATCCCTGGGGAAGGACCGTCCACCGGTATTGATTTTCCCATCCTGTAAAAGGATGCTCCCATTCAAATGCAAACATGTCCCTACGGTCTATTGCCAACAGACAGATCCAGAAGGCATCTTTGAGATTAATTACATTAAACCACTTACTGTGGGGATCAATTTTACCCATTAACGTAAAGGGGCTAGGTACAACCGGATAACGGGTGAGAATAATTTTGTTTAACTCCCTCAAATCCTTCACTAATCGATAGGTACCGTCTGGTTTTTGGACAGGTAAAATTGGGGTATTAAAAGGTGACATACAAGGTTCGAGTATTCCATCTTTCACCAATTAGTCAATTACTGGCTGCAGCCCCTTTCAGCCACCCATAGGAATTGGATACTGTTTTCGTCTAATTACTTGGTCAGGGTCTTTTAAAGTAATTTGTAGGGGAGGAACATCTAACCCTCCTCTATTGCCTCTTTTTGCCCATACTCTAGGATTTATTAGTTCCCGATCCTCCTCGGTTAGTACATAAAATTGAACCCCGATACCTGATCCCTGTGGTCTGGTACTGATAGCCAATTGGTCCTGTAAATCCCGTCCCAACAAGCAAACTCCAGCTTGGGGAACTAGTAAAATATCCTCTGTTATTATCTTTTCTTCCATTTGTATCCTTACATTCTTTAGTATAGGGATCGTAAAATCTCTTCCTCCCACTCCCGAAATCATCACTGTCCCTTCTGTTTTAACACCCGCGGGTGGTTGTAAAATACTAGACGGCTGCCCCAGAATCTACTAGAAAAGTCGTCTTGTCACTGTGGGGTCCTATGCTTAAATTTACCAATGGTTCTCCGTGCAGCCCCACGGTGTGTATTGACTGAGAACCGTAACCCCCCCTATTCATAATTTGCCTCCATCAATGCGTAAGATCGCGTCTCCCTGGCTCACATTGGGCATTCCCTCTTAAAGTGTCCCTCCTTTTTACAATAATAGCAAACTAATGCTCCTGTTTCCCAATTTCTACCAGGGTCTCCACGGGGTCCCGGGAATGGTCGTCGTCCTCAGAATTCTCCTCTACCCCTGCCTCTGCTCTGGTCTCTACTTCCCCACTCCCAGCACTCCTAACGTTTCCCTGCTGTCCCTCCACAACTTCCTTGACTGCCTGTATCAAAATCTTAGCCTTTCCTTTCTGTTTATCTTCAGATCTCTGGACATATGCCCTTTGTGCAATCTGTAAAAGCTGTGTTATTCCCTGTTCATGCCAATTCTCTGTCTTTTGTAATTTCTTCCTGATATCTGGGGCTGAATTAATAACAAAGCCCGTCAATACCAACTGTTTATCTGCTGGGGATTCTATATCCAACCCTCCATATTGCTGTATGGCTGCACGCAATCTATTCAGAAATGCAGAGGGGGTCCCCTCGGGACCTTGGGGAACCTCAAATGCCTTCTTAAAGTTCTGTCCTTTTGGAACAGACTCCTTCATTCCTTTTATTAGATTAATCCTATACTCCTCCATTTGTGTGCGACCATCATTAGTATTCTTATCCCAATTCGGGTATACCAGGGGGAATTTAAGTTCCCCAGGTATCGCCTCTGGTCGCCCTTGGAGTTCCCTATCCCGGACTCTAATCCCTTCCTGGTGAATCATTCCACGCTCATCCAAAGTGAATAGAACCTTAAAGATCGATATTAATTCATCCCAGGTATATATATTCAGTCCCAAAAATTGATCTAATTGTTCTGCACATCCCTGAGGGTCTTTTATCAGGGAGGTAATTTCCTTCTTAAAATTGCGCACCTCCGTACTAGTCAGAGGCACATTTATGAACCCAAGACCCCCCACATCCCCTCCCAAAGGAACCTCTCGTAAAGGTCTCATCCAGTTAATTTCTGGCTTATCCTCTCCTCTATGATGTTTTGGTTCCTGCCCTCCGGGAGACAAATCAAAGGGTTTTGCCCTTTCCACCCGAAGGGTCTCACACTGTTCTGAATGACCCTCATAATCAAAGTCTCCTCCCTCTCGTGTCAATTGAGGTGGTAATCTTGTACTCTGTGAGCGGGTCATCATACCACCCCTCTTTTCTTTTTCTTTCTCTTTCTCTAACTGTGGAGGAGGAGGGGAAGGTAAAGAAGGGTAAAGCGGAGGTGAGAGGGGGAAGATAGGAGCCGGCACAGGGGGAACATAAGGTGGAGGAAGGGAATGTAACACATCCCATCCTTGTATTTCAGGGACTAAAGGTTCCGCATCCTTCTTGTTCTTACATTCCCTTTTGCTCAAAATCATTTGATCAAACGATCCACTGAGCCAACAGGCTGCATGTTCTCTGTTCTTGGTATTACCTCCTTGATTTTGGTAGAGCCAGATGTTCAATGCCTGACACATCCAGTCCTCGTCGGATCCGAACTTTGGCCAATATACTGAATTCCCTTTTATCGGATTCTTAACCCATTCCTGATAGCAATACCTGACCATGGTCTGTTTATCTTTCCCACGGGTTTTCCCCGCACCCCAATCAAATAACATTAATCCTAATGGTCTATGTTTATGTATCTGATCTTCCTGTCCTTCTTTAAGACTGTTTCCCTTGCTACTTACTCCTCCCATACTAGCAGGTAAATAAAATTCCTCTTACCGGGATCCAGTAGCTATACCTAGCGCGCTTCCTTAACGTTCTCCTGTCATTTGTTCTCAATGCCTCTTCTCGGATATCACTCCCTTCGTCCACTGACCAGTCACCCGTCGTCCGGGAGTCCAGCTAAATCAGCCGGGGTGCACCTACCCCCGTCGTCGGGCACTCTGTCAGTGGAGGGAGTGCGATCCTGGACGAGACCCCAATTGTGAGAATCAGAAGTACCTTCACAGATTTCACTCGAGACAAAAATTGAGAACAAAGAACATTTATTGTACAACATTGCAAAGTTGGGTGCGTCCCCTTACCCTGGGAATACACACATACATACTGGGGCTCACCCAACTTTTATACAGTTCATTTCAGTGCAGAGGTACCCTCCCCCCCTAACATTCTTCTGCCTCCTGGATTGGTTTGGTATTTGGTAATTCTGTCTGCCTATGTGCAGTTTCTGTAAACTTGAAAGACCATGGGGAATCCTGTCTGGGTCCCATCATGTCATTGTCCTTATTCATGAATCTTCCTTTGTCCTTATTCACACATCTCAAACCCCAGGACTTATTAATTCTATACGCAGAACTTGCTAATTCTGTCTATCACTATAAGACCCTTATACTATTATACTTGCATAACCCTTCCTCAGCACTTATTTAACTTCCTCTAGTCTAGTCTAGTATTCCTTATTTCATTCATACTAGCTTTACTTCCTATATTCTATTATCTCTCACACTGCCGAACATCTGAAGGGAGTGAATGCCAGTGACAAGGGAATTATTGGAATTACCTGCAGTTGATTCAAAGGGAGCAGTCAAAAACAGATGTGTTTAGATTCTTGGGCCTTGGTCCAGCTGACACATCCTGTCTCATCGATTTATAATCGCTTCATCTGAGTTATATCAACAGTGTCTTGAGGTACTCACACTAACAAGCTGATCTTTATTCAGTACCTCATAAATTTATATTGGTTGTCAGTTCCCACTTCCAACTGGACTTCTCTAATTCACTTACAGTAATTTGAAGCTGAGGTTGCTATCCAAGATGATGACCACAGTGTAAACTGTACAGAGGAAAACCACCTTGAACATCAAAACTCAATTTTACTGTGGTTTTATAATGGCATGGATCGGGGGCTGGCCAAAAACAGAGAATTGGAAGAAATGTGGCATTTTCATATTGACAATTAGTGCCTGGGAGGGTGCCTCAGGAATCAGTAGTGAGACCATGTTGATGTCTTGGATGAACGTGACGGATGTATTGTAGCCAAACATGCCGATGACACAAAGGTAGGAGGGTAAGCAAGTTGTGAGGAAAACACAAAGGTCCTGTAAATGAATAGAAAAAAAGTTTAGTGACAAGAAGTAGGCAGATGTAGGACCATGAGGAATTATATACTTCAAAGCAAATTATTACCAGTACTTAAATGGATTGATAGAACAAAATGTTGTGCTGCAAATGGATGTGGGCTTCCAAATAAATGAATCAGAAGAGAATAACATGCAGGTGCAGCCAAGTAATCAGGAAAGTTAAAGGAACGGTGGCCTTTATTGCAAAGAGAATTGAGTATTACAGGAAGAAAGTTTTGATCCAACTTTCCAGTGTGTTTGTGAGACTATACCTGGATGACTTGCCAATATGTTTTTCCTCCATAATGAGAGAATGATCCGTTACATTGTGGTGCAGAGAATATTTATCTGGTTGATTGCTGGGATGAAATACTTGACAGATTAAGAAAAGTTGAGCAAATTGGGATTTCCCTTGAGTTCACAAGAGTAAGAGGTGATTTTATTGAAATGTAAAATTACGAGGGAGATTCACATAATAAAATCTTAATATTATTCCTATTTTCCTCAAAAGTAACTTTGACATTTGACACACGTCCCTCTGATGATAAATGTGAGGCATTACATAATGCAAAAATGAGGTAACATGCCAAAGTGCCATCAATCTTTGGGCTGGTTTGCCATGACAGAAAGGCAAATTAATCCACTGATGTAAATGGATCCTAATTGGTTAAGAACTGATATAAGTCCCACCAGAGCAGTAAAGTACTAAAAATGAGCTAGTTTCCTGAGTTGATTGTTTGTGTGATTGAAACACAGGTGCAGAGTTGGGCAATTTAATGCTGAAAGCATGTGAATAATTATGCGGTGAGTAATTCTGAATCAAACGAAAGCCTTAAAAAGTAACACAAATGGGCTTTTTGCTGGGGCAAAGATAAATCAACTGCAAAGTGATAGGAAATGATCACATGGCAGGAGGAACTTAACAGGTCTGGCAATGTCCATAGGAGGTAAAGATATATAACCAATGTTTCAGGCCTGAGTCCTTCAAGATATGAGTAAAAAAGCAGGCAGGTGCCTGAATTAAAAGAAAGGACAGGGGGAGGTGTACAGACCAACAGACAAAAAGTGGTAATTGGATATGGATAGGGGGACAGGAGAGATGAAAGGTAAAAATTTCCCACGCATCTGCTCTAGCTCCCTCTGGCCCCACATACAACAAGGACAGGGTTTTCAATGTCTTCACCTTCCACCCCACCAGCCTCCACAACCAACATATCATCCTCCACCATTTCCTTCACAAACTACTTCATTCCACCATCAGAGAGACACCTTCCCTTCTCCCTGCTCCACCTTCTGCAGGGACCACACTCTCTCTGCAACTTTCTCGTCCACCCATCCCTGTGGCTGAAGGAGGTGCAACCACACCTTCTCCCTCACCATGATTCGGGGCTTCAAACATTCCTTCCAAGTGAAGCAACACCTCACTTGTGAATCTGCAGGGGTTATCTACTGCATCCAGAGCTCATGTTATGGTTTCCTCCACATCGAAGAGACCAGAACACTTTGCTTCTGTCAATTGCAATAGTGGGGGATCTCCCAGTGGACACCCATTTCAATTCCCTGCTGCATTCCCGAGCTGATATGTTAGTCCATGCTCTCATGTACTGCCAGACTGAGACTACTTGCAAATTTTAATTCTCACCTTTCCTTTCTTTCTACTATCCATATCCAATTAACACCTTTTGTCTGTTTGTCTGCACTCCTTCCTTTGACTGCTTTTGACGCATACCAAAAAAGGCTCAGGCCCGAAACATCATTAATGTACCTTTACCTCCTGTGGATGAGGCGAGACCTGTTTAGTTCCTCCAGCATTTTTGTGTTTTTATGACAATCACAGCATCTGTAGATTTTTGTGTTTCGCTCCATAGGAAATAATCATAAGATCCTGAGGGCAAATAAAAGGATTTATCCACTATAGATCACAGCTGCATGTCACATTGTTAGTTTTATAGAAGCAGTCATTTCTCTGTTTGGTGTGGGTGTGTGGGTGTGTGTGTGTGTGTGTGGATGTGTGTGTGTGGGTGTGTGTGTGGGTGTGTGTGGGTGGGTGTGTGTGTGTGTGGGTGTGTGTGGGTGTGAGTGTGTGTGTGTGGGTGAGTGTGGGTGTGTGATTGTGTGTGAGTGTGTGTGTGTGTGTGAGTGTGTGTGTGTGTGTGTGAGTGTGTGTGTGTGTGGGGGAGTGTGGGTGTGTGTGTGTGTGTAAGCACACAATGTGTTCTTGTCAATCACCAAAAACTGCTGAATTCTATTACCTCCCCCTTCCTCCTGGTGAATTTTGTCCTTGCCACCATAGCTTTACTAGTGTTAAACCAGCTGTTACAACAAATAACGCAATTAGTGATTTTTTTTTAGATGGATTGCACAGATCTATTTTCCATCTGGTTGTCATGGAACATAAAACATAAAACAGAGCAAGAGCTGTCTTTCAGCCCATCAGTTCTGTGCCGACCATGACCCCAATTGAAACTAATCACATCTGCCTGCCTACATGTGGCCATAGCCCTCCTTTCCCCGCCTGCTTATTGTCTTTCTAAATGCCTCTCAAACGTTGCTTTCATATCTGCTTCTATCATCTCCAATGGCACCTACTATTCTCTATGTCAGAAGCCTTGCAAGTCCCCTTTAAGCTTTTCCCCTTCTCACCTTAGATCTATGAGTCTCTAGTATTTGAAATTTCTACCCTATGAAAACTATCTCAGAATTGTAAATACATTCTTCAGGTTTCCACTCAGCTGGAAGCTTTAGGAGTAAATCACAAAGTTCTGTAGACACCCCTGGTTGAGTTAAAACACAAAATGCTGGAGAAGCTCAGCAGGTCAAAATGTCCTTTATGTAGCAAAAGGCAAAGATACATAACCAACGTTTTGAGGTTGAGCCCTTCAACAAAGTATGGGAAGTGTCCAAACAAAAGGGTAGCAGGGGAGAAGGAAGGTGGCAAGGCAGGAGATGATAGGTGGAGAAAAGAGGGAGGGGACAGCAGCAATGAGGGGGAGGGGGGAAGGCAGGGCTTTGTGGGTGAAAGAACTGGAAGGACAGGAGGAAGTAAAGGCAAGCAAGTTTAATGGAAAGCAGTGAAGTCAATGTTCATACCATGTGGCCGGTGAGTACCGAACAGGAAAATAAGGTGTTGTTCCTCCAATCAGCAGGAGGTCAGGATGGGATAGAACACAAGGCCATGGACGGACATGATCGTGGGTGTGTGACCCAGAATTGAAATGGTTGGCCACTGGGAGGTTGCTGTGGTTGTGAATGGAATGGAGGTGCTGAGCGAAGCGATTTCCCAGTCTGTGACCGGTCTCTCCAATCTAGAAAATGTCACAAAGAGGTGCACTGGATGCAATAGGTAAGTCCTCTGGATGTATAAGTGAAGTGTTCCTTCATGTGAAAGGACTGTTTGGGGCCGAGACCGTGGTGAAGGAGGATGTGAGGGTGCGAGCTGCACCTCCTGTGGGAACAGGGGATGTTTACCTGGCTGGCAAAAGGTTCACTCTCCTTATGGACCAGCGAACAGAGGGATTCATGTTCAGTAATGTATGGGGAGGAATGAGTGCACGAAGGAATCGCGGTGGGAGCAGTCCCTGCAGAAGGCCAAGAGGAAGGAGAGGGAAAAATGTGTTTGGTTGTGGGATCCTGTAGTAAGTGCCAGAAATTCCGGCAGATAATATGTTGGATGCGGAGGATGGTGGGATGGTAGGTGAGGGGGATTCTATGTTTGTGGCCAGCCCGACTCTCCAGACTTTGTCATTTTTGATGTTGCATCTGTGGGTGGTGCTGAACATGAATCCCACTGTTCGCTGGTCCATAAGGAGAGTGAACCTTTTGCCAGTCAGGTAGTGGCATCAGTGGTAGACTGCTTCCATGATCATCTGGGCCTCCTTTACGATGGTGGAGTGTCCGAGCTCTGAACTGAGGAGGATCCTGGAGAAAAAGGCCACGGGACTGCCCCATTGATTTAGGGTGGAGGCAAGGGCAATATCTGAGGCATCGCACTCATGGAATGGGGTAATTTTGTCCACAGCATGCATCGTGGCATTGGCGATGTCTTGTTAGATGTGGACGAAGGCCATGTGCCTCGGTAGGGAGGGGAAAAGTGGTAGCTTGAGCCATTAGGTGGACTCAGTCTGAGAAATGGGGGACCCACTGGTAGTAATAGAAGAGCCCTAGGCACCTATGGAGGCCCTTGAGCAACTGGGGGAGGAGCAGTTCCATTAGGGGGAGCATTCATTCGTTGTCGGGACTGATTACATCATGTTCCACGATGTACCCCAGAATGCTGAGGTGGGTGGTGCTGAACACGCACTTCTCCCTATTGTAGGTGAAGTTCAGTGCCTCAGTCGTCCAGAGAAATCTCTCCAGGTAGGCATCATGGTCCTGCCAATGTGGCCGCAGATGGTGACGTTGTCCAGGTACGGGAAAGTCGATCTTAGTTTGTGCTAGTCTATCATGCGGTCCATCTCCCGCTGAAACACAGAGACTCCATTTGTGTCTCCAAATGAGACCCAGTGGAACTGGTAGAGGCACCTGTCTGCCTCAAAGGCAATATAAAGTTTATCCAGGGCATGGATGGGGAGCTGATGGTAGGCTAACTTCAGGTCAATCGTGGAGAAAACCCTGTACTGGGCTATCTCGTTGACCATGTCAGTGATGCGGGGCATTGGGTAAGCGTCCACCTGGGTGGACCAGTTGATGGTCTGGCTGTAGTCAATTACTATCCTCAGTTTGCTGCCCCTTTTTATGATGAGAATCTGGGCTCTCCAGGGGCTGGTGCTAGGCTCTATAACTCCTTCCGCCAGAGGGAATCTCATTCGATAAAGGTCCTATTAGCCACTGTTGGCAGCTATGGGCTTACAGTCTGGTGTCAGGCAGTTGAAGGGGATGAAGGAGGCACCCGCAGTGGATGGGGGTGGTTGCTGGACTTTGTGCTGTGGATGGTGAGTGGGGGGAGCGGACCACCGAAGGGAAGGGTGAGGCTGTGTTGAGGTGGTTGGAGGTCGGCTGGCTCATGATAGCGGCGCTTAGGAGATGCACATGGCGTTGGCGTGATTGGGCAACTCATCCAAAAGTGACATTGGAAGTGACATCGTTGATGCAAGTGGAAGTGTCATCACCAGTACAGGCAGAAGTTGGATGATGAAAGATTGTGGTGCCCGTGGTGAGCACGTGGCGGTGTGGTTGGACGGCTGAGCTGTAATTGATGTTGTTGGGGTGAGTGGAAATAGCAGGCGGAGAATTGGCGATGGCTGGCATCCTCACATGGGGGCGTCCAGAGAGTTGGAAGGAGCTTCCGGTTGGTCGCAGAGGGCCACTGAGCTCCTGGTGGGTTTGGAGAGGCACATTTTAGCGAAGTGGCCTTTCTTGCCGCATCGGGAGCAATGCGAATTCTCACTGGGCAGTTCTTTCGGGAGCATCTGTCCGACCCACACCGGGACCCACAGTATTTATAGAGGCGGACTGCGTCGGCGGCGGTGATCATCTCTTCCATGTGGGGCCCTTCAGTGACTGCTGTCATCAGTGTCAGCCAGGCCACAGGTTGGGAGAGGCAAGCATTGAAGACCTCTACATGGTGAGCTGCAGCTTCTAGGGAGTGGACCACCTCCATGATCCTAGTAAGGGAGGCATTATTCTCCTGCAACAGTCTCTGTCGAGTCGCCCTCGACTGCAACTCTCTTATGCTGGAATCTCGGATGAGTCACTCCTCCTCCCCAGCAGTCATCGCAGCTTCAATTGAGCACGGGCGTGCTAGTTCTCGCAATGCCCCCTGGTAAGTGTTTGCTGTCTCACCTGGCTGCTGTATCCTGATGCTGAGCAGGTACCGGAAGTAGAGTATGTTCGTCGGGGGCCGGTACATGCCTTCCAGGATGACCATTGCTGGTTCAAAATCAATGTAGTCTTGGATAACCTGGAAAACACATGAGCCCAGCTTGGTGTGAAGTACCATGAGTCTCTTCTAGTTAGTGTTGATGACCTCAGTCTGTGTGTGGATGATCACCTGAAACACAGGCTTCCAGATCTTGAAGTATGCTGGAGCGTCCGGGTGTTGAGGGTCAATATCCAGCCTCTCGACGATGAGGAACTTCTCCATGGTCCTTTTAATTTTAAGCTAATTAAATTGTGAGCCTTGCCACCCCCTTCTCCCATGCTACCCTTTTATTTGGATGCTTGCCAGTGTTTTCTCATACTTTGATGAAGGGCTCAGCCCCAAAATATCTGTTATGTATCTTTGCCTTTGCTACATAAAGGAACTTCTCCAGCCTGAGGGTTCAAATTGTTCAATTTATTTTTACACCTCATATACTCTCCTATCCAGACAATATCCTAGTGAACCCTCTGCACCCTCTCCTCCACATTCTCGCTACAGTGTAGTGACACCGAACGCCACATGTACCCTAACTAAAGTTTTGACGAGCTGCAGCATAACTTCCTTACTTTTATACTCAGTGGCCTGATCAATAAGGACGTTCATGCCATATGCATCCTTTGCCAACTTGCCCACTTATGGGGTCACATTCCATGAGCTATGGACTTACACCCAATACTTCTCTGTACATCATTGAGATTAAGGGTCCTGCCAATCACTGTATATGTTCTTTGTGAATTTGACATTTTAAAATCTATCATTTCAGTTTTGTCTGGATTAAACTCCATCTGCCATATCTCTGCCTAAATTTCCAACTGACCTATAACATGCTGTAACCTTTAATAATCTTCCTCAAATAGTTTTCACGTCATTTGTAAATATAGTAATTAAACCACCGACATTTCTATCCAAATCATTCACATATATATCTAACAAACAGTTGAGGTTCAGCTCTGATCCTTGTAGAATACCACTGGTAAAACAAGATAAATGAACCAACTGTGTAACAACATTCCCACACGATAGCGATTGATAAAGAAATCCAGCTTTGTACCTGGAGATTGACGACCTTGTGGTCCAGGCAGAAAGCTCCCACCTTGCCATCCATAAACCATGACATATTCCACCCCATCACTGACCCCGACCAAAGAGGGAAAAATGTCACCTTCAGTGGTGTTTTGTCATTTTTGCTTTAGCAATGGACTAACTAAAAAATCTAAATAAACCTCTTATTTTGTATCAATTATGAAGCAGGAGGCAATCCACAACATTACAATTCTGATTCGCAATTGAAATTTAAACTGAATGAAACGTAGCACCAAATGGAAAAATGTCATTTGGCAATCCAATTACTCATGTAGCTGTTTTCACTCGCAACTTCAATTTTCAACTTGCTGCCCACTTGAGACAAACTAAGTATGGGAAGAGGATTGATGGCCGCACTAATGTTACCTCTCACATCAGGAATATTTTCCTGAATTCTGTTCCATTGGAATGTACCTTGCATGAAATGGGGTCAGAAAATATTAGGGGACACGTTCCATTTAGTTATATTTCCTGTTTTAATCCACCAAATCAAAATGTTAATATTGTTTATTGTGTAATCCTGCCAGCAGGCAAGGAGTGAAATGTTGGTATTACATGATGTATCTGTACTGGGGGCAGAGGGAGAAGTTTCTAACTCATACATGGTGAAGATACCCATTTGTCCTCAGTATTTAGTCTTGTGCAAATGGTGTAGAAGAGCATTATTTGAATTGAATTTAAATATGTACCTAGTTTAACCAAAATTTAGCAAGCAAGGATTTTAAGTGCAGTAATTTGTTACTGTTTATGTCAGTATCATTTTTTACCTTGGAAATCTGAAAGAAGTTAATTTGTTTGCAAACCGAGATATGAGAGGTTGAAGCAAAGTATTCATTGAAACAATAAATAGAGGGAGGATGGGAATCACGCAAACAGCATCATTCTAAGGAGGCATCCACCTTATAACAGTCAGAAAATTATATCTAAGGTAGCGAACGGTGGCTGTCACAAGGAAGAATATAATATTTTAAATATTATACTTGTATTAGTTGCTGTGGATATAAATATTTGAAGGCTTCAAATGCTGAACCAATACACTGAAACTGCAGAACTCAGATTTGTGGGTGGGATTCCCAGCACAAGTTCCAGATTTTGGCACAAAATCAAGAACATTGCCAGGCAGAGAGCAAGTATTTCCTGCAAGAGCAAAAGGGAATGAGAGCTGAAGCACAGGTCATTCTGACACATTTCCCAGTCAGATTAGCAGAGAGGGAGCTTTCCTGTCCATACATTTTACTGGGACAAAATAAAAGGGCAATTAGAAAAACTGCCAGGAGGAGTGAACAAAAATAGAATATAACTGGATTTTTGGCAGAATGGAACAAGTGGGAGTTACTAGCTGTTTCCATATTCTTAATCCAAGCAATAAGCTGCTCTCTAAACTCAGTCAAAGTTATGATGGCACGGTTGGCATAGTGTTTTGTGCAACGCCTTTACAGCAACAGCGATCAGGACTGGGGTTCGAATCCCATTCTGTCTGTAAGGAGTTTGTACATTCTCCTTGTGACTGTGTGGGTTTCCTCCAGGGGCTCCGGTTTCCTTCCACAATTCAAAATGTTCCAGGGGTTGTAGTTCAATTGGGTGTAAATTTGGCAGCACAGACTTGTGGGCTGAAATGGCCTGTTACTGAGCTGTATGGCCCCCAGAGGTTATTTCTAAATTATAATCAATTGTCCATTACTTCCAAGCAAGCATCCACACTTCAATTTTAAATTTAAATGTACACCAAGGTGTACATTTCCGGCCCATGAACCCATGACCCCCAAATACAACAATTAACCTACAATCCCCAAATGCTTTGAATGGTGGGAGGAAACTGGAGCCTCCAGATGAAACCCATGCAGACACGGGGGAAAATGAACAAACTCCTTTCAGACATCGCAGGATTCGAACCCAGGTTGCAGACACTGTTATAGGGTTGCACAAACTGTCCCAATAAACAGAAATCTAAATAATGATGATTAAAAAAAACTGAAAATGCTAGAAACCCTCAGAGGATCCAGCAAGAGAGTTAGTGTTTCAGGACAGAAAAGAGAAAAAACTGATTTGTTTTAAGGAGAGATGATTCAAGATTCAAGATTCCTTTATTGTCATGTAATAAAAACAATACAATATTAAACGGATTTGTCTTCATCTGCCGTAAGGCAATAACTACCTGAAGCACTTCTTACAGTCAGGGAAAGAGAAGCAAAAGAGTGTCCCCTCAGAGTAATTGAGTGTTCGTGGATTCATCTCCAGCGTTGCTGGAGCCCCTGTGGCCACATAGACTCCAGTCCAAACCATCAGCAACCCGAGCTCTAGATCTGAACCTCTGACATGGTCAGGAAACCTTCAGCGCCCTTGGCACCCTCTTGCATCCCGGTTCCAATACCTTGTACCCCCTTCAGCCAGTCTCAAGCCAGACTCCAGCAGTCCACAGCCTAGTGTGCATTCCTCAATGGCAATCACCAGAAGCCCTCAGCCTGCACAGGTTCCTCACCTCGAGTTGCTAACAGCCACAGTGTCCCTCACTGGTCCGTCGCCGTGTCGTTTCCTCTGCTTCTCCTTGTCAAACAGCGAATGTTCTCCCCCTTTTCTGGTGCTCTGCGTCAGTCCTCTGGTTCCTTGGAGTCTGCAACTCTTTTTGGCTGCTGCCAATCATAGGCACCGATTTCTTGGGCTCAGACACCGCAGTCGAAGAATTTTTAAATAAAACCACCATCGGCTCCATTTAACAAACTGTTTAAAGCTTGCATGGAGCTGACAGCAGTCAGACTGGGCAGTTGGACCCTGCAAGAGCATCGTGTCTCTGCTCCCTGCTCTCCGCAGGTCCGCACAAGTGACAACGCTGCTGTTACAGCAACTCCGGCAGTGCTGCCGTTTTTGTAATGCTACCTCTGATAGGGCTGGGTCCAAATTTGATCAGTCACAAGCACATTGAATTGAGTTGTTCATTGTCACCTATTCTGAGATACATTGAAAAGCTTTATTTTGCATGATATCCAGGCAAGTCAACCTGTGCTTGAGTAAAACAAGTAGTGAAATAATAAACATAGGTGTAGGGTATAATATTACAGTATTCAATAAGTTCAAGGTACAGGATTACTGGTGCAAAGTGCAGCATATAGAGAAAGTTAGTTAAACAGAACAGGCATTTTGTTTCTTTGCCTGTAATGTTTTGATAATAGGAAGTTTTGGGGAATGCACAGCAATTCCAATGATGCAAATAGAATAAGAAAAATAGAATCAAAATGATGACAGACAAAACTATCAATATTAATAGATAGAAAGAGTGAGTTCACTAAAAATTGGAAAGCTTACAACATGCCAGATGGAAGGTGAAGTGTTTTTTCTCCAAGATTTATTGTAACAGTGCACACCACAGACAGAAAGATGAGCGTGATAGTGGGGTAGTGAATAAATATAAAGTGAAAGCTTGAGCTCAGCAGCAATATATATCTTTCCTTACTGATACCACAAGATCTTACTACTTACTCAAAATGTAGCCATTGCATTTCCTGTGATAGAAAAGTAGTGATCTTGCTGAAGAAGCACAATGAGTGTCCTTGGACTTTACAAATCGTATAAAAGTTACTGAGAAGAAAAAGAAATTTGAGATGATGTTTATTTCCAAAGCTAGCCAATCCAGTTGAATCAGTTTAATAGGTCCTCCCTCTAATTGGGAAATTCCTTCTGGGTGTCCTAGATCAAAAAAATGAGCGATTGACAGTACTTTGTGATCATTACATTAAGTTCTATTTTTTTCTCTCTTCTATTGCCACCAAAGTGGAGTTCTGGACCATGAAGATCACATTTTGATGTATTTTCTGAACGGATTCCACAAAATAGTGAAATTATAAGTCACAATTTGAAAATAAATTTTTAGTGACTCACATTTGCACATATGAATAATTTGTGCACTTGTATTCTAAACTTGGCTCAGTCGGAGAGGGAACAATGTTTGAGGATCAGACCAAACCTTCAGTGAAAAGACTGTGATGATGCTTTACCTGTTAGAGTAGGAAAAGCAAGTGAGCCACTACAAGTTTTCAGCTATCAGTTCATTAGAGATGGAGCCTAGCAATGAACAAGATGGGGGCATTTATAAACTGCTTCCCACTGCAGAAAAGATCAATGTTTGGCGAACAAAGATCAGCCATCTATGGGGAGCATAGGAGTGGGTACAGCTCGTCCACAGATGCCAATACAGGCACAATGGAACAAATGTCTTTCTGTGATGTATCATCTGATGATTTCATGAGCTGTAACTTTGCCTTAATTGCCAAGGGTCAATTAAACAAAAACATGAAAGATTGTGATCCTTTCACTGTTAAGATTTTTGCATTACTTATACTGTATTTTAACACTAACTTTTAAAATTAGAATAAATATTATGTTACAACTTCCTCCAATTTTAATCAAGTGTTGCAAATTAAGTGAACTGAAAACGTTTTGTTTGGTTTTGACTCTTTATTAAACCCTGTAGCTGGCAGCTGAACGTGCCACGCCTAAACCTGACACTGGGAACCCGCGGCCTACACAGCTGGCTGAGACAGGCTATGTGCTTCGAAGTCAGCGCTCGACTCAACAGCTCACGGCTGCAGGGCCCCACCCTGATGGGCTGGCCAATGGAAGCCAATCGGGTGGAGCTAGGGAAACAGGCATGCCCAGGGATGAGAGGGGCTCACTGAGTGGCTGCTCCCCGGGTAGCATTAAACGACCAAACACAGGAAGTGGATTGTAATGCCACGTCAGGTGGCACGATGACATCAGAGATTAGCTTCTGAGCCCTTTATGAATAGAGCTGCCAGCACAAGAAACCAATGTTGAATTCACTCCCGTAATGTGTGTCTCTTCTTTGAGCGTAACCTCTCCAGCAGTAGCAGCCGCAACCCTATATTTTTAAACATTCTCCCAAACATAAATTATCTCCAGCACCTGTCAGGTCCCCTCAGGAGCTTTTTTGTTTCAATCAAGTCGCCTCTCACCGGACATGAATGCACCCTGTCCAAACTGTATGCAGTTCTGCTTGCCACAATAGAAGAAGGGTGCAGAGGAGATTTGTTTCTATGGATGGAGCGTTCAAATTATGAGGAGAGATTGGGTTGTTTGAGTTGGAGTGGAGAAAGTGAAGGGGGGTCTGATCAATGAGGAGAAAATTTTAAAGGGCATAGGCAGTAAGAAAACATTCCCCTGGGAGAAATGTTATAAACCAGGGGGGTGGGGTATAGGTTTAAGGAAAGGGGTAGGAGATTTAGAGGGAATCTGAATTAGATCCTGAGTATACATTGCCTGAGTAGATGGTTAATGCAGAAACACTCAGCAATTTAGAATATCTGGATGTGAACTTGAATCACCAAGGCATACATTATGGGTAATCAAGGACATGCGAATGAAGGACTTGCTTCCATGCTGTTTGACGCTATGACTCCGTAAAATAGAACAATATTCTCTGGTGTATTCAATAAACTCACAACTGCCAAAATGTTTGGCCTGGAAGTCAGCCTGAAGAAAACTGAGGTCCTCCATCAGCCAGCTCCCCACCATGACTACCAGCCCCCCCACATCTCCATCGGGCACACAAAACTCAAAACGGTCAACCAGTTTACCTATCTCGGCTGCACCATTTCATCAGATGCAAGGATCGACAATGAGATAGACAACAGACTCGCCAAGGCAAATAGCGCCTTTGGAAGACTACACAAAAGAGTCTGGAAAAACAACCAACTGAAAAACCTCACAAAGATAAGCGTATACAGAGCCGTTGTCATACCCACACTCCTGTTCGGCTCCGAATCATGGGTCATCTACCGGCACCACCTATGCCTCCTAGAACGCTTCCACCAGCGTTGTCTCCGCTCCATCCTCAACATCCATTGGAGCGCTTACACCCCTAACGTCGAAGTACTCGAGATGGCAGAGGTCGACAGCATCGAGTCCACGCTGCTGAAGATCCAGCTGCGCTGGATGGGTCACGTCTCCAGAATGGAGGACCATCGCCTTCCCAAGATCGTGTTATATGGCGAGCTCTCCACTGGCCACCGTGACAGAGGTGCACCAAAGAAAAGGTACAAGGACTGCCTAAAGAAATCTCTTGGTGCCTGCCACATTGACCACAGCCAGTGGGCTGATAACGCCTCAAACCGTGCATCTTGGCGCCTCACAGTTTGGCGGGCAGCAACCTCCTTTGAAGAAGACCGCAGAGCCCACCTCACAAACAAAAGGCAAAGGAGGAAAAACCCAACACCCAACCCCAACCAACCAATTTTCCCTTGCAACCGCTGCAATCGTGTCTGCCTGTCCCGCATCGGACTTGTCAGCCACAAACGAGCCTGCAGCTGACGTGGACTTTTTACCCCCTCCATAAATCTTCGTCCGCGAAGCCAAGCCAAAGAAAAAGATTCAATAAACTCACAACGTAGTTATAAATGTGCATTGAATTTGCTTTTGCTTTCATTGACTTCAATTGCACAATTAATTCAGAATACCAGGGATTAATTTCTAACCCAACATATCTTGACTAGGTTAATACTGAGCAAAATTATTTAGTTTCATGTGAAAAAGACAGAAATCCAGCAAATATACACATGAAGAGATGAGTTGGAAGCAATAACAATAATAATTTAGAGATAAAACATGGCAACAGGCCCTTACAGCCTATGACACCACACCACACAATTATATCTACCAACCCTGTACATCTTGTCTCCCTCCAGTTTCCTCTGGTGGTAGGAAACCCGAGCACTCATAGGAAACAACAACGACTGCACTTCCTGAAGCAGGCAAGGCTACCAGCCACCATCCTGTCAACTCTATTGAGAGCGTCCTGACCGGCAGCCCGCAAGAGTGGCAGGAATCACTGGGGTCTCCCTCCTCCCCATCAGCATAATCTACTAGGATATTTGTATAAAGAGGGCTCACAAAATTACTGAGGACCCCTTCCACCCTGCACACAGCATCTTTTAGCTTCTCCTGTCAGGGAAAAGATACAGGAAGATCAGAGCCAGCACCACCAGAATGAGAAACAATTTCTTCCCACGGGCAGTAAGACTGCTGAACGGCTTATACAAAGCCCCCAGAAACTCTACTATTTATTAATAAAACTTTATTTGTGTGTGTGTGTGTGTGTGTGTGTGTGTGTGTGTGTGTGTGTGTGTGTGTGTGTGTGTGTGTGTGTGTGTGTGTGTGTGTGTGTGTGTGTGTGTGTGTGTGTGTGTGTTATATGTCTACTGCATATGTATTGTTTGTGTGTATGAGGTATGAGCCTGGTTGTGATACCACAGTAATGCTATTTGTTCCATTTGTACTGTCTCGGTGTGGATGGCTGCCCCACCTCCTTGCTAACTCACCCTGTGACTCCTCTCCTTGGAATTCCCTAATAAAGGTGGTTACACCCAAATCTGTCCCCCAGTATGAACCCTGGAATCAGGCCAGCAACACGTGTGCATGTTCAGTCTTATGGGAATAAAAGCCTGAAATCTGTCATCTGGTAACTTCCAGTCCTTTGAAGTTATGGATACCGTATCAATTTTAAATATTTATTGCAATAGACAAGTTGCTGAGGCTGGACAAGCTAGACATCGATTCCCAATCACCCAAAGCCCCAAACCGATTTGATCCTGGCTACACTGTTTCAACGACTTTCTGCAAGCCTCCACTCAAGTCATTGGATCAGACAACAACAAGCTGCATCTACTACTATTGCAGGTTGGCCACTGCACCTACACAGTGATCAAGGGCTGCACTACGTACGAAGAGACAATGAACAAGCTCCAAAACCAGTACAGGCCTAGGACGAATGAAGTCTACATCTCCTCACCACTCACAAGCGGAAACCTGGTGAGCCCCTTGAAGAATACTTTTGGGACCTGCGTAAACTCGGGTGAGCCTGCGGCTGTAGGGACATTACTGCAGATGTATATACAGAGAGCTTGTCCCAGACACAAGTGCAGCAGGCAATCAATCAGACTATTTTCGCCAACAGCTGTTGAAACAGGATGAACTGACCTTGCTGAGGGTCTTCAAGATATCCAAAATGGATATAGCCCTCCATAACATGGACTAATTCTCCTCCGATTACGTGGGGTTGCAGGCGCTGCCATTTTGGGACGCGAGGTCCCAGGCTTTCTCCACACACGCCACCGCCATGCAGGGGCACCCCGACCACTTCAGCTGCTACACTGCCGAGCACCCAAAGTGCTACTTCTGTGGCCAACAGAAGCACTCCAAAAGCGTTCCCAGCCAAGGAAGTGATATGTTCAGAATGTGGAAAGAAGGGTCACAATGCAAAAGTTTGTAAGTCCTTTCCCTAGCAGCACAGCACGTGGCCAGTGGGGGCAGCCATCATCTTGGCCGGAGTCATTTCCACCCCCAAGCAATAGTATCGTGTGTGTGCCACGGAGGCAGCCATCGTGGCCAGCATCACTTCCTCCCCCGAGTCATGTGCACCATGGAGGCTGCCATCTTACTAGTCCGGATCGTGGGCACCATCTTACTGGTCTGAATTGGACAGCAACTGGGACAACGACCTAGTACTGGCATCGATCACACTCAACCAGGATAGCCCTCACCGCTCGCCTATTCGATGATGGATGAGGAGGTAAATGATCGCTTAATGTCAATTTTATAGCTGCATTGTGGAACATTGAGTCATTGGTCCTGAACCTGACTGCATCCCCTGTTGGAACTCCCACTTCCCCGTAGGCTAAAGGCCATGAAAATATGCCTGGGGTTCTTTTCGTATTATGCTCATCCCCAACTATGCAGTCATGATCCAACTCCTGGTGAAAGCCACCTCCTTCCCCCGGTCAACAGAGGCTCAGGTGGCCTTCACCCATATCAAAGGGGTCATTACCTAGCCCACGATGCATGCTGTGGATGAATCCAGCCCATTCCAGGTGGAGAGCGATGCTTCCAACTTTGCCCTAATTGCCACCTTTAACCAAGTGGGCAGACCCGTGGCGTTTTTCTCCCACACTCGTCCAATGATAAGATTCTGAGGTGGAAATTCGAACTCTCTACCTATAACTATGATCTTGACCCAGCATGGGAAGCTCAATGAGCCTCCAGATGCCCTGTCCCGGGGCACAGTCTGACCGACTCCAAGTCCTCCATGATGATCTCTGTCTCCCTGGAGTCACTAGGCTTTTTCACTTCATCAAAGTTGAAACCTTCCCTACTCCATTGACGATATCAGGACGCTGTTGAGAAACTGGCAGGTCTGTACTGAGTGCAAGCCACGCTTCTACCGGCCCAACAAATCACACCTGATCAAGGCTACCCACCCTTTTGAACGCCTGAGCATGGATTTCAGGGGGCCCCTGCCCTCCTCGAGCTGAAATATGTACTTTCTCATTGTCATTGATGATTACTCCCGGTTCTCATTTGCCATCCCCTGCCCAGTCTTGACCACGGCCACGGTCATAAAGACATTGCACAACATCTTTACCTTATTTGGGTACCTGAGTTACATCCACAGTGACCAGGGGTCCTCTTTCATGAGTGACAAACTGCATCAGTACCTGTTGGCGCAGAGCATTGCCACTAGTAGAACCATCAGTTACAGCCCTGGGGAAACTGCCAAGTGGAAAGGGAGAATGCCACTGTTTGGAAGGCAGTCCTCCTAGCCTTGAAATCAAAAGACCAGCCTGTTTCCCATTGGCAAGAGGTCCACCCAAAGACTCTCCATGCAATTAGATCCCAACTGAGTATTGCCACCAACACCATGCCACATGAACAAATGTTTTCCTTTCCTAGGAAGTCCACGATGAGGACCACCCTGCCATCCTGGTTGACATCCTGAGGATCATTCCTGCTCCAGAGGCATGGGTGATGCCTTAAGATTAATCCATTGAACAAGAAGGACCATCTCCACATCAACCCTCTACATGATGTACTTGGATGGGCACGAGGACACAGTTTCCGTCTGGGACTTGTTACGCGCGAGAGATCCCGAGATTGCCATTGATCACCCACTGAGCCCTAACACTGCATTCCCAGCATCCTACCCTGACCCCCGCCCCAGCTGCTCCTACCACCGCAAACCCCAGTACCCTACCCTGACCCCCGCCCCAGCTGCCCCACCCCAGTCACTGGACACACAAACAGCTGACATGCATCACATGGCCCAGGAACTGGCAACTGAGCCACTGCTGGCACTACGGTGGTCCCAGAGACAGAAAACACCACCAGACTGACTGAACCTGTGATGGACACTGAACCCACCCCACCCCGCTGGACTTCTTTTAAAAGAGGGGGTGAATGTGGAGATACCATGGTAATGCTAGTTGTTCCATTTGTACTGTCTCAGTGTGTATGGTTGGCCCGGCTCCCTGCTGCCTAAGCCTGTGACTCCTTCCCTTGAAATTCCCTAATAAAGGCGGTTATGCCCAAGTCCGTCCCCCAGTACGAACCCTGGAATCGGCCAGCGACATGAGTACACGTCAGTCTTAAGGGAATAAAAGCTTGTCGTCTAGTAACTTCCAAACTTTTGAAGTTATTGATATCAGGGTGTTTACATGTTTTTTCACTGAAGACCAGAGAGCGCTGCTTCATCAGGTTACTCTGTACTTGCGCAATCGGATGATAATAAACTTGAACTTGAAGCCTACGCGAATATGGTGAGAATACACAAACTCTTTACAGACTGTGCTGGATTTGAAACTGAGCTACTGATGCTGTAATTGTAGGTCAGTTGGCTCACAAGCCTGTTTTACCATTTCATAGCATACCTGGAGTATTCTTTCATCCCTTTGCTTCATCACGTAATAATATACTTCTGCCTTAAAGCTATTCAGGACTCTCTTCCACTGCCCCAGAGAATGAAAGTTCCAAAGACTCGTGACTTGCCTCTTAACTGTCTGATAACATTCTGTTAGATTTCCAAATTACTTACCTTCTGCTAGTTTATTGTGACACATGTACAAGGACATCTGGATCTCTCTGGATCTCAGAGCTCTGCCATTTACCATTCATATCCTGTGTTTCATTTTTATTTTTCCCCATATTGTTAACATGGAAAGCATAATATACCAGAAATAACCTGCTTAATCTAAGGAAGCTGCTCTTATTGTGCCAACCAAGTGAAATTAATACCCCTTTTGGTAAACGCTGGGACAGTCATATGAAATCCAAAAGTAGCAGTCAGGCCTTTGCATCACAGTTCAGGAGAAACTAAGTTAGGAATCCAAAATTTAAATTAAGCAGAGGGGCATTGCAAATAAATCCCTTCCCTTTGTACCTGTTGCACAGAGTCCTGTGCAATTGAGCTCAGGCATTGTATTATTATGTACTAATTTTTGGAGGGTATCTGGTAAGCCCAGTATTGATTGCACATCAGAATTTACTCTCAAGAAGATGTTGGTGATTCATCTTTTTGAACTACTGCAAGGTAGTACCACAGCAATATTAAGTAGGGATTTCCTGGATATATACCCAGCCACAAGTGACAGCAATATATTTCCAAGTGTGTGATTGGCAGGAGAACCTGCTGTTATTGCTGCTCCCTTGCATCAGTGACCTTTATTCTTCTTGATGGTAACGTCCTGAGTTTGAAATGTGCTGTAGATGGGACTGGATGAGTAACTGCAGTGCATATTGGAGTTGCTGTGATCTGGAGATGAAGGGAATTAATATTTAGTGTAGTGAATGGAGTGCCAATCAGATGAACTGATTTTCCCCAGATGGAGTCAAGCTTTTTGAGAGTTGTTGGAACTGCACGCATCCAGTTAAGTGGAAAGTATTTCATCACGTTCCTGATTTGTGTCTTGTTGATGACAGAAAGGCCATGGTGTATCAGGAGATGAATCGAGCCACTCAGGATACCTTGCCTCTAACCTACTCTTGCACTAGGGCTATTTATATAGCTGGTTAATGTTAACCCTTCCAGAGTGTTAATGAAGAGGGCATCAGCAATATTAATGCCATTGAATATCAGTGGTAGAGGGTTTGACTATGTTGTTGGAAATGAGTATTTCCTGGCAATTTTGTGGCACTGGTGTGGCATTGTTACATTCCAATTATAAGCCTGTGCTTGAATGTTGTCCAGAACTTGTTACTTGAAGGAATTTTTACATTTAAAATTTAAATTTAAATTTAGTCATACAGCACAGTAACAGGCCATTTCGGCCTATAAGCCTGCGCTGCCCAATTTACACCGAATTAACCTACACCCCGGTACTTTTCAAATGGTTGGAGGAAACCAAAGCCCCCGGAGAAAACCCTCACAGATATGAGGAGAACATACAAACTCTTTACAGACACCGTGGTATTCGAACCCTAGTCCTAATTGCTGCCACTGTAAAGGTGTCGTGCTAACTGCTATGCCAATGTTTCACAAACTGGGTTCCATGGAAAGGCACAGGGGTTCTGCAGAAATGGGTAGTAAGAGCTAAAACTTGTAATAACTGTTTTTATTTTTTTAAAATTTAAATTACTTTTTAGCTGTGTTTCTAAACAGTCGCTTCGACACTAACAAAACAAAATGGCGTCTTAAGGCCTGATGTCAGCAGTGCAGACATCAGCGTAGACGTCAGACCTCAAGATGCCATTTTCAACCAATGAGACTCAGATTTCTTTTGGCGCAAGGCTGGCCACATTTTAAAAATTTACACTGCCTCCCCTTCCCCCACCGCTCACTCGCTCTCTTCCCCCTCCCTCTCACTAAGGTTAATGTGGGAACTGGTGATGGAGTTGGCGTGGGTGCCGGAATAGTGTTGGTCTGGACTGGGACATGTGCCGATAGGGGCATCAGCGGGTATGGTATGTTTGCAGACAGGGTCACTGGTGGAGGCAACGGTGGCTCCAGCACCTGACTGGCGGGGATGGGGGTTAGCGAAGGAGGTGTTTGAAGCTTGGGCCTGTAGGCAGCAGGGGCCGGGAATGACCCACAATCAGGAGGGTCAAGTGTACACTTCAAAAACATGCCCTAACCCTAACCTTAATGTCAGAAGCATCAGAAGCTCCACCTGCAGGCAGCCAGGGCCAAGGTGGATACCCACATCAGAGGTGTTGGGAGATCCGACCTGTTGGTGGCTGGGGATGGGGTGGAAACTCACTTCTAGAAGGCCAGTGATGATGGGCATTTGGGGTCTGGGAGGTCAGTGATATTTGTATTTATAATTTGGTTAATATTCGGTTGAGACAAAATAATCAAATTCTGAAAAAATGGGATTTTGCAAGCACTGCCTCAGATTGCTTACTGTTTAAGATAAATAATTTAATTTAAATTAGATTCAACCATGCTCAAATTGGAAGTTGACACCATTCTACTTGCATTCAGCTTCTAGTTCATAACTACAAGGATTCCTCAATTTCCAAATGCTCCCTAACGCATTTGCGAACAAAGACATTTGGGAAGCCTGCACTTCGCCATTCGTGCCTGAGATGATTTATTTGCTAATAAGTTGCAAATAGAATTGAACATCATGTAACCATCATCAAACACCCCCATTTCTGACCGTTATGATGAAAGGAAGATCAGTGATGAAGAAGATGAAAATGGCTGAGCCTAAGACATTGCCCCAGTGTGTGAGCTGGAGCAATTAACCTCCTACACCCATCACCATTTTCCTTCAATGCAAAATATGACTCTAGCCATTAGAGTGTTTTTGCTTTGATGCCCATTGACTTCAATTCCCTGGCAGAGAATGATAACGTTCTGTTCAATTTTTAAATTACTGGCATTATTTGTGATCCATGTACAAGGATGAGAGAGAGAGAGTAGTAAATGATAATCAAAAGGATATTTTATTTCCTGTATTTAACCTGATGCTTTAAGAATTCAAGGAGGCCTGGAATCAATACTGACATCTCCAGGCAAAGGCCACCCCCTCTCACCTACATGCCATGGAGCTGCATCTCTGGGGAGGTTGACCGATTGGTGAGACAGGATGTGCCTAGGTATGGTGACTGAGCAGTCTGACACATTGTTTGTAAGGTATGACTATGTTAGACTATCATTAGACTAGTCTGTGTGACAATCCTCCCATTTTAACTCCCTATTCCCAGATAGTGGTGAGGAGGGCTTTACCAGGTTGAATGGACCGAGAGAAATTTTTCTTCATACACACTCACTGCCTTTGTTAATTCCAGGTGGTTCATTCAGATTTATTCCTTTTCAAATTAACATAATAGTTATGCTACAACTAAGAATCACAGAGTCATACAGCACAGAACAGCACCTTCCATGCCAATTTAGTTGGTATTCTGGGCTAGTCCCACTCGTCTGCATTTGGTTCATAACTTTCAAACCCTTAATTATCCATAAACCTGTCCAAATGATTCTGAATGTCAGAATTGTGCCAATTTCTACAGTTTTCTCAGACATCTTGTTCCAAACTCCTCTGAGTGAAGAGGTTGCCCCTCAGGTCCCTCTAGTTCTGGAATTATCTACCCTGGGAAAAAGACTGTGAGCATTCACTTTATCCATGCACCCTATGATTTTATAAACCTGAACAAGATCACTCCTCCTATGCTCTCAGGTATAAAGCCCCAGTCTATCTAACATCTCCCTGAAACTCAACCCCTCCAGTACTGGCAACATCCTGGTAAATCTCCTCTGCACCTTTCCAAATTCCTGATGTGCTTCCTAAAGCTGAGTGATGAGAACTGCATACAATTGAGTGTGGTCTCACCAGTGCCTTGTACACTGGAATCACGAGGTCCCATCTTTTTTACTAATTTCTCAGCCCAATGAAAGCAATCATGCCAGATGTCTTCTTCACCATCTCGTCCACCTGAGTTCCCTTTCATGTGGTTCTAGGTCTATGCAGAGCCCTACCATTCACCATGCAAGTTGTACCCTAGTTTGACTTACCAAACCGCAACACCTCCCACTTGTCAGAGTTAAATTCTGTTTCCCACCCCTTGACCCACCTTCCCAACTGAACTTGATCCTGTTTTGAACTCAGATATCCTTCCTCACTGTCCATTACTCCACCAATATTGATGTCATGCACAAATTTAGTAATTGTGTTAACTAAATTGCCATCCAAATTTGTTAATATAAATAACAAACAGTAGTCCTAGTACTGAACCCTGCGGTACACCACTGCTCACAGGGTTTCAATCAGGAAAACATCCCTCCACCACTACCCTCTGACTCCTTCTACTAAGTCAGTTTTTAATCCAATAGGACAATTCCCCTTGGATCCGCAATGATCTAACCTTCCAGCCGAACCTACCAAGTGGGTCCTCATCAAAGTCCACATATAAAATCATCAGTCCTCTTCAAAAATTTAGACACAAGTCCTCCATGCACAAAGCCATTCTGACTATCTCTTGATGATCCAAATGCTGGTTGGTCCCATCGCTCAGAATCCCCTGCAATAATTTTCCAATCACTGATATCTGGCTTACTAGCCTGTAATTCCTTGGCTTATCCTTGATGTACTTTTTATATAACAGCACCACAGTTGCCATCCTCCAGTTATCCAGCATTTAACCCGAGGCTAAAAACAATGTGAATATAACATAACATATAACATAACATAACAATTACAGCACGGAAACAGGCCATTAGGCCCTTCTAGTCCGCACCGAACCAAACACCCCTCTCTAGTCCCACCTCCCTGCACAATGCCCATAACCCTCCATCTTCTTCTCATCCATATACCTGTCCAACCTTTTCTTAAATAATACAATTGACTCCGCCGCCACTATTTCTCCCGGAAGATCATTCCACACGGCTACCACTCTCTGAGTAAAGAAGTTCCCCCTCATGTTACCTCTAAACCTCTGCCCCTTAATTCTTAACTCATGTCCTCTTGTTTTAATCTTTCCTCCTCTTAATGGAAATAGTCTATCCACATCCATTCTGTCTATCCCTTTCATAATCTTAAATACTTCTATCAAATCCCCTCTCAACCTTCTACACTCCAAAGAATAAAGACCCAATCTGTCCAATCTCTCCCCATACTCCAGATGCTTAAACCCAGGCAACATTCTGGTAAACCTTCTCTGCACTCTCTCCACTCTGTTTATATCCTTCCTATAATTAGGCGACCAGAACTGCACACAGAACTCCAAATTAGGCCGCACCAACGTCTTATACAATCTCAACATCACCTCCCAACTCCTATATTCCATGCAATGATTGATAAAGGCCAGCATACTAAAAGCCTTCTTCACCACCCTATTCACGTGAGTTTCTACCTTCAGGGAACGATGTACCGTTACTCCTAAATCTTTCTGCTCTTCTGTATTCCTCAATGCTCTCCCATTTACCACGTATGTCCTATTCTGATTCTTCTTACCAAAATGAAGCACCTCACACTTATCAGCATTAAATTCCATCTGCCATTTTTCAGCCCACTTTTCTAAGCAGCCCAAATCCCTCTGCAATCCTTGAAAACCTTCTTCATTATCCACTATTCCACCTATCTTAGTATCGTCTGCATATTTACTAATCCAATTCACCACCCCATCATCTAGGTCATTAATGTATATAACGAACAACAATGGGCCCAATACAGATCCTTGAGGCACACCACTGGTCACCGGCCTCCAACCTGACAGACAATTATCCACTACCACTCTCTGGCCTCTCCCTTTCAGCCAATGTTCAATCCATTTGACTATCTTAAAATTTATACCTAAAGTCTGCACCTTCCTAACTAACCTTCCATGTGGTACCTTATCGAAGGCCTTACTGAAGTCCATATAGACAACATCCACTGCGCTACCCTCATCCACATTCCTAGTCACCTCTTCAAAAAATTCAATCAGATTGGTCAAACATGACCTTCCTCCCACAAATCCATGTTGAGTGCTCCTGATCAGACCCTGTCTATCCAGATGTTTATAAGTACTATCTCTAAGAATTTTCTCCATTAATTTACCTACCACAGACGTCAAACTTACAGGCCGATAGTTGCCAGGCTTCCTCCTTGAACCCTTTTTAAATAACGGAACCACATGCGCAATGCACCAATCCTCCGGCACTATCCCCATATCTAATGACATTTGGAAAATTACCGCCAGAGCCTCTGCTATTTCCTCCTTCACTTCTCTCAATGTCCTGGGGAAGATCCCGTCTGGTCCCGGAGACTTATCCACCTTTATATTCTTCAAAAGCCTTAAAACTACACCTTTTGTAATCTCTATATTCCCCATATTTACCCAATTTTATCCCACATCTCCCAATATCCTTCTCCTTAGTGAATACCGAAGAAAAGAAACTGTTCAATATCTCCCCCATTTCTCTAGGCTCCACACACAGTTTTCCACTCTGATTTTCTAAGGGACCAATTTTGTCTCTAGCTTTCCTCTTACGATTAACATATTTGTAGAACTCTTTTGGATTAGTTTTCACCCTGCTTGCCATAGTTTTCTCGTACCTTCTTTTAGCTTTCCTAATTCCTCTCTTAAGATTCCTCTTACATTCAATGTATCTTTCATAATATCTAGTAAGGGCATATGTGATTTCTTCCCTAACTTTTCACAAGGCATGAGTCAACCATGTTGATGGGTCTTGTAAGATGCCAAAAATTTCCCCTGAAGGACATTATAAGAACATTTCAAATTTTATGGTCTTTATTGTTCCAAATTCCAGACCTGCCATAGTGGGATGTGATCTCAGATCTCTGGTCTTAATTACTGCACCACATCAACTGACTTTAACTGGCATTGGTAAATTGTTTGTTGTAGCTTCACTTTGAAGAGCGACTTTCCCTGCAATGCTCAAGCATCTCTGTTTCCATTCCTTAAGGCAGAGGATTGTAATAATTACTGCTCTGATATGATTTGTTCAAAACCGTCATCACTCATATTGCTGAAGAAACTCAGAGCTTCCTTGTCAAATAAGTCAATTGATTATTTTAATACCCTGTTAAAATTGCATTCAACTGTGATTCACTGTTGCTTAATACATATTTAAGGAATTCAAATCTCGATATATGTAAGTCTGGTGAACATTAATTACTATTTATGCATGGTTTAAGAAATAAACAGCAATGAGGATTTAAGACAGAAAATTGATGCTGCATACGCTATCTCCGTTGTGTGGTCCATGTAGCATATTTTGGAATAAGCCATTAATCTACCTTGTGTATTTATGTTGAGTTGAGTGCATAATATTTATTTCAGCAGGTCCAAGCTAATTAACTGCTGTAAAGTCAGAGATGTTCTTTTCCTTCTGTTTGTAATTTGTGAGCAAAAGAGCAGTTTGTATTGATCATTGAGTATAGGAAACACATTTATAAACATTAGTCATTCCTTTTACACAATGACAGGAACATTGCTTAAGCTACAACATTCCTAATGTATATTATTGAATTCAATTATGTAGATCATTTGGATTGAGGGAATTAAGCTTGTGATATCAAACTGAATTTGTAATGAATGCTGTCTACTCAGCTGAATGACCTTAAAAATATTTTTTGTTCACTACATTTCTCATAGATTATGCTGAAAATCTTAACTTTCTATAAAAACAACAAAACCCTGTGAGCAAACAGTGCCCCAATCTAGTCTGGGAATGAAGCTCAAACCTCGATCTAATTTCCTTTTTTGTTGTTTCCATATGAATCTCTTTTTTTTCTCAGAGAAAGATGACTATCTGGAGTTTCCTTATTTTTTTCAGGAAGTCAAAGGGCTGTTGGCTTCCTCTCCCCTCCCTTCCTTCCTTTTTTTCCAAAGGTACTCATCTGAGAAAAAGAGAACGAAGTAATTCTGTTCCTGTTCTCTTTCTTGAGTAGTTTCAAATATTGACACAATTAGTACCCACTTTTAATCAAATCTATGTGTGGAGACTGTGAGGAGTAGGTAGCCTGACACGTACTTAGTAGGCTCACTGGTAAGTTTTGCAAAGAAATTCAGATTTCAATTCTGATATGAGTGTTAATTGCAAAGTTATATCCTTGTAATTTTTAGTCTGACAAAGTAATACTTGTCCAGAGGATGCAGTTAATTATGAATATTTAAAACTTCAAAAAATTCTGATGTTTCTACGTTTGGTCATTTTTTTTCAGTCTCAAACCAGTGGTTCTTAAGGATACTATGTATTTATAAAGGAAATAACAGAAAATTGTTAAGAATCCAAGTACTGGGTGGTACTTTGGATGTTCAGCTCTTTTACTGAATGTGCATGTTTAACATACTTTTCAAAAAGATTGAAATCAAAATGTATAATTGATCAAAAACTTATAGTCTCTTTAATTCTCAGTGCTTATGTAAGATCGTCAAAATTATATTTTCCATTGCAAGAAATGAATCTGTGCCCATGGTCTAGGATGGTGCCCAAAGTAATTGGTGCACAATTTTAAATGAACATTAGCCCAAGAAAGACCTTGCTTGTATGTTACTTATTTTCCAGTTTAAATAAATTAGTAAAGTGTTAATAATTGCACCCTTTGTAAGCAGTCGATGCAAAGTTCATTTTGATAAATATTTTCAAAACATTTGAGATAATCCAATTTTTTTTAATTTACACAATGCAACAATTTGCATCAAATTTACTCAGAATTCTGCAGTGACCCACACAATGGTAACATTATGTCATGTATTCATTATGAAATCGGGTTGAAATTTGTACATTGCATTGTGAGAATTTAAAAGTGTGTGGAAATAATTTTAATCAAGATCAATATTTAAGCACAAGAAAAAATACAAATGAAAACTTTTTAAATACTCTTTTCTTCTTAAAAGATAGCTTTACCCTAAATGTTAATAAATTTTGGAATAATTTTCTAATTTACATTTAAATTCCAGAAAATATTCTGGAAACTTCAGTCAGTTAGAGAGGGCAGGCATGCATAAATACACACACACACACACACACACACACACACACACACACACACACACACACACACACACACACACACACACACACACACACACACACACACACACACACACACACACACACACTAACCCTAATGCAAAAGAGGAAACTGAAACTAAAAGACTTAATAGCAGAAAGAGAATCCATTTATCTGCTAATAAAGGTAAATTCCCAGGGCAAAACAAAGCAGGCAGTAGAGGCCTTGTCTCTTATCTGTGGTGTGATCACATTCAGACTAGCAAAAAGCCTGCTCGATTTCACTTCTCTATTTTTGTAAATCATTTTGAAAACAGATCACAGATTTTTTACTGATAAATTGACTGCCAACAATTTTCATATTCTGAAGTGTTAAGTCCATAAATTTCCACAGCACAGTGAGTATAAGAGGTGTTACAAATGCCTAATAAAGCAGCCGTCTGTTTTGCACAAGAACTTAAATAGAATAACATTTCTGAGAGCCTCATTAGGATGAGCAAATTTACATACTTTTTAATAACTGCCGTAATCATCAATGCATTTCCTTCGATGTGAAGTACTTTGAAAATACTCTGAGACTGTATTAAGTACAAGATCTTTATTTTCTTTTGTAAGTTCTTCTCTGGTAATTATATATAATGGCAATGTTAATGTTATAAGGAAAGATGGATTGATATTTCCATAATTAATCCACACAGCAGCTTGACTCCTCCAGAACATGATCACTCGCTTCACAAGCATTACTTCTACTACTATTATCATTCATTCCTTCCACTATTGTTGCACCATAGCTCTCATAGAACAGTACAGCTGAGTATGGGCCCCACAGCCCATATTGTTACGCTGACAATTATAGAACTGTTCCACGATTAATGTAAGACGTCTCTCCCACACAGTCCATAACTCTTCCCCCACCCCTACCCCCATTTTTCTTACATGAATGTGCCTATCTAAGTCTTTTAAATATTCCTACTGTACCAGGCTCCTCCACCACCTCCAGCAAATTAATTCCAGGCACTTGCCACTCTCTGTATGATAAACGTACCTTTGACAGCTCCCCCAAAACTTTCCTCTACTCACCTGATATGGATGTCCTCTCACCTTGTCCATTACCGTCCTGGGAAAAAGGTGCTGGCAGTCCATTCTATTTGTGCCTCTTCAATTAAGTCACCCCTCTTCCTGCATCACTCCAAAGAGAAAGGTCTTAGCTTTCTCAACCTTTCCTCATAAATTATGTACTCTAATACAGGCAGTATCCTGGTAAATCTCCTCTGCATCCTCTCTGAAGGGCTAGGAGAGAGGGGAATAGTTAGGTTGATCATGGAATGGGTTTATATATAGTATGTTGGCCCAACAACATGGATTCTATACATATATTGAGAGCAAAGAGATATACGGTAGATATTTTAAAATCAAAATTGGTCCTCTTGAAGATTAGAGTGGTCATCAATGTATGGAGCCAAAAGAGGTGGGGAAGATCTTACATTTTATTGTTTGCTTTTGTATTTACTTGGGAGACATACATTGATTCTATAGAAGTGAAGCAAAACAGCAGTGAAGTCCTGGACCATGTACAGATTACAGAGGTTTAGATGGTTGATGACTTGAGGCAAATAAGAGTGAATAAATCACAAGGACAACGAGATATTCCCTCAGACCTTGAAGGAGGTTCATGCAGAAATTGTAGGTGCCCTGGCAGAGGGACTAAATAGGTCTTTCACCACATGTGAGGTGCCAGGGGATTGCAGAATAGCTAATATGATTTCGCAGTTTGAGAAAAACTCTAGAAAAATTGAGAAAATTATAGGATGGTGTCTGATATCAATATTGGGTAAATTACTGAGGCTTGGATACACAGGGACAGATAAGGAACAGTCAACAGTGTGTGGTAGGTCAGATTAAACAATTTTATAAAGTTTTCCAAGGAAACTACTAGGAGAATTGATGAAGGAAAGGGTGTGTATGTTGTCTGCATGGATTTTAGTAAGGCTTTCGACAAAGTCCTGTATGGAAGGTTGGTCAAGAAGGTTCAGTCACTTGGCATCCAGGATGAAGTAGTAAACTGGAATGGGCATTGGCTTTGCAGGAGAAGTCAGAGAGTGGGAGTAGTTGATTGCCTCTCTGATTGGAGGCCTGTGATTCGTGGTGAGCCTCATGCATCTGTGCTGGGTCCACTTTCGTTTTCCATACATCATCGATCAGGATGATCATCCATCAAATTAGATCAGCAAGTTTGCAGATGGCACAAAGATTAGAGGTGCAATGGACAGTCAGGAAGGATTTCAAAGCTTTCAGAGAGATCTGGACCAGCTGGAAAAATGGGCTGCAAAATGCCAGATAGAATTTCACGTGGACAAGTATGAGGTGTTGCTTTTTGGGAGGAACAACCAGGATAAAACTTGCATGGTAAACAGTAGGGCATTAGAACAGAGTGATCTGGGAATATGGATACATAATCCCCTGTATGTGGTGTCACAGATAGATAAGCTCATAAAGAGAGGGCTTTTGGCATATTGGCCTTCATAAATTAAGATATTGAGTATAGGAGTTAGGATGTTATGTTGAAGTTGTAGAAAACATTGGTGAAGCCAGATTTTGAGTTTGGTGTGCAGTTTAACTAACTACAGGAAAGAGTTAAATAAGATTGAAAAAGTACAGAGAAAATTTACAAGGCTGTTACCAGGACTTGATGACCTTAGTTATAGGGAAAAGGTTGAATAAGTTAGAACTTTATTCCCTGGAGCATCAGAGAATGAGGGGAAATTTGATAGAAGAATACAAAGTTATGAGGGGTAGAGACAGGAAAAATGCAAATAGGCTATTTCCATCAAGGATGTGTGAGACAAGAACTAGAGGACATGGGTTAAGGGTGAAAGGTGAAATGTTTAAGGGGAAGATTCGAGGAAACATCTTCACTCAGAGTGTGGTGAGAGTATGGAATGTGCTGCCAGCAGAGGTGGTGAATGCAAGTTTGATTTTAACATTGACGAGAAGATTGGATAGGATGGAGGGCTATGGTCTGGGTGCATCAACAGGACAAGGGGGAATAAATAGTTCAAATCAGATTAAATGGACCAAAGGGCCTGTTTTTGTGCTATAGTGATCTATGGTTATAAGGTTCTAACATTGTGGGCGAAAGGGTCTGTGTTGTGCCGCAGGTCTATGTTCTATGTTCTATTAAAGCTTATGTATCCATCCTTCCTATAATGAGATGACCAGAAATGAACACAATACAGTACTTGAAGTGTGTTCTAACCAGAGTTTTGTAGAGTTGCAGCATTACCGTGCAGCTCTTGAACTCAATCCCCCGACTAACAAAAGCCAGCACATTATGTGCCTTCTTAATTACCTAACCTACTTGCATGGCAACGTATGTACCTGGACCTCAAGATCTCTCTGTTCCTCCACACTGCTAAGAATCCTACAATTAACCTCCTACTCTGCCTTCAAGTTCAAGACTCCAAAGTGGGTAACTTCATACTTTTCAAGACTGCATCCTGTCTCTATCCTGTTGTAGTCTTTGACAAACTTCTACATTATCCACAACTCGTATTTGTGTCATCTGCAAACTTTAAAATCACCCTTCCACTTCCTTATCCAAGTAATTTATAAAAATCACAAAGGGCAGAGGTTCCAGAACAGTTCCCTGAAGAACATCTTGAGTCACCGACCTTCAGGTAGAATACTCTCCATCGACCACACCCTTTCCCTCTGCAGGCAAGCCAATTCCAAATCCACAGAGCCAAGTTGCCTTATGACTCTCTGGATGAGCCCACCATAGGGAACCTTGGCAAATGCCTTACTAATATTCATATACTCCACATCCACTCCTTTACTTTCATCAGTTTATTTTGTCACTTCTTCAAAAAACTCAAATAGGCTCGTGAGGCACAACCTTCCCCTGGCAAATCCACAGTAATTATCCCTAAGAAGGCTATACTTTGCCATATATTCATAAATCTTGTCCCAAGGATTCTCTCCAATAGTTTTCCCACCTGCTCAGGAACAATTGTTATCCCTCTACCGTCAGCCAAACTCAGTCAGAGACTCATTTAAGGACTCTTTCTTGTGAACTTTATTGGTTTTCATTTTTATTCTCTCTGCATTGCACAGTCAGTTTGTTTACATTCATTATATGTTTACAGTTTTTGGTTTACATGTTAACGCTCTGTACAGTTTTTTTTGCACTACTAATTAGTCATAATTCTTGCATGCCTGCAGGAATCTCAATGTGGTATATGACATCATGAATGTACTCTGACAATAAATCTGAAATCTGAAGGACCTTTGACATGACTGTTGGGGGAGACAATTCTAGGATTTAGTTCCAGCACTGTTGAAAGAAGAGGAATATTTTACAAGGATAGTATGTGTCTTCTGTCTTATTTCCTCAAAGGCAGAGAGCATGGGTTGAGGTGGTATCATTGAAGAAGTTGACATGTGTGACCACGGTCTCTGGATGGTACAAGCAAGTAGAGGTTAAGAAAAAGGTTGTGATGGGGCTTCTGAAAAATATTAAGCTCGATACATCCCTAGAGCCAGACAGGATAAATGCCAGGTTGCAGGAGGTGAGGGAAGAGATTGGCAGGGCACTGATGATCAGCTTGGTGTCCTCTGTAGCCACAGAAGTGGTACTGAAGGACTGGAGAATGGCAAGTGTAGTTCTATTGTTCAAGAAAGGTAATAAGCATAATCCTGGGAATTATAGAGCAAATCTTGTCACACCTATACATCTTTCCTGATGGCAGCATCAAGAACAGAGCATGTGCTGGATGGTGAGGGTCTTTGATGATTGCTGCTGCTCTCTGATGGCAGCGTTCCCTGTAGATGTACTCAGTAATGGGGAGGATTTTTCCTGTGATGTCCTGGGCTGCATTCGCTACCTTTTGGAAGGCTTTTGGAAGGGTATATGTGTCCCATTACTAGATGGTGATGCAGCTGGTCAGCACACTTTTCACCACACCTCTGTAGAAATTTGCCAAGGTTTCTGATGTCATACCAAACCTCCACAAACTCCTGAGGAAGAAAAAACGCTGATGTGCTTTCTTCACAATGCCATTGGTGAATTGAGTCCAGGAAAGATCCTCAAAGATAATGACTCCCAAGAACTTAAATTTGGTCGCCCTCTCCACCTCTGATCCCCCAATAATCACTCTGGCTTTCCTTTCCGGAAATCAATGATCAGTTCCTTTGTTTTGGTGACATTGAGTGCAAGGTTGTTGTTGGTGCACCATTCAGCCAAGTTTTCAATCTCCATCTTGTATTCTGACTCATCACCTTCCTTTATACATCCCACTACCATGGTATCATCGACAAATTTGTAGATAGTGTTATTGTCATACAGTGCCACACAGTCGTAGGTGTAAAGTTAGTAGAGCAGGAGGATAAGAATACAGCCCTGTGATTCTCCAGTACTGATGGAGATTGTGGAGATATTCTTACCAATCCTCACTGATTGTGGTTTGGAAGTGAGGTAATCACAAGATGCAAAATTAATGTATTCATGGTTACTCTTGCAATGTTGAGTCCCAGGTTTTGGAGTTCACCAGAACATTGTGTAGTTTTAGGAAGGTCAAAAGCTGAAAGATCTGGAATAATGATAGGCCTTGCTAGTGAAGCCTGTTCTGAAAAAGAGACCAGAAAGAAAATAGTGTGAATACATTGATATTGGACTGGGCTGGTAATAGACAATTTAAAATATGTCTACTAACTCATTTAAATGAGTTTTTAGGTTAACCAAAGCATGAGAAGTGAGTGGAATTAGGCCATTCAGCCCATTGAATCTGCCCCACTATTCTATCATGGCCAATTTACTATCCTTCAACACCATTTTCCTGCCTCTTTCTTATAACCTTTGATTCCCATCCCAATCAAGAACTTCTCTAACTTTGTCTTAAATATATCCAATGACTTACCTCTACAGCTGTCCTCAGCAATGAATTTTACTACCCTGTAGGTAAATAAATTCCTCCTCATTTCTGTTCTGAAGGGACGTTTTTGTCCCAAAGCTGGGCCCTCTAGAGCCAGACTACCCCACCAAAGAAAATATTCTCTCCACATCCACTCTATGTAGGCCTTTCAGAATTTGCAAGGTTGCAATGAGATCTCACCTCATTCCTCAAAACTCCAGCGAGTACAACTGCAGAGCTCTTGTTCATCTACAGTATCTTTACTATGAACTATTGGTGATGTTAAAGGATTGGAAGAGGTATTGATTTGAAAAAATATCTTGCCAGTGTTTGCATTTTGAACACTTTGAGAAAAGGGAAAGCCATAGACACATGGTTACTTTGAGAAATATTGTATTCTCTATTTCTTTGTGCTGATAGCTGTATGCTCAAGGTGAACAAAATATGGTGCCATTTCTACCATTTTAGTGTGATCATATCTAAACTGCTATTTCAACTCATTTTTCTTGTTCTATTTTCAGATCTTTTGTTGATTGATGTCAGCTTTATTAACAATTTCACATTTCTTTACATAATGTTCCATCTTGGCTAACTAGTCTGTAGGACCTTTGCTTTCTTTTGGAAACTCTTCAATGTTTGCCTTTATATTAACCATGTCAATGGTCACAAGCTGAAACCATAAAGAGAGTGAGAGGAATTTCAGAGTCAGAATTTATTTTCATGAACAAGTCATGAAATTCATTGCTTGCGGCAACATCAATAGTGCAAACCGTGACAGATTATATTTTATATTGTATATGTTTTATATGAGATTAAATTGTGGCAGATATTTTTTAGTGTAGGTCACATACAAACACTTCAAAACAGATCTCATTTAAAATGCCAGAGCTTTGCTCAAGCCAGACAGACCAGGCTCCGAGTGCCTTTGAAAAAACTTTGAAGGATGCGTATAAGGACTTATAGGTGTTATGTAGGTGTTAATTGGACATGCTGTGGAGTAATGGATTATTGTTTTGGAAAGCAACAGATGAACAAACTCAGAAGCTCAGAAGATTAGGTCTGGAGCCACAGTCTGAGTGCAGTTGACTGTTCTAAGAGGGTCATGTGGTTTTCTCTAAGTGAGTGAGCGAGAGAGAGAGAGAGAGAGAAAGAGAGAGAGAGAGAGAGAGAGAATTCAGTTCTACAGTTCTACAGTTCAGCAACTGGGACAGGAACATGACAGGCTGGCAAACTTGTGGAAAAACCCCATTTTGAAGATGGGTTGTGAGTTCTTAGTTCAGCCTAGTCAAAGCCCTTGTACTCCATACAAGAGGAGAGGACGGGCTGCATAATGTTTCTCTTGAAATAAGGGAAATGAAAAGAAACTCTGTGGTGACCTGAAAGAAAGAGGAAATGATCTGGAAAACCCTGATGGGACACATTTCTTTGGCAAGACACTTAAGTGGCTGATCTAAAAGAATCAGTTGTGGGGTCCAATGAGCAACAAGTCTCTCTCTCAAGAACAAGAACCTTCCTGAGCAGTAACCATTTACTTTTCAAGCACCAAAGCCTGGCAAAATTCATAAATGTTAAATTCTGTGCACAGTATAAGAATTGCCTGCAACCAGTGAACTTGGAGGAATGAGAAGTGAGATTGGACTGTGAATTAAAGAACTTTTCTTAACTTACACACACACACATTACATACACGTGCACTTAGAATTAGAAGGGGGTTAAGTAATAGTAAAAAGTTAAAATTTGATCTGTTTTCATGTTTAAAGATAATTAAAAGCAACTTTTGTTTAAGTAACCATTTGTCTTAGTGAATTTCTATTGCTGCTGGGTTTTGGGGTCCTCTGGGTTCATAACAAAATGAACATATTTATAACCATCGTACACTATTATAAAAAAAAGTAAAAATAACAGTGCACAAAAAGTGAGGCCGTGTCTTTGGTTCATTGATTATTCAGGAACCCGATGACACCAGGGAAGAAGTCATCCTTGTGCCATTGAGTGCTCATCTTTAGGCTCCCCTACCTTTTTCCTGATGGTAGTTGAGTGAAGAGGGCATGACCTGGATGGTGGGGGTCTTTGAAGATAGAGGCTGCCTTTTTAAGACACCGCCTCATGTAGATGTCCTTGATGGAGTGAAGTCTGGTGCCTGTGCTGTCACAGGTCCATTAACAACCCTCTGAAGTTTATTTTTGTCTTGAGAGTTGGCGTCTCCATACCAGCCAGTAATGCAACCAGCCAGAATGCTCACCAAGGTACATCTGTAGATGTTTATGAGAGTCTTCGGTGACATAACCAACCTCCTCAGACACTTCACAAAGTATAGCTGCTGGCGAGCTTTCTTTGTGATTGAATCAACATGGAGACATCAGAACAGATCCTCGGAAGACCTTCTGCACTACTGAGCCCTCAATGAAGACTGGATCGTGTTCCCCCGACTTTCTCCTGAAGACCACAATCGTCTCCTTGGTTTTGCTGATGTTGAGCGCAAGTTTGTTGTCGTCACGCCATTCAACAAGCTGATCTATCTCCCTCCTGTATACTTCCTCATTACCGTTTGTGATTCTGCCAACAACTGTCATGTCATCAGCAAACTTTTGATGGTATTGGAATTGTGCCTGGACACATAATCATGGGTGTATAACAAGTAGAAAAATAAATGGGTGAGTGGTTTTATCTAAAATAATCACAAAATCACTGAAAATTAAAGAGTCGCAAGCAAACTTTCAAGTAGAACTTGGAGAAATCTATTTTTTTTTTAAATTTAGCACAATGAAAATAAGTTCATTTTTTAAACAAAGCAGGAAGTGTTTGTGAAAGTACCACTGCTTGTTGAAACTACTGGATAGGCTGAAAAACCAGTTTCATCAAAAAGTTTTCTGAAGCTATACATCTGGATTACACAAAGAAATTAAAATTTTCCATTTTAAATACAAGTAGAAAAGCATTTGATCTTCACATTAGGGTGGCTCTGTTAATAGATGATACTGATGCAAAAAAAAATCATTGCTAATATATATCATATGTAACATACGCAAGTTAAAATTCCTGTGTATATGTACTTGTACAATGTATATGACAATAAACTCACTGTCAATTATTGCTATTAGCCAACAAAACCCTATGTCCTTTGAGGTTTATGAGATCTGTATCTGTAAACCCACTCCAAAAATATTTATCTCTTTAAGTTTCAAACTCATTATGCAGTTTTTGGCACATGTCACAAACCATTTCTTGAAATTGGTCTTTTTTGTTTTGTCCTGGTAACATTAGATCAATTCCAATGGATATTGAGCTCTGTAATTTAGCTCATAAAGATTTATAAGAAAAGCACTCAGTTTTAAAGGAAATAATCAGATGGGTCATTCTGAAACTTTGAATTTTAACCAACAAAGAAACAATTATTTACTCTTATATGAGGTCATCTGGTATATTTCTCAAAAGTATTTCTCAAAGATCTTGCTCTCATTTCAAAGTGTTGTTTTTTCTTCTTGAAGTATCACTTTCAAATAAAGAAAGTGGGAAAAGACAAATGTAAGAAAAAAACAAGCCAGGGTGTCATGAGGAGAGATGAAAGAAGAGAGATAATGATAAAGGAATTAACAGAGACTGAGAAACAGAAGTGGATGAAAAAGATAAATTGAACATAAAGGACAGGCAAAATGAAAATGGAGAGAAAAGCAGGAAGGATCAGAAGGAACAGAAGGTAGAGAAGCAGAATGAAGGATGGAGTTCTTCTGCATGTACTTAAAGGCATAATTTGGTTTCATCTTTATGATTTTTTTTTCTTAATGAAATCATTTAAAAAAATAATGCCAAGGATAAATCAAGGATTGATTTGTTAATCAGCTATTTAGCTGACGATGTAGTTTAGGTAGAGTCACAGAAGACTGTAGTTGCTAGAATATGGAACATAAAGTGGGGTACTGGAGGACTTCAGATGGTCAGGCAGCAACTGTGGGGAGAAATGGACTGTTGATGTTTTGAGTTGAGAACAGCCCAGGTGAAGGGCCTTGACCTGAAATGTCGATTCATCATATACAACAACAGGCTTTCTGACCAACAGAGTTTGTCTAGCAGCTTGGTTGTTGCTTGCTCCTTGGATGTCTGCTACAAAGAAGTGTAGGATTTGTGTCTTTGCCAAGTTTTCATAGGCTTATTGGTAAAACATGTAGCTCGCCAATTTTGAGATGGATGGTAAAGATGGTAGGTAGGAAGATAAAGGGTTTTATTTTTTTCCTTGGAAGGAAATGTATTTTGTCCTCAACAGTAGGTCTCATAATCAATTAAAATGTTTGTAAGACCATAAACTTCTCAAAGTTTCACCAAATTACAGAGACTTGGGTTTGGAAAACAACAGCAAGAAGGTCTACTGAGATGACCATAACAGTATATTTATGGTTTGTGATGGAATTGATCAAATACAAATGAACAGAGGATTTTGCTTATTTTCCAGCATTTTGGGAGTCCAGTGGATTTAAATGTGTCAAAAGAAAAAGTTTAAAAATGAAAGTGAAATAGGAGCAAAGGAGAGAGAAAAATGTTGTTGTAGATTTGGGTGGAAGTCATCAGTGTTATTGGCCTGATTCAACCTAGTTTTGGTCAAATACAGAATTCATAGGATAACTTTATTGAAATTCATCATCAAGAATTGACTTGAGACTCAACATATGGAAGAAGATTCACGTAGAAAGGCAAAAAACAAATTACCAACTACCAAAATTATTAGTGACACAAAATCAACTAATCCCTTTCAAAATAGATAACCTTTGCTTTAGAGAATGGGAGAGAAAAGGAATTAAAAGAATAGAAAATTGTTTTTTGGGGAAATAATTTATTATCATTTGAACAAATGAAGTACAAATATGGTATAACTCACGGTACAATGTTTGCATACCACCAACTGAAAACTTACTTAGGACAAATTGGGAAGCAGACTGAGATTACCAGAAGGAAGCAGCTTTGAATATGTGATTACAGAAACAACGATAATAAAAAGACTTATAACAAACATGTATATCAAGCTGCAAGAGAGGAAAAGGATGAAATAAGCTATAAACCCAAACAAAAGTGGGAAAAAGATTTAAACATAAAGATAAAAAATAAAATATGGGAAAAGTTATGGTCTGGAACTATGAAAAATATAATAAATATGAGGTTACGCATGATACAATATAACTGGTTACACAGACTATCTATCACGCCCCAAAAGTTAAATAAATGGGATCCAACATTATCAGCTAGATGTTTTCGCTTAAGAAGGAAACGGGAACAACAGTACATGCAATTTGGGCATGTGAGAAAGTGAAAAAGTTTTGGGAAGATCTAAATCAGGTAATTTTAAAAATCACCCAATGCAACATATAAAAAAATCCAGAGATCTTTCTTCCTAGTCATATAAGAAGTAAAGAATTAGGCCTCAAACTGGATGAAGCGCAAAAAAGATTTATTATGATAGGCTTAGCTGTAGCCAAAAAAAGTATAATGTCAACTTGGAAATCGGAAGACAGCCTGAGAATACAGCAATGGTACATGGAAATGAATAAATGTATTTCATTGGAAAAAATAACATATAATTTAAAAAATAAAGTCACATTATTTGAACAAATTTGGGAATCGTACATGGAACACAACAGAGAGGGCCTACCGTGGACCTCCACCCCCTAAAATGATAAAATGAGAAGAAGACAAAATGACTTGATCCAGTGTGCAAAAGTAGATGACACAATTTTCTTGTTTATTTTCATTGTATGATGACATTGTTTAATGGTTTTATTGTATTGTATATGTTGAACGTTTAATGGGTTTGGAGGGGGGTGGGAAGGAGGGAGGGAAGGGAGGGGGGAAAAGGGGAGAAAATGCCACTATGTATATTCAAGAGGGAAATGTTTGTGTGTATTTTAATTGATATGGTTCATATTGTGAAAAAAAAATTTAAAAAAAGAATTGACTTGAGAGAGCATAAAACAAAGTCTTCTAGATGGAAGATTATATGAGTGAACTGTGCTCTTGGTAAGCCTTCAATATCTCTGCCCTTGTTGTATTTTTGTAGGTAAGGAACCTTGGATAATGCTGCCTCACCTGCTCTACATTTTTCCATTTTTTCTCAGAACTCCACTGGAATAAAACTCCAAATTTCCCACTAAACTAAATCATGCAGTTTTTTTTTTCCCAGATGTCGCAGCTACCCAGTCACACCTTGACCTATTTAACTGAACAAGTAACAGAGGTGATAATGGGAACCATTGGAGAAGAGGTGAAGAGTAGATGGAATCTGATAGGAAGGGGATCCAGGAGGAGAGGGTGAAATGTGTGGGTGGAGAATGTAGAAGGAGATGAAACTGGATGAGTGAAAGGGAGCTTGGAGGGGTGGGTGGAAGCAGAACAAGGATTGGAAAATAGGTGAATTGGAAAGAGAGAGAAATGCTCCTGCCGTTAATTTGTCAACTACCCAGAGAGAGGTGTTGTTCCTCTAGTTTCAAATAGTTTAGGACACTACAAATTCCATTTTTTAACTCTATAATATTGTTGTCAAATAAGATTAAGTAAATTGAAGTCCAATGTTGTAATTTATATTGAGACATTAACTTGGATTGGTGATGTGAAAATCAAAATAACATTTATAGAAAATAAACGGTACCAGTTCTTTGCACTAAATGTGTTTAAAGATCAAAGCAAAAATAATATTTAATTTTTTCATGTTAGACTGAGATCATGTCATATTTTCTGATTTTTTAAAATCAAATGCATGTGTCAAGGTTCAAGATTCAATTCATTGTCATAAAGAACAGTGTTGTATTACATGAAAATTCTTTTTGCCTGCTGCAAGGCAGGCAGATTTGCCACCATCAGGAATTGCCTAACCCTCTTACATTTCTTACAGTCAGAGAGAGGGAAGCAAAAGGGAGTCCCCCCCACCCCCACCCACCCCAGAGTCACCGAGTGTCTGTAGATTCACCTCCAGTGCTTCTGCAGCCCACCGGTCCCTTAGCTGCAGAGCTCCCTCATTGGCCCACCACTGTGGTCACTGTCCATGCAGGTCGTCTCCTCAGCTCTTCCCTCTCAGATGAGGAGTGGTCTTTCCCATCTCTGGTGCTCTGCTCCATTCCTCTGCAACTCCTCGTGGCTGCAGCCCATTAATAGACGTTGCCATCTTTGGCACAGACCCATGGTCGCGGGATTTCAAATAAAACCCCTCCATCAGCTCCCTCAATAGGCCGTACAAAGCATGTTTGGAGCCGATGGCCGTTGACGGGGTGGCTGGACCCCACGGGAGCACTGCATCTCCATTCCCTCGCTCCCCGTGGGTCCGCACCAACAGCAGCATTATTGTTACAGCGGCTCCAGCAGCGCCACCATTTCAAATGTCAAAGATGGATGTTGCTAGCAGAATGGAACCTGACTTCTGTTGCACTTGTGTGCCATTTGTAGTTGCTTTTGGACATTTGTAACTCATCCCTAGATGAGATCATGGTCTCTTTGGGCATGTGTTCACTATGAACTACATCAAAAATCACATTACACTGGCATAGGCAGGGATGGAAAGGACCTTTACAATGTATTTAACTTTCTTAATAGAATTAAGTTAAGAAAACTAGTTTTGCAAAAACTTCCAAATCAGACATTTTCTTTTCTTGGACTGTTCCAACTGTCTTGTGATCTAGTATACTCTCAGTTTTTGCAATGACAATTCAATTAACATTATCTTTATGCAGCCTTGTTTACTGGCAGTGACAGATGGAAAATTGGATGATTTTCTGATATTTTAAATTAATGCTCAGTGAAGCATGTTTGATTTGAGAGTCTGACTTTTATGAGGGAGGCCCCATCATCAAAACCACAAAGCCAGCAGATGACACTTCTGTTGTCAATGTCCCTCTGCCAGATGTTAAAAGGAAGAACAAGCTGAAATAAAGATTTTTTTTCTTCTTCTTCTTCCTCTATCCTCTCACAGAAAACCTTGGCTCTTTGCAAAAAAAATCCAAAATTATTTACTCTGCCATCTTGTTTTGCATTGTCTGCAAATTTGAACTCCATTCATTATACCCCTGCATTCTGATTTCAGTGAGCAGGGTAGAATTCGATGGGGAAATCACAACCAACTTTTACTCTAATTCTCCCCGTTTAACCAGTCACTGATCCAACCAATCCTTCACAATTCCTCTTATCATGGTCTGCTTTGCTCTACCATATCAAAGAATCTTTGAATGACCACATGCACAAAATTTTTCAATTTTTCCAAGCACCAAATCTATCAATTTCCTAAGAGCTAATTTAGCTTTGTTTGCCAGATTGATAATTACTTACTTTGTGCCTTCCTATCTAATTAAAGATTCCAAACTTTTTGTATCAGATCTGTTAACTGTTCTGATGTGGGAGTTGGAGAATCATAGAAAAGGAAGCCTGCTCAATTCTTTAAACTTGCACGGTTCTTTCAAAGGTTGACTGATTAGTCACCTTGCACTGCTCTTTCCTCATCGCCATTCGCTGTCAATTATTTATCCGATTCTCTTTCGAAGACTCCTATGAATCTGTATCCACCACCTCTGAGCCACTGTGATCTAAACCCGACTCGTTGTGTAAAATGTACGTCCAGAGTCATCGCTAACTCTTTTCTCAATCACCATAAGTCAGATCTTTCTGGTTGTTGCTCCATCATCCATGGTTCTATTTGATGACATATTGAACAAAATCCATTGGAGAATCAAAATTCAATGGACTACTACATTGCAGGTTTATCAAATGAGAAGACTGATAGATTTCTAACCAGTTTTTTCTTGCTTTCTCAATATATTTAATTCAATTTTTTAAAAATTTAGACTTATAGTGCCCATGAACCTGTTCTGCCCACATACCCCAAGTAATCTCCAACCCACATACATATTGAAGGGTGGAAGAAAACCCACATAGTCAAGGGGAGAATGTACAAACTCCTTATAGACAGTGCTGGATTTGAACCTGAATCGCTGGCACTCTGATCGTTTTGCAGTAACTGCTGAGCTGTGATACAATGTTCAGAATTCAATGCAATTTGGGGTGGTGTGGTGGTACGCCATTAAGCAGACAAACTGGCCCCGCTTGTCACGCTCGGCGGGGCAGCCAGCCAAAATGGCGCCGTTGGGGGTTTCCTCCCGACCTCGGCACTGGGCTCAGAGCCCACGCTTGTGGACCCACGTGATGCCCCAGTGACGTCGGGGCCCCCCAGCGCGGTACTCAACCAGGTCCAGGCTGGGAGTATAAAACCAGCCAGGTAGCCCGCAATAAATCAGTTTTGCTCACTGAACTCAACCCGTCTGGTTGTGCGATCCTTCAGTTAACAGTGTAGCTGCCGCTACAATTGGTGATCCCGACAGGTTCAAATGTCTTTGAACCCGACGTGATCGACCCCTCGATCAACGCTATAGTCATCAAGCTTCCTGACTTCTGGGTTCAGGAGCTGGAGATCTGGTTCAGCCATGCAGAGGCTCAGTTTCATCTCCGCCAGATTTAATCGGATTCGACCAAGTTTTACCATCTAGTCTCCGCCCTGGACCAGGCCACCACCAAACGAGTGCTGCACCTCATTCAGCACCCACCTGCAAAAAAAATGGAATTAATTCAATATGGCTTTAATGGCCTTGGAATTGCATGCTTATTTATATTACTCCTTTCAAAAAACAAATGATTCATGCTATTTCTTTGGAAGCTTTCCCTTAAGTTCTTCAGTCAAGAGAATGTTAGAGATCTCAGGAATGTTACTGCCAACATGCTCGCTGCAGTCCACCCAGTGGAATTCCTGCTTTTCAAGACCTTTAATTAAATGTTGCTGATACATAAAAACCTCAGCCTTAAGTATTCAAATAGTTTTATTTACCTCATGCAACCGTTCCCTCAAATTTTCCTCACTTGACATAATTGTCTTCTCATTCCCAATGAATGAGAGTAAGTAATTATTCGCCAAGGCAAATAGCGCCTTTGGAAGACTACACAAAAGAGTCTGGAAAAACAACCAACTGAAAAACCTCACAAAGATAAGCGTATACAGAGCCGTTTTCATACCCACACTCCTGTTTGGCTCCGAATCATGGGTCCTCTACCGGCATCACCTACGGCTCCTAGAACGCTTCCACCAGCGTGGTCTCCGCTCCATCCTCAACATTCATTGGAGTGACTTCATCCCTAACATCGAAGTACTCGAGATGGCAGAGGCCAACAGCATCGAGTCCACACTGCTGAAGATCCAGCTGCGCTGGGTGGGTCACGTCTCCAGAATGGAGGACCATCGCCTTCCCAAGATCGTGTTATATGGCGAGCTCTCCACTGGCCACCGTGACAGAGGTGCACCAAAGAAAAGGTACAAGGACTGCCTAAAGAAATTTCTTGGTGCCTGCCACATTGACCACCACCAGTGGGCTGATATCGCCTCAAACCGTGCATTTTGGCGCCTCACAGTTTGGCGGGCAGCAACCTCCTTTGAAGAAGACCGCAGAGCCCACCTCACTGACAAAAGGCAAAGGAGGAAAAACCCAACACCCAACCCCAACCAACCAATTTTCCCCTGCAGCCACTGCAACCGTGTCTGCCTGTCCCGCATCGGACTTGTCAGCCACAAACGAGCCTGCAGCTGACGTGGACATTTACCCCCTCCATAAATCTTCATCCACGAAGCCAAGCCAAAGAAAGAATCTTGAATAAGAACAGCAGGTCAGATGCATCATAACAAACTATTCCTTTGGTCACTAAAAATATAGAAATGGTCAACAATTTTTATATGCCTCATGTGAGCTTAGATAAAAAGAAATTATTGTAATTTAAATAAGTAAAAGCAGTGCTATTAGGTAAATGTTTTACAAGCTGTAACTTGCAATAGGTGCCCACGGGAAGTGTCAACTTTCATCCTTCTTCCTTCATGGTCCTCTTGTTTTAACTTGTTATTTGTGAAACCCACATTTCACAATGGAAGTAAATCTCAGCATTATTATGAGCTCACATTTCATTTAGTATGACTGTCACTTTAAGGGTTAATACAGGCTGCAAGTATTTTCAGTTGAGGTGAGACTGCACTGCACCATCAAGTACAAACTATAAACAAAGTTGATACTCTGAAGGAAGAGAAAGAACAATGGTTGTTTATCCCGGAAAAAAGTGGTGAGAGTCATGTGAGTGGGATACTTAAAGACACAGGTTTTAATTATTGACCAGCAGCCACCAGATGAACATAGAGGTGGAGTGACTTGAAGTGAAACGGATCATTCAGCTGATTCTACTTGTCATGGGAATTATTGAACCACCGTGACCAAAGAAAAGGACACTTTGATTGACCTGTATCTGGGTGAAGGAAGCAGTAGAATTATTGCATCGAATTGTGACTAAGGAATTGGTCATTTCGACTGACCTGTGCCTGGATTTTGGAAGCATCATGGAAGTCACATTTTTCGTTTCCCTTACTCAAGGAAAAGAGGAGTTGGGATAACCGTTCGTCCAAAAGGATATTTTTCAGCAAGGAACTCAACAAGGATTCGTGAGTTTTCAGCAGTTACTCAGTCTCTCCCACCTCCTTCGTAATTACTTCTGGGCAACAGTTTAAAAGTCTGCATTTCAACACAAGATTTCTAAGACTGAACTATGGACTGACTTTCCAGAATTGTGCCTAAGGTGTAATGGTTTGTGTATCTCTCTCTCTCTCTCTCTCTCTCTCTCGCACACACACACACACAAACACACACACACACACACACACACACACACACACACACACACACACACACACACACACACACACACACACACACACACACACGTATATTCATTAAGATAATTAAAGTGTTATATTATTAGCAATTGTTTTAAAAGAAAATCAATTTCTATTGCTGCTGGTCTGTGATGTAGCATCACAGTCAGTCTTTTTAGAGCAATATTCTTTTCAGCCTTTGAAACGGTGTCAGGAAAGTTTGGCAAAACATTCAATGTACATCGAGCTTGTCCCAAGCAGGTCATGTAAAAAATGGGGAAGGCCCCCATCACTTCAGAGGCTGTTGTGTATAAAACAAAAAAAAATTGTCTGTTTAACAATGTTCAAGATGTGTAAGTAGGAAAAATAGTACTCAGATATTTCATAGATTGGCAAAGTCGAGGCCATCTTTTGGCTCATAAGGTAAAGACTGCATCTTTCTATATGTCAGCACATGTTTATCCACCGATAAATCCATGGATTACCTGAAATTGATCTCTTCAGATGTGTTCTGTTCCTTTTGGTACTCATGATATGACCTCCTCACAATGAGCAAGACCAAGTACAGACAAGGTAACTGTTGCAGAGCACCTGGATCGTATTGGCAAAACCCACCTTTATATTCTAGTGGCATGTAATTTCAGCTCCCTTTTTCAGTCCCACAATGACTAGTCTTTACTCAGCCTTGCCATGGTGAACCCAAATACAAACTAGAAGAACAACATTTCATATTGGTGGCATGGTTAGTGTAGTGGTTAGTGCAACGCTGTAACAGCGTCAGCAATTGGGACCAGGATTCGATCTAAATTAAAAATTTAAATGTAAAAAAATCTGAAGTTTATAAATATCCTATTTTAGCATCCTTCTCAGGAGGTCAAGTCCATTCCAATCCTAGGATTTAAATCACCAAGGACAATCAATGTCTCCCATTAGTACTTATTATGGGGATCACTCCAAGTTAGAAAGGATTTCACTCTGACCACATCCACTGGCTGCAGGGTTCATGCTGATGGATACATCGTACTGATTACCCTTTAGACTGAATCAAAAGGACAGAAGCTATTTATTTATCCATCATGTCAGCCAGTGATATTCATTTGTTTATTTATGTTGGAGATCCAATTCTATGAAGACAGAGTCCCTTTCATATTTTCCTTTCTAGAAAGAAATATTACCATTTTTTCCTTTCAGTTGGCTTGTCCTGTTCTATGTATCTCATTCAGAGCAGTGATGTTAATATTAGAGTCTGAGTTCTCTGAGAATAACAATACCCCCTACATTTAGGTTATCCTGCCTGAGGAAACAGCTACCCATCATCTAGTGATATCGTTAGCAAATACCAGCACCTACGGGGATCACGGATGCTGGATATGCCAATTTTCTAGTTGTCTGAGACACACCCTTCTAATGCCTAACTAATGCACCTGCATTCAGAATAAAGTTTAAAAGACAAAAGACAGTGTAAAATGTGAAACAATTTGTAAAAGATCAGTATTGTAGTCCTTAATTATATAAAGTTTGCTTTAATCAGGTAATTCACATAATTTAAAAAGTTTTAATTCGAATCCTGGTCGCTGGTGCTGTCACAGTGTTGCACTAAGCAAATTGTGCCATCGCCATAATTAACCACCTCCATCATATTTACAGATAAAGCCTTACTAATATACCTGTACTTAATAATTCTTACTAGGCAGGAATAGAGATACTTTGGGAGAGACACCGCAGCAGCATATGGTATCAGACGGCTCTTCTTCCTGGGTGTCACCATTTTATTCAAACACAACTTTATTGAATCTTTATTCAAATAGCTTATGTAGGTGGGGCACAAATGGGGCGTTCTGCTGGCTGAATGTTTGCTCCCATCTTCACCAAAGGGTTGTGGGTTGCTTCGGGGAACATTTACTTGTACAACTTTAATTTAATTTTTTTCTTATTGATTTGAATTTCTATCTATTTATTTATTTATTTGTTCTTTTTTTTTGCTGGATGCTTGAATTCTGAAAACCTGGGATTTTACTGAAATAGGTTTTGTGATCAAGGATCAATCACGAGAGTAAGTGGGATGACTAGAATACCCTTGTTTGCTGATGAATGAAGACCATAAGAACACAAGAAATAGGAGCAGGACTAGGCCACCTGGCCCATCAATCCTGCTCCACCATTCAATGTGATCATGGCTAATCTGATGATAGACTCATCTCCACCTTAATTCATATCCCTTAATTCCCCTACAATGTAAAAATCTATCCAGCCTTGTCTTAAATGTATTTACTAATGTAGCCTCCACTTTTGCTGAATCCATGCTGTGACTGCCTGATTACACATTATCAGAATTATTTGATTAAGATTCTTACATTCTTTTTGTACCACTTGATGATTGATTGATGAGTGGAACTTGATCGTCACTGAATTAACTCAGGACAATTGTCATCCGGAGATTAAGTGATGAAAATTGGCTATGACTGCCGCTCCTAATTTTTTTCTACAAAAATGCCTTCTGGAAGCATTGATTGATTGATAACAATCAGATGAAGGCCCAAATTTTTCACCCACTCACCAATGGGAGAATTGAATTTTTTCATTTTTAACCACATACATTTATTATTCTGTTTGCCAACCCATTTACTCTTCATTAATTTTCTCTGTAGCTGCTCTGCAAGATAGTCCTCCAATGTCAACTGTCAACCCAAATTACAAGATCGCCACAAAAACAAGAATTAAACCTTAACAGCACCTGGCAAAATTGCAAGCTGGGCTATCAATCTGCTCCAGTAATTTTCCCACATAGCACATGACTCACTCATCGAATAAACTGGAGAACTTTCTGGATGTTTTTTTCCCTCTATTTTTCCCCTGTGCAACATTATGAAAATTATTCTCTGACAAAACTAGAGGTTTTCAATGTACACATAAAACACAGGAAGTATTTTATGTACTACATCTTTCTCGGGTTATAAAGGTGTTTGAGTTTTAAGATTGTAAGTTGAAGTCCCCTTCCAATGTTGGTGCCCTTATCTAAAAGTAGTTCAGTACTGAGGGAGTGCTGCACAGATGGAAATCAACTAAGTTCCTTAACAGTAGTCTTGGGTGATTATAAAAGAAACCTTGGCAAAACTTGAAGCAAAGCTGAAGGGATCTTTCTATTTGATAACTCTTACTAAAACTTCAAGTGACATCAATAGACAATCCGGCCAATTTGTAGGATCTATTCCTATCATTAACTGTAAGGTGTTTTAGGACATCCTCAGGTCATAAAGGGCATTCAGAAAATCCAAGTTTCATCTTTAATTTTTTTTTCTGCTGAAATTATTTCAGTCTTTTTAAATCAGGGTAATTAAAGGCAGAAGACTGGATCGCTTTATTAAAAAAAATTAAATAAACTATTCAAGGTGGAAGATTCAAAATCTTTGGTATTCTTCCTGAAAAATCAATTTTCTGTTGAATTAATAAACTATTGTGGCAGCCACCACCACAGCGAGTAAGACGGCGCTCCGGCCGGTGAATGCAACATAAAGCCAGCAGACTGCGCAGCAGCACTGGCCCCAGCAAGCGAACCGGCCGACAATGGAAACACCAGCACCATGCAAAAGAGGCAGACCACCGAAACTACAAAGACTCTGCCTCCGGGCATCATGGGCAATTCCACCGGTTCTGGGGTGGGGGTGGGGGTGATGTAGCGGCCTGCCACTGCAGCGAGCAAGCTGACACTCTGGGCGGCAAGCACAACGTAAAGCCAGCAGACTGCACTGGCAAGCAAACAGGCTGACAAACAGCTAAAGCAGCCAAAGGGTCAGTGACCCTAAGATGGCACTATCCCTGCTGTACAGCCAACAGAACGGGGTAGCGAGTGGGGAAGAAGGTATTGTCATGCAAGGGTGTACCTGCGCGGGAAGACCCACCTTTGTCATGCAGAATGTGATGTCAGTAATCGGGGCAGAATTTCAATTTTTGGGAATTAAAGGTAAAGGCAGGCAGGATAAGGTTTAATCTGTCTTCTATTTTTTCTATGTTTGCTTTATCTTTGAATGCCATTTTTAATTTTTGTGTTGTTTCATCTATTTGAAGGGAAGGAGCTGAGCCAATATCAATGGAGTACAAGCCTATGAATGAAAATAATAAAGACTTTCATATTTCCAGAGAGGTTAAAGGAATAAGGACTTTTCCACACTTCCCAATACAACCTCTTCCACTGACTATTAAAACAGACACATTTACCCCCTTCGAGGATGATGAATCTGCAAATCCCTATTCAGGAAATGACACATCAAATGGAGTCATGGAAGGATTCTCAGCAAATTCTGAAGGAGGATCTCGTAAAAGGAAAAGTACTCCTACAAAAGTCATTCACGTTGTTCCATCAGAAGACTTGGCAAAAGATGTGGAAGAAGACATCAAAGTTGAATTGCCATCACCAAAACCCAGAAGCCAAATGATAGATTTGAGCAATGTAGGATTTCAACTATTCAGAAATTTTGAGCCACAAGACACAATGTGCTTGAAGCACAAGTCCATTAAACATAACGTAATGTGGCCTACCAGGCCTCTGTTAATACATCCTTCTCAGCCTTATTTTGCCAATGTCCCTCCAGAATTCATGTTTCCTTTCGTCATAGCACCGACAAGTCTGCATCTTAGATATCCTCTTTATCAAAATTTGAGAAATCTTAATGTAGGTGCCACTGCTCCAGAAGAAAAGAAGAATTCAGTTGAGCGAGTCGATGTTAACATTCAGATTGATGACAGTTATTACGTTGACGTGGGCGGCAATCAGAAACGCTGGCAGTGCCGGATGTGTGAGAAGTCGTACACATCCAAATACAATCTGGTGACGCATATTTTGGGACACAGTGGCATCAAGCCACATGCTTGTTCTCAATGTGGAAAACCCTTCAAGCAGCTGAGCCATCTGCACACTCACATGCTCACACACCAGGGCACCAGGCCTCACAAATGTCATGTTTGCCACAAGGCTTTTACTCAGACCAGCCATCTCAAGAGGCATATGATGCAGCACAGCGATGTAAAGCCCTATAACTGTGGCATTTGTGGCAGGGGCTTTGCTTATCCAAGTGAACTTAAAGCCCATGAAACCAAACATGCGAATGGCCGTGATAATATTTGTGTTGAATGTGGACTTGACTTCCCCACACTAGCCCAACTAAAGAGGCATCTTACATCTCACAGAGGACCAACACTGTATCGTTGTGACGAATGTGACAAAACTTTTCAGTATCCAAGTCAACTACAAAATCACACAATGAAGCATAAAGATATCCGTCCATATATCTGCACTGAATGTGGGATGGAATTCATTCAATCTCATCACCTCAAACAGCACTCGCTGACTCACAAGGTAGGACATTTCTGTCAAATAGAGAGAAAATAAAACTTAACACTAACTCAAAGATATGAACAGAGAAAATAATTAACTACAACAGGAGACAATAGCACTGAAAAATAACATGACTTCTATTCAAACCCAACCCTTGATCACTTTGTTCTTATAAACCAATTTCTCATGAGGCTTTTCTTTTCCCTCTTAATGTTATTATCTCCTGATTTCACATCATTTTCCTGGATCTTGCTTGAATCCTTCCAAAAATTTTCTATCTCATCCAAATTGTAATGTGGTTTTCATCAAACATTGATTTGATCAAAATGGTTTATTTTGGCAAAGGGCTGTAAGATCAATGGTGATGTCTGAGGGGGTGCAGAGGAGCAGAGAGACCTTAGAGTGTAAACCACAGATCCCAGAAAAAAGCAGACAGACATATATAATTGTATACAGGATACATTCTTTCACTGGGTGAGCAATTGGCTAAGTGTCAGAATGATATGTTATCATTATATTTAGTTGCAGGTAAAATCCTGCTTCATGCCGGAAGATGATGTGACAGCATTTCAAGAGCGTTCATAAGGATGCTGAAATAGCAGCAGGAACTCATTCTAGGGGTGACCAAACTGCAGTTCGTGAACCACATGTGGCTCTTTGACATATAATGTGTGACTTGTGGAAATATGTTAGCTGAGACAGGAATCGTGTGAGCCACTGCTTACAATGGTAGTTTTAGTGGACATGGCTTGTGATTGAAAATAATATGTATGTATACTGTATATAGCATGTAAAAGGCAACCCCCCGATTTTTGGCTCTGCTTGCCTGCCCACCGGAGCTCCCAATGTCCTGACTGCAGACTCTCGCCCAGGTCCCGTCCACCCTCCCATTCAAACTCCTGATGCCCTGACCATGGACTCTCAGCTAGGCTCCACCCATCTGAGCCCCTGACACCCCAAACACGGACTTTCCACCCAGTCCTGGCCACCTGCCACCCCTTGGAACTCCCGACGCCCCGAAAGATGCAGGTATTCACCATGGTCAAGTAGTGTGTGGGTAATAGTTAACCCCCTAAATTTTATCCTAAAAATTGGTTCATGAAATTTGAGTATTACACAAGTATATATGGAATGTGTACTTTTTGGTTATTGAAACTAATACAAATAAGCAGTTTAAAAACTACATGCATGAATAAATATTATCACATAAATATATTTCTTAATATTTATATGAAGATTTTGTAACAAAATGTGCATGTATAAAATTTTTATCATATGTGGCACCTACCTTAAACAATTGGCCATTCCTGGAATAGGTTAAAGTTGTTTTCCTTAGAGCGGAAGAATCTAAGTGGAGATTTAATTGTGATGTGCCAATTAACGAGATTGGATGACTAAGTGAAAGGAACAGATAGAGCAGTGGTTCCCAACCTTTTTCTTCCCACTCACATACCACTTTAAGTAATCCCTGTGCCATTAGTGCTCTGTGATTAGTAAAGGATTGCTTAAGGTGGTATGTGAGTGGGAAGAGAAGGTTGAGAATCATTGCTTTAGACCCAGTTATTACTGAAATATTTTGCTTGAGAAAAATTGTCATTGGCCCATTTCTTTTGGAGTTATGAAACTGTGCACATAACGAGTCAATTAGGTACAATTAAAACAGTGGTTTTCAAACCTTTTCTTTCCACCGACATACCACCTTAAGCAATCCCTTACTAATCACAGAGCATTTATGGCATAGGGAATACTTAAAGTGGTATGTGAGTGGAAAGAAAAAGGTTGTGAACCACTGAGATAGAGTATTTTACTTAGCAGAAAAGTTTGTAACATAAATATTAAATTTAAATAGTATGTAGAAACTTGAGAAAGGAATTGAGTCCCCAACATTCATTCGATTTCCGAGCCACTGACTCTTTCCCATTTACTGCTGATTGTTTGAAACTTATGGTGTCATGTAGTTGAACATCACAGAATTAGGCCCTTCAGCTCTCTGCATCCGTCACGACCGTTGCGCCCATCTTAACCTGCATAAGCCCATAGCCGCTATGCCATGGCTATTCAAGCGCTTGGCTAGATGCTTCTTAAATGTAGCGATTGCATCTGCCTCTACCACCTTCTCTGGCAATGCATTCCAAACACCCCTCCTCTGCATTGCAGAGGGTCCAGAGGAGGTTTATAAGAATGATCCCAGAGATAAGAGGGATGAGGTGGATTTGATGATTCTGGGGCTGTTCTCACTGGATTTTAGAAAGATGAGGCGGGATCTCATTGAAACATTCTGAAAGGAATAGAGTGGACATGGAAGAGATATTTCCAGTAGTGGGAGAGTTTAGGTCCAGAGGGCACAGGCTCAGAATAAAAGGATATGCCATGACAACAGAAATTAGGAGAACTTTCTTCAGCCAGATGATGGTGAATCTGTGGAATCTATTTCAGAGGTTGATAGGTTCTTGATTATTATGGGTGTCAAAGGTAATGGGGAGATGGCAGAGAATGGGCTTGGAAAAATAAAACATCAGCCATGATTTGAATGGTGGATGAAACATGATGGGCTGCATATTTTAATTCTGCTCCTAAGTCTTGTGGTCTTGAATCAACTGCTCTCTGTGTGAAAAACGTTTTCGCTTGGTTCCTTCAGAGCCTCCTCATAAAAGGCTAATTTGCAGGTGCAACAGGAATCAAGAAGCTGATTGGAATGTTGTTCTTCATTGCTGGAAGAATTGATTTCAGTGCAGGGAGGTTTTGCTGCAACTGTTCAGGGTACTGGCGAGGCAGCACCTGGGTATTGTGTGTAGTCTCCTCACTGAGAAAAGATATTGGAGGTTCACGCAGTTGATTCCAGAGATGAGGGGTTAGCCCATGAATAGAGATTAAATTGCCTGGGACAATACTTGCTGGGATTCAAAGAACGAGAGCAGATCTTATAGAAGCATTGCATTATAAGGACTGAAAGTTGTTTCACTGGGAGGCGAGACTTGAACTAGGGGATGTAACTTACAAGATTCAGATGAGTAGATTTTGAACAGAGATGAGGAGGAACTGCTTTTCCTATAGACTCATTAATCTATGGAATTCTCTGCCCAAGGAAGCAATAGAGGCTGTGTCATTAAATATATTTAGATGGACATATTTTTGAATAGTAGGGCAATTAGGGGTTATGGAGAAAAGACAAGTGGGTGGTGCTGAGTCCATGGTCAGATCAGCCATGGTGGAGCAGGTTTGATAGCCCAGATGACCTATTCTTGCTCCTGTTTCTTATCTTGCTGTGTAGTTTGCATTGGATCTCATCCTGGAAGTGAGAAAGCAGAAAAGCTAGAGAGGAGAGGGTGAAGAGATAGACAGTCTAGTTAAATACCTAGTATAATGAGAATGATATATTTGACTTCAGAGGCAATTCTGAGGAGGTTTAGGAAGTTAATTTCCAGCATGACTGGGTTGAGTATGAAGTGGTTGAAATAATTGGGTCAATACTCATTGGAGTTTAGAAGAACGAGATGCGACCTTATTGAAGGACAAGGTTCTGAGAGGATTTGACAGTGGATACCTTGGAGATATCACTTCTTCTCCAGGGTTAGCCTCTTGATGTTTCCTGATTTTTTTTGCTCCACCATTGGAGTTCATACCTTCAACTGCTAAAGCCCTTTGAACTTTGGAATTTTCTCCTTAAACTTCTCCACATCTCTTCCCTTTTTTTGCAATCTTTCTTTTGATGATTGCTGGTGTTAAATTTTGTTTAGAAATTCTTCACTGAAGTGCCTTGAAAATATTTGTTGTGTTAAAGGTACTATCAATGCTAATGTTGATCCTTTTCATGTTTGCAATTTTTAATTTTTTTTAAATCATGCACAAAGTGAAGACTTCATGGGCTCTTTTTGGAAAGTGACAAGAAACTGAATTCTGAGTGGATCTGACATCCTCAGAGGCATATGTTAATCTTTCTCCTGAAGATCAACGGGATGTTTTTCAGAGATGTATGGATTCTGAAGTGCCAATAATTGGCTTAACATCTTATGCATTTCTAGCATGTTTTGTGGGAGGCTCTGCAGAAGGACAGACCTGTTTACAAAGATCTCAAGAATTGATTAAATGCAGAGGGAAGAAGGAAATACTGTCCCTGAGGATCTGAGTCAGAGAAAGACTTTGCCTGGTCCAAAACTCCATGTCAAAATTCACAAACTCAATGGGTTGTCTTGGTTGAAAGTCAGTCACAGGAAACCAAATGGAACCAGCAAACTTGACCGCTCTGGTTCCAAAACCTGATTGCAGCTCCAAACCTGTCCACTCTGCCCCAAAACCTGACTGCAGCCCCAAATCTGACTGCTCTGCCCCAAATCTAATGGCTTTGACCAAAGCTGACTGCTCTACCACAAAGCTGACAGCTGTGGTCCAAAGCTGACTGCTCTCCCCTAAAACTGACTGCTCTGCCCCAAAGTTGACTGCTTTACCCCATAAATGACCACTCTGCCCCAAAGCTGGCCATTTGCCCCAAAGCTGACTGTTCTGCCCCATAGATGACCACTCTGTTCCAAAGCTGACTATTCTGCCCCATAGATGACTGCTCTTCCCATAGATGACCACCCTTCCCCATAAATGACTGCTCTACCCCATAGATGACCGCTCTACCCCATAGATGACTGCTCTACCCCATAGATGACTGCTCTACCCCATAGATGATTGCTCTACCCCATAGAGGACCGCTCTACCCCATAGATGACCACTCTGCCCCATAGATGACCATTCTGCCCCAACAACATTCTGAATTGATCCTTGGAAAGGATCTAAAATAAAAGCAAAAAATGCTGGGACTACTCAATAAATTAATTAGTAATTTTTGAGAAAGAAACAGATTTCACATTCATGTTAATGATCTTCCAAAGCTGGGAACCTTTAGAAATAGGCAAGCTTTATGTTGCAAAGCAGGAGGTTGGGGGAACAATATGGAAGAGATACAGACATGATTTTTTTACACAGCCGCTGTATTCCAGAGAATTATTCCCATTTTCTCAGAATGCATGCTGTGTAAAAAGCTCAGAATGGGAATAAAGGTGTCATTCCTTGAAGTGGCAGTTAATGGAGAAGAAGAAGGCCTTAGTCAAGCAGTAATCATGGCTTTTATTGGCAGAAACTAGTGGTACAATAATGAGTGTCTTAAGTGGTAGAGATAATACACGTCCAATGTCAGTAAAGCAAGGCTAAGCACAGTGAGAGACTGACAGCTCAACATACATTCACCACAGTCTCCTCCAGCAGAAGTCGGATTAAAATCAAAAGGACAGCTCTAAGTAAAATACAAGCAGGCAAGCAATCTACTGCGAGTGTAATACAACAATAAGATAAATGGTATTGAGAATTCACTGACATAGCCAAAGCAAGGCTAGTAACTAGCAGAGCAATCAGAATATAATGAGATGTTTATGAATACTGAAGCCTCTCTGGTTGTTTATAAATACGAGTAGACCTTATCTGGACAGGTGCAGGAGTGGCAACCTTAGGAACAGATCCCTGGTCTGTAGTGTGAGATGGCAGGACATCTGGACCCACTCCAGAATCACCAGCGTGAGGAAGTGAGGCCTCAGCATGGCCATCTGAATGCTTAATAGGGGTCACAGGCTGGGGTGGTGCGTCCAACCTCTCAGGATCACTCCGAGTAGGGGTGTGCAGAAGGGGTGAACCAGGCGGGGCCAGATCTCTTAGGGATACAGTGTCCATGCTCCTGTCTGGGAATTTAATGTGGGCATAATTGGGATTAGTGTGCAGTAGCTGAACTGGCTGGACTAGAAGATCCGTTTTACATATCCGAGCATGTCTCTTCAGCAGTACGGTTCAAGGCTCAGATAGACAGCTGGCCAGTCCATCACAGTTCTTGATTTCCTAGGAAAAGTAAACATACGTTCATGAAGTGTTTGGTTTGTTGCTGTACATCAGGGGTGTCAAACTCAAATTCACGGAGGGCCAAAATTAAGAACTTGGACTAAATCGAGGGCCGAACTAAATATTTATTGAAAATTTTCAACCAACTTTAGGATATAACTTTTTATTTTTTATTTTTTATTTTTCACACCATAAATCACATTAGCCATGATATACACTTTTTCTTTTTTACACATATACAGTGACTTTTTCTCCCCCCCCTCCCTCCTCCCAAGCCACCACCCCACCCCCCCCTCTCATCCATTTTAGGTATACAATCTAGGTTGCATTAAACCAGTCAGACAATGTTGTCATTCAACAAAAATACACCAGAAATTCTACTGAGTCCATTCTTTTCTTTCCTTCTCCTTCCATCAACTTAGGTAATGTTTGTCCCCGGTAGGTTTTCGCTATTGTATTTAATGTAAGGCTCCCATATTTGTTCGAATATTTCAATATTATTTCTTAAACTATATGTTATTTTTTCTAATGGAATACATTTATTCATTTCTATATACCATTGTTGTATTTTCAAATTATCTTCCAATTTCCAGGTTGACATAATACATTTTTTTGCTACGGCTAGGGCTATCTTAACAAATCTTTTTTGTGCATCCTCCAAATCAATTCCAAATTCTTTGTTTTTTATGTTACTTAGGAGAAAGATCTCTGGATTCTTTGGTATATTGTTTTCTGTTATTTTATTTAATATCTGATTGAGATCATCCCAAAATTTTTCTACTCTCTCACATGTCCAGATTGCATGAATTGTTGTTCCCATTTCTTTTTTACATCGAAAACATCTATCAGATACTGTTGGGTCCCATTTATTTAACTTTTGCGGTGTAATGTATAGTCTGTGTAACCAATTATATTGTATCATACGTAGCCTCATATTTATTGTATTTCTCATCGTTCCAGAACATAATTTCTCCCATGTTTCCTTTTTTATCTTTATATTTAAATCTTCTTCCCATTTTTGTTTAGTTTTACCATTTGTTTCCTCATTCTCCTTTTCTTGCAGTTTAATATACATATTTGTTATAAATCTTTTGATTAACATTGTATCTGTAATCACATATTCAAGGTTACTTCCCTCTGGTAAACTCAAATTGCTTCCTAATTTATCCTTCAAGTAGGATCTCAGTTGGTAATATGCCAGCGCTGTATCTCCAGTTATATTGTACTTATCTCTCATTTGTTCAAAGGATAAGAATCTACTTCCTGAAAAACAATTTTCTATTCTTTTAATCCCTTTTTTTTCCCATTCTCTAAAGGAAAGGTTATCTATTGTAAAAGGGAGTAGCTTATTTTGCGTCAATATTAGTTTTGGTAATTGATAATTTGTTTCATTTCTTTCTACATGAATCTTCTTCCAAATATTGAGGAGATGATGTAATACTGGAGAAGTTCTATGTTGTACCAATTTTTCATCCCATTTATATAATATGTGTTCAGGTATCTTTTCCCCTATTTTATCTAATTCTAATCTCGTCCAGTCTGGTTTTTCCCTTGTTTGATAAAAATCTGATAGGTATCTTAATTGTGCGGCTCTATAATAATTTTTAAAGTTTGGCAATTGTAAGCCTCCTTGTTTATACCATTCTGTTAATTTATCTAGTGCTATCTTTGGTTTCCCCCCTCTCCATAAAAATTTCCTTATTATTTTCTTTAACTCTTTGAAGAATTTTTCTGTCAGTTGTATTGGCAATGCCTGAAATAAGTATAATATCCTTGGAAAAATGTTCATTTTAATACAGTTTATCCTTCCTATCAGTGTTAGTGGTAGATCTTTCCAATGCTCTAAATCGTCCTGTGATTTTTTCATTAGTGGATTATAATTGAGTTTATATAATTGGCCTAGATTTTTGTTTATTTGTACACCTAGGTATCTTATTGCCTGCATTTGCCATCTGAATGGAGATTCCTTCTTAAATTTTGAGAAATCCGCATTATTCATAGGCATTGCTTCAATTTATTTACGTTTATCTTGTAACCCGACACTTCTCCATATTCCTTCAATTTCTTATATAATTCTTTTATTGATAGTTCTGGTTCTGTTAAGTACACTATAATATCATCTGCAAATAGACTGATTTTATATTCCCTGTCTTTTATTTTTATTCCTTTTATATTATTATCTATTCTTATCAATTCTGCTAGTGGTTCTATAGCTAGCGCAAACAATAAAGGTGATAGTGGGCATCCCTGCCGCGTTGACCTGCTTAAGTTAAATTGCTTTGATACATGTCCATTTACTGTCACTTTCGCTAACGGTCCCTTATATAATGCTTTAATCCAATTAATATACTTCTCCGGTAAACTGAATTTTTGCAATACTTTGAACAAATAATTCCATTCTACTCTGTCGAAGGCCTTCTCTGCGTCTAAAGCAACTGCTACTGCAGGTGCTTTATTTCCTTCTACTGCATGAATTAAGTTAATAAATTTACAAATATTGTCTGTTGTGCGTCTTTTTTTGATAAATCCAGTTTGGTCTAAATTTACCATTTTTGGTACCTGTTCTGCTAATCTGTTTGCTAATAGTTTAGCTATTATCTTATAATCTGTGTTTAGCAAAGATATTGGTCTATATGACGCTGGTGAGAGTGGATCTTTCCCTTGTTTTAGTATTACTGTAATTATTGCTGTTTTACATGAATCTGGTAAGCTTTGTGTTTCATCAATCTGGTTGATTACATCCAGGAGGGGCGGAATTAATAAGTCTTTAAATGTTTTGTAGAATTCTATTTGAAATTCATCCTCTCCTGGTGTCTTAATATTTGGTAATTTTTTTATTATCTCTTGTATTTCTACTGTTCCAAATGGTTCTGTTAATTTATTTTGTTCCTCTATTTGTAGTTTTGGTAGTTCAATTTTAGTCAAAAATTCATCTATTTTCCCTTCTTTCCCTTCGTTTTCGGTTCGGTATAATTGTTCATAGAATTCTCTAAAGTTTTCCTTAATTTCTTTTGGATTATATATAATTTGTTTGTCATTTTTCCTTGATGCCAATACCATTTTCTTAGCTTGTTCTGTCTTAAGCTGCCATGCTAGGATTTTGTGCATTTTTTCACCTAGTTCATAATATTTCTGTTTTGTCTTCATTATATTCTTCTCTACCTTATATGTTTGTAATGTTTCATATTTTATTTTTTTATCTGCTAATTCTCTTCTTTTAGTTGTATCTTCCTTCATTGCTAATTTTTTTTCTATGTTTACTATTTCCCTTTCCAACTGCTCTGTTTCCTGATTATAGTCCTTCTTCATCTTGGTTACATAACTTATTATTTGCCCTCTAATGAATGCTTTCATTGCATCCCATAGTATAAACTTATCTTCCACTGATTCCGTATTTACTTCAAAATACATTTTTAATTGTTTTTCAATAAATTCTCTAAAATCCTGTCTTTTAAGTAGCATGGGGTTTAATCTCCATCTATACATTCTTGGAGGGATGTCCTCTAGCTTTACTGTCAATATTAAGGGTGAATGGTCCGATAGTATTCTCGCTTTATATTCTGTTTTTCTTACTCTATCCTGCATACTAGCTGATAACAAAAATAGGTCTATTCTTGAGTATGTTTTATGTCTAGCCGAGTAGTATGAGTATTCCTTTTCCTTTGGGTGTTGTTTCCTCCATATATCCAAAAGTTGCATTTCTTCCATTGATTTAATTATAAATTTGGTTACTTTGTTCTTTCTGTTAATTTTTTTCCCCGTTTTATCCATATTTGGATCCAAATTCAGGTTGAAATCCCTTCCTATTAGTATGTTCCCTTGCATATTAGCTACCTTCAAAAAGATATCTTGCATAAACTTTTGATCTTCTTCGTTAGGTGAATATACATTAAGTAGATTCCAAAACTCCGAATATATCTGACATTTTATCATAACATATCTCCCTGCTGGATCTATTATTTCCTCTTCTATTTTAAATGGCACATTTTTACTAATTAATATAGCCACTCCTCTTGCTTTTGAATTATACGATGCTGCTGTTACATGTCCTACCCAATCTCTCTTTAATTTCTTGTGCTCCAATTCAGTTAAGTGTGTTTCTTGGACAAATGCTATATCAATTTTTTCCTTTTTCAGTAAATTTAGTAGTTTCTTCCTTTTAATTTGGTTATGTATTCCATTAATATTTAAAGTCATATAGTTCAGCGTAGCCATTTTATACTTTGTTTATCTTCTCTTTCTGTTTTTCCATCATTACCTTTCCTCCTTTTCCATTTCTGTTTTCTTATTTTCAACTCTTTATAAGACAACATTCCTACAACATCAAACATTTTCCTTATTCTCCTATTTATATCTTCTTTATCCCCAATCTCCCCTTCCCCTCCTGAGTTGTCCTTTATCCCTTGTCGGACAACCACATCTCCCCAACTTTAGGATATAACTTTAGGAGGATAATGTTACAGGTCAGGAGTAGGTAGCTCAAGTTCACCTTTTGCTTGACCTGAGGGAAACATATTTGGTCCCTGTGGAGATGTAGTCAGCATTCACAGGCTGTGTCCATTTTGGCCTGCATCAGGACTCAGCATTTCCTGCTCACTCCTCAGGCTCTAGGCCTCTATTCACCCTCGACCCACCATCCCTCTACCTGGCCAGTCCTTTACCCAACCTCTACTCACCCCTCACTCCACTCGCTCTGCCTCTACCCACCCCATCCTATACACGCCCCTCTACTGCCTCTCCCCTCAACCTGTTCCTCCCTCTACCCATCTCTCACCTTCTAATCACCCCTCCCCTACTCGCCCTGCCCCTCCCCTTTTACCTCTTCCCTATCCACCCCTCCTTCTACTCATCCCTCCCTCTAACTGCCACTCGCACCACCATAACTTCCCCTGCCCATTACTCCTCACCTACACCCTCTGCCCACCCCTGCTTGCCCACCCCTGCTTACCCACCCACTCAGGCCCAGCGCGCTGCCGATCAGCCTTTGTGGACAGCCACCATCTCTCTCTTCACGTGCAGGGCCGAACCAGCCGTCCCTGGGGTTCGCGCGGGTGCAAGCGCTGAAGGCTGTGGCGACCGGGAGAAGTGCACTCGCGCTGTGGAAGGGCCGTCCGGTGCCAGTCACGCGGGGCTCGCGCTGCCCGGGGGCCGTGTGCAGCCTGCCATGCCCGTTGCACCGACAGGAAATCCGCCGCACCGCTCGACAGGTGGGAGAAGTGACTAGTTGTGCGGGAAGCCTTCCAACCGGCTTGCCGGCTGATGACATTGACAGACTTCTCGTGTTACAATTTCTCGTGTTACAATGGGGAAGGATGTGCAATGAAGGGGGAGGATGGTGGGGGTGACATTACCAAAAAACAGCATCAGCTCTCGCTGCAGGGCGGGCCACCTCTAATACATTTTTGAAATGATCTTGCGGGCCAAATATAATTATATCGCGGGCCAAATTTGGCCCGCGGGCCAGCGTTTGACATGTGTGCTGTACATAGTAGAGACTGAATGGAATGTAGTGCCTCAGGCAGCACCTCCTGCCACCGAGTAACGGGGTAACCATGTGTCTTTAACGCGAGGTTAACAGTCTTCCAGACTGTGGCATTAGCCCTTTCAACCTGACCATTGCCCTAGGGGTTGGAGCTCATGGTGCGGTTGGTGGCAATCCCCTTGCGTAACAGAGCTTGGCGCAGCTCTGTGCTCATGAATGCTGAGCCTCTGTCTGTATGAATGTAACTGGGAAAGCCAAAAATACTGAAAATTCTGTCAAGTGCCTTAATGACAGACATCATTGAGAAGTCGGGGCTGGGTATCGCGAAGGGGAATCTTGAATATTCATCGATCACAATAAGGAAAAATACATTTTTGTTGTTAGAAGGTTACGGCCCTTTAAAATCTAAACTGATCCTCTCAAAAGGTCAGATTGCTTTGATGAGAGTGGCCTCCGGAACTTTAAATTACTGCGGTTTGCATTCTGCGCAAACAGGACAGCATTTAGTCAGTTTTCTGATTTCTTTGAGGGAATAAGAAAGGTTGTTAGCCCTTATATAGTGGAAGAATCTTGTGACCCTGGGTGGCACAGTCTTCTATGGATCTCCTTTAGTCCTGCAAGTTGAACACCGGCAGCAGCTCGTGATAATGTGTCAGAGGGATCATTTAACTTGCCAGGTCTGTACAGGAACTCATAATTGTAAGTTGAGAGTTCTATTTGCCAGCGTGCCATCTCATCATTTTTAATTTTACTTTTGTGTTTAGTACTAAACATGTAGGCTACAGATTTCTGATCAGTGATCAGGGTGAATTTTCTGCCAGCTAGAAAGTGTCTCCAGTAGCGAACAACTTCAATGATAGCCTGGGCTTCTTTTTCAATGGCCGGATGTTTACGTTCAGGTCTGCATAACGTGCGGGAGAAGAATGCCACAGGTCTGCCCTTTTGAATAAGGGTTCCTGCTCAGTTTCCACTTGGAACGGGACATCCTCGTCAATGGACGAAAGTGCAGCTTTGGTAATATCAGCTTTAATTCTCTCGAAAGCTTTCAGAGCTGCTGGAGAGAGAGGGAAAGATTTTGTGTCAAATAGGGATTGTGTTTTTGTATCTGTAATAGTACAGATCTATCACCAATGTATATAGTTACAGTATCTAGACTGTGCTTACAGCGATTGGCTGAGAGCTTAGCCACACCTACTGTCTGGGCCTTAAAGGGTTGTGTCCCTAGCCAGGTCGGACCATTCCGGACTGGTCGGCCACTTGTGAAGAGCTCCTGTCTTTTGCTAACAAAAGCCTTGGTTTGGATCAACAAGTCTTTGATTCTTTTGACGAGCTCAACAGCATCGTAGTCACGTATCCATTTGCAGTAGTAGGAAAAGAATTCCAAACACCTTTTAAGGGCTTTTGCTGAGTCTGGGGATGGCAACTTCTTGAGGAGAGCCATTCTTTCTGGATCGGGGGAGATTTCGCCCTCGCAAACAATGTAGCCCAGAATGGGTAGTTCTGTTGCATTGAAAACACATTTACCCTTGTTGAATGTAAGGTTGAGTTCTTTTGCTGTTGCTAAAAATTTTTTTAAGTTGTTATCATTTTCAGTCTGGGTCTTCCCACAGATAGTGACATTATCCAGATAGGGGAACGTACCTTGTAACTCATACGTTCTAACGATGTTATTTCTCTCTCTCTGAAACACCAACACACCGTTAGTGACTCAAGATACCCTTTTAAACTGGTATAACCCCCCATTAGCCTCAAAGGCCATATAGGGTTGTTCACTTCTTTTTAAAATGGTGATTTGGTGGTAAGTTGCCTTAAGGTCGATAGTCGAGTACACTCTATATTGTGCTGTCCGATTAACCATTTCGTTGATGCGTGGCAGAAGGTAGGCATCCAAGTTGGTGTAACGATTAATTGTCTGGCTGTAGTCAATAGCCAGTTGTTTCTTAGTGTGATTTTTCACAACTACCACCTGGGCTCTCCACAAACTCCTGCTAAGTTTAATCACCCACTCTTTAAGTAGTCTCCGAGACTCGGCTTTAATAAAGTCATGGTCCTCTTTGCTGTAAGAACGGCTCTTAGAGGCAATCAGTCGACACTCAGGAGATAGATTACTGAACAGGGAGGGAGCTTTGATCTTTAGTATGGACAGACCACAGTAACTAGTGTGGGGGATGGTAAGTGTGGGTAGTGGCCCACCGAAATTTAACACCACATTTTTCATCTGAGATTGAATGTCCAACCCCAGTAACACAGGAGTGCAGAGATCAGGCATTACAAAGAGCTAAACATTAGCAAGACAATGTCCCTGCAAGTTCAAAGTGACTTTACAGTTATCCCGTACAGTTTTTTTTAAGTTCACTACAAGCCATCGATATCCTTCGGTTCGCTGGATATCTCCGCAAATTTAAGGCTTTAGCAACCTTTTCATGGATGTAGCTGTCAGTGCTGCCGGAGTCTATTAAGCAATCGACAATCTCACCATTAATCTCCCCCTCCATAGTCGACTGTTCCAGTCCGTAACAACCCTCAAGTTTTACAGTCAATTGAGTTATCACAGGAAAACTTTGTGTTGATCTCACCTCACTGTCTCTTGAAGTTGATTCAGCGGACTCATCTGAAGATTCTCCTTTTTCATAGTCGTCTTCCATTCCAGCATCTTCAGGATGAATTTTCTTGGTGCTTTTCTTCATCCTTTTATCGGTGGGAGTATTTTTCACTTTACATGGTTTAGCAAAGTGGCCATGTTTCCCACAGTAGCTGCAAGTAGCGAATCAAGCTGGGCATTTCTGTCTGGGGTGCCAGCTCTTATCACAGAAGTATCATTTGCCAGGGGTTCACCCCTTTCTCCCCTTCGGGGTTCCAGCACTCCTGGATGTTTCCGTTTCAGTTTCCAGCATTTCACTAGACTGTATGGCACTTCTCAGTGTTTTGGCTCGTGTGACTGCCTGGCCATAGGTCAGGGGCTCTGTCTCTAGACGCCTCTGAAGGATGTAACTGGAGTCGATTCCGTTGACAAAAGCATCCAGCTTCAAGGCATTGTGGTGTTGTTCCACATTGACTGCCCTGATATTGCATTCATTTGCCAGCAAGTCGAGGGCCAGTGCATAGGCAGCATCACTTTCCCCAGGTTTCTGGCATCTAGTCAGCAACTGGTGTCGAGCAAGACCACATTCCATGGTGCCACATAGTAAGTGGTCAGTCCTTCATGGGCTATAGCCAGAGTTGTAGCTCCTTGTGTTACAGCTAAAGGGATCTCACCCAGTAGTGAATTCAGGTGGCCCCACTGTATCGCCTCATCGACTACATGTTCCGAGTAGTAATCGAAACAAGCAATCCAGTGGTTGAAGATTTCTCTGGCTCTCGGGGCAGACTGGTCGATTATCAGCCGCTCTGGCTTGAGGGCTTCATCCATTCCTGCTAATAAAATTGAAGTGCCAGTTAATGAAGAAGACGAAGGCAGTGCAGTCAAGCAGTAACCATGGCTTTTATTAGCAGAAACTAGTGGTACAATAATGAAAGACAATGGGTGCATACACAGTTATACCCAAGGGGAGTGTCTTAAGTGGTAGAGATAATACATGTCCAATATCAGTAAAGAGGGCTAAGCACAGTGTGAGACTGACAGCTGAACAAAGATTCACCACATTCCCATTCTGACATTTTACCTCCCAGATGCCTTGTCAATTTCCTGGAACACCTGCAGTCTAAGGTGAACTGCAGGCATTCTGTCAACAATGAGCTAATGAGCAGGACATCGCTGCAGTGGTGTTCCAAGTCCTGCCTCTTTACTTACCACACTTCCAGTATGCTGTCTAAACTCGTGTAAAGAAATGGAGATTTGGAGCTTTGGTCATTCATGTGTGAACGGCCAATGCCAAGAAGTTGGTCATTCTCCAGACTGGCAAAATCACACAAAATCTATCTAAAAAACATAAAAGAGGATGTTTGTGAAAAGGCAGAGAAAATGGATGACACAGATTAGTCACAGTGCAGCCAAACCGTTTGGAGAGGATGTAAATACAAAATTTGAAGAGAAGGAAATAAAATACTTGTCAGAACAATAAAAAGTGGAACACAACCGTTGCTGGAAATGTGAAAGGAAGTGAATGAGAGAAAGCCAGTTTGTCAGGCAGTTTGGGTGGAGAGAGAAAAACTACATCATGTCAGAATTGGCCAGGAATTAAAAAGCGCAAGTGCTTAACATCTGAAATGTAAACTGAAAAAGCACTGGAAACACACAGTGGAAAGAGGTACAGAAATATTACTTCAATTAACAACTCCTCATCATAAAGTTATTGAAATGAAATGCAACCTTACCCCACTGACCAATATCCAATCTGATTCACTGAGCACTCCCCAAAACCCCTCCGCTTAATATGGAACACCTGGCTATATTCATTGTTGAACCGTCATGGCTGTACTGTACAGCTGTGATCTTCAAGATTATTGTGGCCTTCACTGGAACAGTGTGTAGCCAAACACAGAGAAATCAGAGTAGAAATGGGTTGGAGAATCAAAGCACCAGGCAACCAGAAGTTCAAGGTTGTCCTTGTAGATTGATGGAGTGGTTCTGCAAAGGGATCACCCCATCTAATAAAGAGAAGATCAAATGCAATTGGAAGAAGTCCAAGTAAATGGCTGTTTGAGTCCTTAGCTAGAGGAAGAGAAGAGGTAAAGGAACAGGTGTTGCATCTCCAGCAGCAACATGGATTAAAAAGGCTACAAGATATCAGCTGTTCATTAAGTATGGGTTTTCTCTAGCATTCCCAAGTTTCTTGTCTCACGTTATTCTAATCAAAGCAATATATTGACCCTGACGTCTCCAGATGGTAGAGTGTTGATTCTACCTTTACATCAACAGATTAGGGCCAATCATTTACAAGAGGATGGCTTCATCATTTGATGTATTCACTGCCAAATTTGAATCAGGTGGGAACGTTCAAGAAGCATCAATCAAAATCTGATTAGCTTTTCAAAAAAGAGTGGAGAACATTAAATTCCTTGCAGTCCAATTAACTAGTGACCCATCATGGACATACACGTCACAGCTCACACTAACCATCTGAGATTCTCATATTTACAAAATTTTTAATTAATATTTATTCATTTATTTGTATTTACCAATACTTGTCCTGCATATATATTGTTTGTCTGTATGTGTGCTATATCTGATTGTGTGCCTGCATTGAGGATCAGAGAATACTTTTTAATTGGGTGGTACTAGTGTAATCAAAGACAATAAACTTGATTTGACTTGACTTGAAATGAAAGTGTTGTGAAGATAAAGGGATTAGAAAACAACACAAAAAGAATTCAACACTTGGACCTAACTTCATCTAAATTTTATTCTTGTCCAGATTGTACCTCTTTAATCTGGCAACGTCGGGACCTGGACATTGCCAGACCACAGAAAATGCCAGAAAACATAAATTAAATATACTGACCATATATTAAAGTAAATTAAATTTACTGTCCGTCAACTGGCAGTTTCTCTGCTCTTGAGCCATGCAATTTGCCTAAAGTTCTGCCTTGATGTCAAGCCGAGTCTCTGAGCTGCCTCAGTGATGTAATGTTTGCAGCTGGGTGAGTGGGTGGGTCCAAACACAACTTTAAACTGTCCAATCGAGAGAGGGAAAAAGAAAGAGGGCAATTCAAATGCCACAAAAGGACTGCGTGGAACCACCAGCAGCATTTTAAGATTTTGGCGCATTTGCACTGCTAACAGCGCCACCCTGGTGGCAGCTAATGGCAGCAGATTCAAAATGTCCCGGCCATGCAAACAATGAAAAAAACTGCAAATGCTTAACATTAGAAATAAAAAGAACAGATAATGCTGGAAACAATTGGAAGGTCAAGCAGTATCAATGGAAAATAAAAATAATATTTTAGATTGAAGACCTTTATCAAGAAAGAGAGAAAAATTCAGTTTTAAGTTGTAGGAACATTGGGGAATAATGGATCAGACAAAGGGAGTGAATATCAAAAAAGATATCAAGTTCATTTATCATCTGATTGCAGCTGTACAACCTGATGAAACAGTAGGCATTTACACAGCCACTGAAGAGCAGAAAATTTCAGCTCCGGTAGCAGTGTAAAAATATCGGGACAAAATTTTTAATGCAAATTCCATCCCATAATTTTTCCACTCGTACCCCTATACATTTGCAGTGTAAGTTGACTGCAGCCACTCCATAAGAAACTGGCCTAACAAATACGACGGTGCCCCTCTGACAAACTCCACAACACAAGAAGCCTGTGTAAAAGTACCCTAAAAGTGCCCCTGTGTAAACGACCACATCGGAAGTAAGTATGCGAATTTTTTTCAGAATAATTCCAGTTTCTGTGTCAAAATGCTAAGTGTTCTCCTGTCTACGGTGCAAATCAGTGCAAACATACCTACAGACATATACACACTAGATATATACATATAATAAAATAAATATTATTAATAAATAGTAGAGTCTCAGAGAGTTGTTTTAGCAGTTCTTTGATAGAGTTGACAGATTGCCATGGGGATAGGTTGCAGAATGCGGAGAAAGTGAACAAAAGCTGTGAAATAAGAGAAGTTGAGGAGCAATAACAAATAAAAAAGTTGCAAAATGCAGAAGTGTAAGTCCTGTCCAGTAGGTCAGGCTGTGCAATAGAGAGAGAAAAAACAGAGCAAATATCACAGATAAGTCCCTTTCACACTTGCAAGTGGTCCCAGGAATTAATGGCCAATCGGCCTTTAAAGCGTCTAGTGTGAAAGGAAAGTTTTCTCAACACCAGTGTCAGATGACATCATGCCACGCCAGGGACTGACTGCCTCAATCCCTAGTACAATCCTTGGCATCTGAAGACACCAGCGTTGTAATCAGGCAAGTGTAGAATGGGCAATTGCATTGTGGGATTGAAGTGACTCAAGTTTTTGCATGAATGCAAAAACGTGAAGGAAGAAAAGATTAAAATAAAGGTATAAACTTTGCCATGGGAAAGTTGCAGTGGGGGGTGGGGGGGGGGAGAGAGAGAGAGAGAGAGAGAGAGAGAGAGAGAGAGAGAGAGAGAGAGAGAACAAATAGCAATAGATAGAAATAGCAGACAATTTTTAAATAACGTTGTAAAGTTGGTAGCGCACAATTTATAAAGACTATGGAAAAAGTGATGGTGAACCTGACTTCCCAGAGAAATCCCTCCATGACTGCTCCGTGCACACAGCCCTTTCTCTGCTGCATGAAATTCTGGGAGGGCAGGTCTGCCATCGCTTTTTCCCCACGAAATAGCGATACCAACTTTCCCACGCTGTATAATTGTACACGATAGCACTACCAATTTTCCCACGCTGTTTAAAACTTGACCACTATTGTTATTTATTGCTAGCACTTTCCCATGGTCCTTTATAAAGGTTTTTATAGGTTAGCACAACAACAACAGGGGCTGAAGGGCTCATACTGCGCTGTACATAAAGCTTAGTTATGTTATAATTAGGCACGATTAATTTTGTTCAAATATAAGATCATAAAACATTGATCAGGATTTAGGGCAAGTCCACAATAATTCGATGCTTCATGATGTCACTGGTAGAAGGTAAAACAGTTTTAATCTGGAGATGACTCCTTGCAAGTGTGAAAGCATTCAGTGCCCCAAGTTTGAAAAGCCAAACCTCCATTCCTATCCTGGGACACTGAACGATTGATTTAGTGGGATGCAAGTGTGAAAGGGGCCATAGACAAGTTACTGCAGAAATAACAAGTTTTGATGGAGCGAGAAGATGCAAGTCAGCTGAAGGGATAGATTTTAATATTGAGTCTGGAAGGCTGCAACACAGCTATTCCTCATTTAGATAACATAGAACAGTACAGGCTCTTCAGCCCATGATTTAGTGCCAACCTACTCCGCGACAACTTAATTTTCCCCTACCTCACGCCTACAACCTTTTGTACATCCATGTGCCTATCTAAGAGTCTTCTGAAAGTCCCTATTGTATCAGCCTACACCACTACTCCCAGCATTGTATTCCAGGGATCCACCACTCTCTGTGTAAAAAAACTTACCTTTGACATCTTCCCAAAATATTCCTCCATTCACATTAATCAGATGTCCTCTGGTGTTTGATAATGTTGTCCCAGGAAAAAGGCTGCCCACCCTATCCAAATTCCTCATAATGTCTATTAAGTCACCTCTCATTCTTCAGCACTCCTTGGAGAAAAGCCTATCAACCATGTTTCATAGACATATTGTGCCTTGTTATGAGATGAGGTCAGAGTATTGGGAAATAGAGAATTTAACTGGCAGAGAAGACAAACAGAATTAGTGGCCAATATTTTAATTTTTAATTTGGACATACAGCATGGTTACAGGCCATTTTGGCCCACAAGTATGTACCAGAGGTGTAGGTTAATTGGGCGGCCCAGACTCGTGGGCCGAAATGGCCTGTTACCATACTGTATGTCTAAATTAAAAATTAAAAGGTTGGCCTCCCTGGTTTAACCAATCACCACTCCTAAATTATCTGGATCCTCCCTGATCAGCTAAATTTAGCAAATACTGTAAATGTTTGTGTTATCAACAAATTCCATTAATCTTTCACATATACACTACACCTCAATGTTTCCCTACAATAAATTCCTGTGGATTATTGATTAGATCTGCTCATTCCTATCCCTCAAACTCAATGCCCTCAGTGAAAATTAGGCACAGAAAATAAACCTGTAATCACATTCCCATTGGAATTCTGCCATTTATCACGTCTGTACATGGAGTTCAGTTCATTCTGGTATCCAGTTGACAGCATAGTAAAGAAGTTTGTAATTGTTTGAAAATGCTCTTGGCTTATCATTATTCTCTTTAAATAATGTGAGCTATAAATGGAATATACTGATGTTCTGCCTTCTCTCAGATTTTTACCATCAAAGATTGATCTAGCTGCTCAAGCCTTAATTATCAGCCAAAAATTTGCTGAATTTAACAGCCTGGAAAATGCTTCTGCTCTTTAAAGTGATGACATGCATATATTTGACTCATGAACAATGCATAATTTGTGCAGACACTTCCACAGAGCAATCCCATAATGTCAAAGATTTGGATAGCACAGAAATGGACCCTACAACCCAACTTGTTCTTGCTGACCACGGTGCCTCTCTACACCAATCCCATTTGCCTGCATGAGACTTGTGTCATTCAAATCCTTTCCTGTCCAAGTATCTTTTAGTATTGTGATTACATTTGATTCTCCCACTCCATTTTCATCTTATTTAATATGCCTACCACCTTCTGTGCAGAAAAAATGTCCCTCAGGGATCCTTTAAATTTCTCCCCTCTCACCTTAAACTTATGCCTTCTAGTATTAGAATCCCAGTGGAAGAAAAAAAGCCCTGACCATCTACCCTATCTCTGCCCCTCATAATGTTATAAACATCTGAAAGATCATCCCTCAGCCTCTTCTGTACCTGGCAAAACAATTCCATAATATCCTGATAACTCAAGTCCTTCAATCAAGGCGATATCCTAATGAATCTCTTCTGCACTCCTGATGCTTCCACATCCTTCGTGTTGTGTGATGATCAGAACTGTGGATGTGACGTGACCAAAGGTTTGTAGAGTTGCAACATATAACACCCTAAACCCTATTCTCTGTGCCTCAGCCAATGAATCAGGCTTCAAACATCACGGTCATTTCCCCTTAAAGAGGCACAGTCGCAAACCTACTTACTTTTTAAAACGTTGGGCATGCGGACATGATTGGATTTTAGGCAATTGCATCAACCCTGCCTCGAACCTAGTTTGACACAGACACATGCACACAAGAAAGGCCTGCAAACAATTTGACATCCCAGAAGATCCATCAAATGCGCTTAGTGCTTTTGATTATATTCTTTCCAGTACTTAATGTAAACATGCCAATTGTCTTCTTTACTGCCCTATTCACCGATGTCATCAGTTTGAGGGACTTAGGTCAATCTTTATATTAACACTCCTGAGGTCTGTGCCATTTACCATATATGTCCTGTCAGTATTTGATGTCCCAAATGGCATTACCTCACATTTGTTTGGATTAAATTTATGTGCAATGGAACTGGCTTGCCAAAGGGCTTTTCAAGTTCTTGTCAGTTTACTGGCATTTAGTTGAGTGGCTCATGATTGCAAGAAGGGGTGGGTGCTTGAGCCATGATTGGCTGCATGTGGATTAGGATAGGGAAGCAATCAGGTTGAAGAAGGCCTGTTTTAAAGGGTGGAAGTTAAAATCTTAAATAAAAGAGCTACCTTGGGAGAATCAGGCTTCAAACATCACGGTCATTTCCCCTTAAAGAGGCACAGTCGCAAACCTACTTACTTTTTAAAACGTTGGGCATGCGGACATGATTGGATTTTAGGCAATTGCATCAACCCTGCCTCGAACCTAGTTTGACACAAACACATGCACACAAGAAAGGCCTGCAAACAATTTGACATCCCAGAAGATCCATCAAATGCGCTTAATGCTTTTGATTATATTCTTTCCAGTACTTAATGTAAAAAATAATACTCTTTTCCTCTTTTAATAAGGCAATCAAATAGTGATTTTTACAATCACACCAACTTCTAGAGAGCCATCTCAATTGATACAAATCATTTCACTGTCTCAAATTTTTCAAAAATTACTCATCTTTAGGCATTCTTCTCTGTCTGATTTCCTCCCATTTTACAAGGCAGAGAAATGCACTTTAAAGACATTGCTACAGATTGTTTTTCATTCAACTCACAACTAAACATACTTGAACACAACAGGAAGGGCCGCCGCCTCTTGTAGTTAACCTCTTGAGATTGCTGCAGCTTTCTCTCCAGGGGATTAGAGCTACCAGCAATAGACAAAAGAAAAGTTAAGGAAGTTGACTGAAAGAGGACAGGATATAAGCAAGGCTGCAAGCTTCATAGATAGAAAGACCATGGCACTCCTGATATGTACACAGCAGGAAGAGGAAAGCAGCTGGTGCTGGGATGTCTTAGAGTTGTTTTGCATTTTAATGTTCATTACATATTATTAGGAGGCTTCTTTTTCTATTATTATGTGTGATTCTTTAACTTCTGGTAGAATTCTGCATGAAAAAGTTTAATTAATTTTTAGTGATACTGCTATTTTAAATAGTAGACATACCGAAACATTGTACAAAAGACATCTCATAGTAGAAATTCTTCTGTGTGCAGAGTGCACATTCAACCTCTCCTAATGGGGACCTGATAAAGTGTATCCTAGGACATTGTGAGAAGCTAGAGGAGAAATTCCAGAGATTCCGGCAGAGGTATTTACATCATCTTTTGCCATGGATGAGGTACCAGAAGACTGAAGGGTGTTTAATGTGGTGCCTTTATTGAAGAAAGGCTGCCAAGACAAGCAAAGGAACTATAGCCTGTGAGCGTAACATCAGTAGTGGTAAAGTTACTGGAGGGGATTCTAATGGGCAAGATATATTAGAATATAGAAAGCCAAGACCTGATTAGCTATGGTTTTTGTTATGAGCCCAGAGGACCCCAAAACCCAGCAGCAATAGATATTCACCAAGACAAATGGTTACTTAAACAAAAGTTGCTTTTAATTATCTTTAAACTTGAAAACAGAATCACACTTTAACTTATCACTATTGACTTAACTAACCTAACTTAACCCCCTTCTAATTCTAATCGCATGTATATGTAATGTGTGTGTAAGTTCAGAAGAGTTCTTTGGTTCACAGTCTAATCTCACTTCTCATCCCTCCAAGTTCACTGGTTGCAGGCAATTCTTAGACTGTGCACAGAACTTAACATTTATAAAGTTCACCAGGCTTTGGTGCTTGAAAGGTAAATGGTTACCACTCAGGAAGGTTCTTGTCGGTTTTCAGAGAGAGATTTGTTGTTCACCGGTCATCCATAACTGATTCCCACAACTGATTCCTTTTTAATCAGCCACTTCAGTCTCTTGCTGAAGAAACTTGACCCATCAGGGTTCTCCAGATGATAACCTCTTTCTTTCATGTCACCACTGATTTCCTTTTTTGTTTCTTTTATTTCAGGGAAACATTAGTCAGTCAATCTTCTCCTCTTGTATAAACCACAAGGGCTTTGACTAGGCTGAACTAAGCACTCACAACCCATCTTCCAAATTGGGTTTTCCACACAAGCTTGCCAGCTTGTCCTGTTCCATTCCCAGCTGCTGCTGCTGCTGACTGGAACACTGTAGAACTGATCTCTCTCTCTCTCTCTTACAGAGAAAACCTGTTTTACTCTCTCTGCTTGCAAAACCACATGACCCTCCTAGAACAGCAAGTTCCACTCCAGACAGTCTGCGGCTCCGACAAGTTCTTTCATCTGTTGCCTTTTTGTAAAAAACAATCCATTAGTGAAGTTTCTTGGGCACTCTCCAAAGCTTTAGCTAAGGCTCTGGGGCCGACATGTCTAGCATGAGCAGAGCTCCAGTATTTTAAATAAGATCTGTTTTAATGTGTTTGTATGTGACCTACTCTAAAAAACCTGCCCCAATTTATCTCCCAAAAACATATCTATATACAATACAAACACAACATAATCTGCCACACTTTGTGTGTAGAAATTATATATAACAAAGGATTAATGAGGCAGGGTGGTAGGCATTATGTACACTTAGGCTTTTGATGAGGTCCAGCTTGGTTATGCTTGTCCATAAGATCAGATCATTGCATCCGAGGTGGCATGAGCAGGCTAATTGAAAACTGAATTGGCTTGATGGTAAGTGTCAGAGAATGATATTCAAATTAAAGACCTTTGACTAGTAGTGTGCCATAGGAATCAGTGCTGAGTCGACAGTTGAGACTGAATGGTACTAGCTGGGAGAGGTGGGGAAGTTAATGTTGGTTGATCACAAGTACAACATCAAGCCGAAATATTACCTCAGATTTTTTTTTCCTCCACAGATACTTATAATTTTTACACAAAAGTAAAGGAGAAATACTGAAAAAAAATTAGCATACTTACCTCTGAAGTGGCCGTTCACACAGGGAGGGCGCTTACACTAAAGTTGCAGTGATTTTGGAGGCAGAATGTTTGAGGTGAGGGTAGGTTGAGGTAGAAGTAGGACATCCCCTGTCGCCCAAGTTCCCCCATCCCCTGTCACCTCCATCTCCCGTCACCTCCCATTCCCCATCATCCCCTGTCCCTACCCTTGCCCCTGTGAGTGCTCTCACTTACCTTTGGTGGAAAGGTGACTCGGCCCCAGCATCCGATGGGAGAGAAGCGGGTGGTGGCTGGCTCAATGTGGGAGCGATGGCAGTCTTCCTCATCCATGATCCCCGATGCAGCTGGAACCGCTCTGCATATCCCTGGCTCTGGCAGAGCGGTTCCAGCTGCATGGGGGATTGTGGGTAAGGAAGGCGGACATTCCTCCTGCATTGAGCCGTCACCACCTGCTTCTCACCACGAGCTGGAGCAGCACTCAGGTGAACTCTGGGCTCAGTAGCACGGCACACCTGCTGCCATTTCTGGAGTTAGATGGGGGCGGGGGAGAAATGAAGAGCTGGGGCTAGGAGCAAGGCTGCCGCAGCTAGGTGCTTATTTTTTGCGGATTTCCTGTGGTCAATTTAGACTGCAGCCGGTCCGTAAAAAAGTGTAAGGGTCTTGGAGTAAAAATGTTGGGATGGAATTTAGGAAATAAATTCCTTCAGGACATTTTTACACTGCCACCAGAGCAGAAAATGTTCGCTAATTTTCCGCTTCTCAATGGCTGTGCAAAAGTGCCTACTGCCTAAGCATCAGCAGTTGCTTGCCTCATTTGACAATAGTGGGCTGCAAATAATTGCCCTGAATCCAGCAATCTTCTGTGGAAGCACAGCAGACTGTAATGTAATTCCCCAAAAAATTCCAGGCAAAGTTGCTGATGGCTCTTTGAGTAAAATTCTGTTGTGCAATACATAAGCACAATAAAATATAATTTCTACCCCATTTTCTTTATCTCCTCTATTATATATTTACAAATAAAGCACTGCATGCTGAATTGATCTTAAGTGACCATAAATATTTATGATGTCCATCTGAGACAAAAGAGCCCTGAGGCATCTGTTGGCAGCATTCAGGTAGGCTTTTCACTCAGCCACTTCATTCTGGGACATTTTCTCCTTTTTTCCAGAACGTGTGCTATGTAAAAAGCATGGAAGCAGAATGGGGGTGTCATTCCAGTCCTGGCTTTTTACTGCAAAGGGACCTTGTAAAACTCCTGTCAAGCCTGCAGTATATTGTGTACTGTCAATTTTTTCAGTGCTGTCTGCTCTCACCCATGGCCCCAGACTATTTTGCACGCTAAGCAAGGCCAACTACTTGTACCCCTTCCCCCAACCTCCACAAATACATTGCCAACTTCAATTTTCAAATTGAAGTTTTGTAGAAAAAAAACAAACTTGAAAGTGCTAAATTTACTTTAAATTGCAAGAAAGAATAGGGCAAAATTACAGACCTAGAAGATTTTCATAAACTTTGCAGCTCTATTATATTTAACATAATATAACATATATTTGTGTAAAAGGTATTTTGTCTTAATGGTTAACAAAAGTTAAAAACAAGAGTGTATAAATCGCAAAAGACAGCACTAAACAATTTAAAACACAATTTAAAACATAATAATGTATCTTTATCAACAAGCATTGGAACTACTCACAGGCCTGACTACTCAAAGTGATAGCATGTATCTGCTGTCAAAGCCATGTTTCCTGAAATTTAATAAAGAGATATGTTGTGTAGTGTGTGTGTGTGAGTGATGTGCAGGCTCAATGCCGATAACTATTTATAAAATGATTATACAACACAACAAATACATGAACATGAAGAAGCTGATGGGGGAAGACAAAGGCAAGGCATTCACGATTACTCATTCGCACACGATGCGTGTACATGTTGAGCGTTGTGGCAGCTGTGAGACGAGTCAGAAAAGATACTGCATATTTTATTTGTGTGCATGGCCACCACTACAAGATAAATGGAATAAATCAAACATAAGTTGGTTTCAGTTACTTGCTTTATTTATCTATATTTTATCAGTATTAATCTTTTATGAATCTTCTTTAAAATATTATATTTTGTGCCAAAGGATCCCCCCATGATACTATTTACAATATTAATATTCTTTACCAAAGCAAAGGGTCCCCCCTCTTTTGTCTCCACTGGGAAGTAGGCCCCCTCAAAATCATACACCCATGTCAATTGCCCTCCTCACCTGTTCTGACCTACCTACTTTTAAAGCCAGCGACACATTACTCCACTTGACATCGACTGAAGCGCTACGGCTGCTGCCGATTGCACCAGAGCTACACACATAGCTGCACTAAACATTCCCCCATCTGCAGGGCCACCACACTTGCACTTGACAGCCATGGTACTCAAATCCATAATGCATACGCTAGCCAGGACTCATGCATGTGCAAAAGAATAAAGATGGTCGTGCCCAGCCAGCCAGTGGACCTCAGGATGCCGACTAATAAAATAAATACACTTTTTCACATTTCACACAGATGTCATCCTGGCCATCCTGACTGTGCCCCTTTGAGGTCTGCGCCCTAGGCGGCTGCCTGGTTTGCCTATTATTAGCCCCATCCCTGCCCATGGCCTGTTGTCTTGCTCTGTCCCAGTGGTCCGTTGCCTGCACTCTCCCGCAGCCTACTGTCCCCTTCTGTCTTATGGGCCACTAAGTGTGCTGTGGTCCACTAAACCTAACCCTAACACTAACTCAATTACAGGGACACCCTAACACAGACCCGAGGTTACCAAGAAACACCACCACTAACTCTAACCCTAACACCATACAAATTGTAAAAACATTTGAATGAATGATACAAAGACCTACCGGCGAAGTTACGAGGCCAACAGAGACTAGAAACAGACGCAGTATAATGAAAACATGGGCCAGCACAAATTGGCAGTTCAGAGTGACACAGAACCCCAGAGAGGGGAAACATGTGAACACAAGGAGGATGATTATCCCACTGCCCGCATATTGACAACCTAACCCTAGATTTGACATTGGGTCTGCCAGATTCTGAGGGCAATCACAAGGCACAAAGATTTGACACTAGATCTGCCAGATTGCAAGCAAGTTAGACTATGGGTTTGTCCTCAGTTTGAACAGTCTGAAGCTCACCACCCTGCTACCCCACCAACAGCCTTCCACCAGCCCCCAACGATAGGTAATGGTGATTAGTAAGGAATTTCTTCAGTTGGTATGTGAGTGGAAAGAAAAAGTTTTAAATCCACTTCTATAGATTAATATTTGTAGTAGATTATACCATGCTCTTTCATACATTGTGTGCATGTATGTTTTATTCCCGCTATGATTTTCCCACACTCTTCTATTAATTGTGTGTTAACAGAAGTGATGTTTGATAGCAAACCCTTGTGTCCAGACTCATCTCTCACAGACCTGACACCTTCTCAACACAACAATGGCCAGTCCAGGAACTGACAACGTTACTGTCGGGGTTACTCACCATTATCACCCTAATTTCAACCTGGCATATAAAACCGGGGGAATATGTTTGAGCTATTTTTTGGGAAAAACAAGTGGGTCCAACTTGCCGTCAAATATGGTTTGTTATACGTGACACTAAATGCAGATGCCAACGCTATTGAATTACCCTTTTGTTTGTGGAATTCCAACTTGCCCTGTCCTGGAAAAATTCTGGCTTTGTTCGTTTCAGTGTGAACAACCAATGGCAACATATTGGAGGGTCTTCCTTGTGGAAATATCACAGGATTGGGGTGTAAAAGTCATTAAAGGCACTACCATATTCAAACTTTCCCACCATCAGTATCTTTCCATTGGCTAGAAATTCAACAGAACCAGTTTCTTAAGTGGTTTGGTAATGAGCAGTTAACAGACTCGATACTCTGCACCAAAAGTCTCAACTTGTGGCTCCTCAGGAGCTTTGTAGGTGAGGAAGAGTACAGTCCTTGTTGGAATCTTTGTCCAAATCTGATGTGGAGACACCATCAACCTTTTCCTAGGCATGTAAAGTTAGGCAATGAACGATGCATATGTAGTGATGTCCAAACCTTGAGAATTAATTTGCTTTAATATTGGCTTTAGTGATATGCTCACATTGCATCTTGTGGTTGTATCAAGGTCAATTTTGTCATTTAAGAAAAAGTTGGATAGGTGCGTGGATGTGAGGGGATCGGAGGGTTATGGGCAGGGTGCAGGTAAGTGAGACTAGAGAAGATTATTTAAATTGGTACAGACTAGAGGGGCCGAGATGGCCTGTTTCCATACTGTAATTGTTCTATGGTTATATGGTGGTCCTATCACATCTCATCCACATTGATCATGATAAATGGTCTGCTTGAACCAGGTATTTGTGAGCTGACATTGGACTGAAATAGAGTGAGAACTCCATGTGGAAGAAGTCTCTCTGTTTTGCTCCAGAGAGATTTATTTTTTTTAGAATTAAATTTGGAGATAGTCAAATGGATTCAACAGTGGCTGGAAGGAAGGTGCCAGAGAGTAGTATTAGTAGATAATTGTTTGTCAGGATGGAGCCCGGTGACAAGTGGTGTACCTCAGGGTTCGATATTGGGACCATTGCTGTTTGTCATATATATTCATGATCTGGAGGATGGGGCTGTAAATTGGATTAGTAAATATGCAGATGATACTAAATAGGGGGAATTGTGGATGATGAAGAGGGTTTTCAAAGATTGCAGAGGGATTTAAATTGCTTAGAGGAGTGGACAGAAAGATGGCAGATGGAGTTTAATGCTGGTAAGTGTGAGGTGCTTCATTTTGGAAAGAATAATCAAAGCAAGACAAATCTGGTAAATGGGAGGGCACTGAAGAAAGCAGTGGAGCAGAAAGATCTAGGAATAATGGTGCATTGTTCCCTGAAGTTAGGAGTTCATGTGGATAGGGTGGTGAAGAAGGCCTTTAGTATGCTTGCCTATATAAATCAGTGCATAGAATATAGGAGTTGGGAAGTAATGATGAAACTGTACAAGGCATTGGTGAGGCCAAATTTAGAGTCCTGTGTGCAGTTCTGGTCACCGATTTATAGGAAGGATATAACAAGATCGAGAGAGTGCAGAGAAGATTTACAAAAATGTTGCCTGGGTTTCAGCATCTGCAATATAAGGAAAGAATGAGCAAATTAGGTCTTTATTCCTCGGAACGTAGAAGTCTGAGAGGGGATTTGATAGAGGTGTTTAAGATAATGAGAGGGATAGATAGAGTTGTTGTGGAAAGGCTTTTCCCATTGAGAGTAGGAGAGATGGATACAAGAGGTCGTGGGTTGAGAGTTGACGGGCAAAGGTTTAGGAGTAACATGAGGGGAAACTTCTTTACTCAGAGAGTGGTTACTGAGTGGAATGGGCTTCCGGGAAAGGTGGTGGAGGCAGGGTCAATTTCATCATTTCAGAAAGAGTTGGATAAGTATATGGATGGGAAGGGGATGGAGGGATATGGGCAGAGTGCTGGTAAGTGGGATTAGAGGAGGGTACTTGGATCAGTGTGGACTAGAAGGGCCAAATTGGCCTGTTTCTATGCTGTAATTGTTCTATGATTATATGATCATTTGATTTATGCTCCAGAGGTTTAGATGAGGAATAGAAACAAAAAACTTTCCTTAAATGGAGAAAAACTCTAGAAATGCTACTCTGCCCAGAGATCTTCGTGTGCTGGCTCAGGAATTTCTAGTACAGCAAACATTTGGGAAAGAAAATGACATATTGACATATTGTATAAGCATAGGAAAATCTTGTTTTGGTAAAGCCACATCTGTCGCATTCTGTGTAGCTTCTGTCTTCATATTTAAGGAAGAATAAGCTTCTCTTGTTGGCAATGCAGCATGGATTCAAATTGATTTCAGGGATTTTACAACAAAGAGGGATTTGGCAGGACTGGCCAATACTCACTAGAGCTTAGACACATGAGAAGGGTATCACTAACCCCTATAAAACTCTGATTAGACAAACAAGATGCAGTGAGAATGCTTCCAATGGCTGGAGAATTTGGAAGCATAGATCACAGCCTTAGAGTTTGCAGATAAAACCAAGACATTTCTGTCACCAGAGAAAATGGAACCACGAAATTCGCTGCTATTGAAGACAGTAGAGACCAAGACAGTAAATCTCTTGACGAAGAGGGTAGGTAGACTTCCTATTATTAATGGGATCAAAAGATATGCTGAACAGATATGGAAGTGGATGATCAACTCTCATTGTGGTGAAGCCAGGCCCTTAGGGCTGAATGGCCTACTCTTGCTCATACTTTCTATATTTGTATAGCTCATTCTATAAAGGATTTATAAAGTAGACACAGAGATGTTGTTTTCCCTGGTGGATAATTTAGAATCGGTTGGAGACATAGTCTTGCGATTGGCCTCTTACAGCAAAGATGAGGAGAAATTTCTAAAATCAGGATTGAGATTCTTTGGAATTCCCTATCATGTAGGGTTGTGGATGCTCAATAATTTTTCAGGATATGCAGGAAAATGCAGATTGATTTGAGACATCTTCAAATAACCATAGAAAGAAAAAAAAGGGAGCTGAAAAAAATCATGTCAGGCTGGGCAATCTTCCATTCCCCGAATGAGAAAAAAAATCATTATCAGAAATAATAAAGTTACATGAGGTGGTAGAATTCAATATTAAATCTACAAGTCTACAATGTGCACAGACAGATGAGGTGCTGTTCCTTATGCCTGTATTTGAACTCTTGTGATGGCATAAGAGGCCACAGAAAAATTAGAGTTGTATGGAAAATTAGAGTGGCGAGCAATAGGGAGTTCAGTGTCACCCCTACAAAATGAATTCAGGCAGCACAAAACAATTTTTCGGCTGTCAAAGTATTTCTTTTAGCAATTTTAGAACAGCACGGTTAGTGTAGCGGTTAGCGTAATGTCTTTACCAAGCTAGTGACCCGGGTTCGAATTTGCCGCTGTCTGTGAGGAGTTTGTACGTTCAGCCAGTGTCTGTGTGGGAGCTCCAGCTTCCTTCCACACTTCAAAATCTATGGGGGTTGTAGATTAATTGGATTATTTGCGTGCACGGGCACGTGGGCTGGAAGGACCTGTTATAATTTAAATTTAAAATTTGGTGGGTGGGATGAGTAGAAATTTATGAGTGGCTGGTTCTCTTGCCATTGGGGGCCTTTCCAGAGAGCTTGGTGATGGCACATCAGCGCAACTTCTCAGCAAGGCATGCAAAAAGGCTGAGGGAAACTTTCTTTCTTATATCAGCTGTGATTTTGCTTTGCATGACACTGAAGAAAGCAGTGGAGCAGAAAGATCTAGGAATTGTGTAGATCTGCATTGTGTAGATTTAAGACTAAGATTGATAGATTTTTTACATCAAGGTATGAAAGGATGTAATGGAAAAGAAAACTTGACAGCTTGACACAAATAACTTTCTATACATGTCAATGAACAAAGAGTTGAATGAAAAGAAAGGGTGTTTGAGCTGGCTTTATGAAATTAGTCCATATCTTCATCTTCAGGAACTCAATGCTATTAACTTTATTTAAACCTTTTTGGGGAAGTTACCATATATTTCGGTGTATAAGTCAACCCCACCTCCCCTTTTACAGCCTCATTTTAAGGAGTTTATGGTATATCCAGCGTACAAGTTGACCTCATTTTCTGGCTGCCTGAAGTGCCCTGTTGATCGGCATACAAGTTGACCCCCCAAAACTCACGATGCCTGAGATGGGCTGTTGACCAGCATATACATTGACCCCCCCCAACCCATAGATCACATGGATTGATCTGCTGGGCTTGGCTGGAGGTGATTGTTATCATGGAGGGTCCATCGATGCAATGCAGCATGCGACGAAAATATGAAGCAAGCATTAAGTTGAAAGTGATAGATATGGCCAAGAAAACTAACAACTGTGGTGCGCTGCGAGAAAATCTAATATTCATGAGAGGTTGGAGGAAGAAAGAAGAGATTTTAAGAAAAATACCAAAAATCCAATGTTTGTTGAGAAAAGGAATCACTCATTGGCCAGAGTTGGAAAATCACATTGTAGAATGGGTACGTGAACAGAGGCAAGATTGCCTCAGTCACCTGAAATAAAATAAGAACATTTGCACTGCAGTGGGCAAAGTCACACCCAGACCTCAGTGATGATTTTGAGGCCACAGTCGGCTGGTCCAATCATATCATGAACCGGAAAAATCTGGTATTACACCAAAACACAAAAACTCCACAGAAACTTCCAAAAAATCTTGTAAGTTTTCACCAGTTTATTATACAGAACCGGCAGAAACACCAGTTTGCATTGGCAAATATTGAAAACCCCCATGAATTTCGACATGATAGGCAATAGAACAGTGGAATGGAAAGGTGTTAAAACTGTGCAAACCAGAAGTACAGGCCAAAAGGACCAGGTTTACTGTGGTGTTATTATGCATGGCTGACAGGACAAAGTTAAGACTCCTGGTGATCTTCAAACGCAAAATTAAACCGAAAATGAAATTTCCTACAGGTATTTTTGTACATATTCATGAAAAAGGATGGATGGATGAAAATGGTGTAAAACTATGCATAAACAATATGTGGAACAGACGGCCAGGTAGATTACACAAAGAATGGAGTTTGCAAGTCTGGGATATGTTTCGTAGCCACTTAACTGGGAACACTAAAAGTAGATTAGCACTATATAATACTCACATGGCGGTTATCCCGGGTGGTTTGATATCTATATTGCAACCTCTCGATGTCTGCTTGAACAAGCCTTAAAAAGATCATGTGTGCAAGGAATGGAATACTGGATATTGAGTTCAGAAAGTCGCTTTAAAATGTCGGGGAATGTGTGCTGCATCACTTCGTGCTCAAGGCATGTGACAAAATTAGAGACTATTATAAAATCATTTAAAAAGTGAGGTTTTTGTGCAATTGATAGCAAGGAAGATGATTTATTGTGGGGCACTGATGACGAAGCTGAAACCACCTCATTCATAAGATTCACAAGACAAAGGAACAGAATCAGGCCACTAGGCCCATCGAGTCTGTTCCGTAAAACTACACTAAGCTACTCTACACTAGTTCTAATTTCCGGCTTTTTCCCCATATCCCTTGATGCCCTCACTAATGAGATACTTGTCTATTTCTTGTTTAAATACCCCAGTGATCTGGTTTCCACTGCAATATGCGGCAGCAAGTTCCACAGATTCACGGCCTCTGGCTAAAGAAGTTCTTCCTAATCTCTGTTTTATATGGATAACCTCTAATTTTCAGTCTATGACCCCCTTGTCCTCGATTCACCCACCAAGGGAAACATCTTACCTGCATCTACCCTATCTAAACCTTTCAAAATCCAAAAAGCCTCTATGAGATCTCCTCTCCTATACTCCAATGAATACAACCCAAGAGTTGCCAAACGGTCGTCTTACAGCTAGTCCTTGCATTCCGGGAATCATCCCAGTAAATCTCCTCTGTACCCTCTCCAACTACATCACATCCTTTCTAAGATAGGGGGCCCAAAACTGCACACTGATACAGATGGGACCCATGTGATCACTGTTTAAACAGTGAGAGTATGGATGTGCTTGCCACCATCTTTGGACCAGACGATGATAGCGAGAGGGATTTTGAAGGGTTCTAAATATGTTGTGGATTTCAGACAATGATAATGATTTTGAAGGGGGATAATTGTGTTGTGTTTTCAATAAAAATCTCAATGAAAATCTGTCACAGTTGGGTTTTTTTGGTTTTCAAGGGTCGACATACACAATTTGTTTTTCAAGGGTCGACTTATACACTGGATCAGTGTGAATTGGATTTTGAGCTGAATTTAGGGTCTCAAAAGTATATCCAGTGTATAAGTCAACCCCCATATTTTGAGGTTTGTTTTGGGTTTCACGGGTCAACTTATACACCAAAATATATGGTAATTATATCCATAAGTCAGTATGATTCAAATAAGATTGCCGTATATTTTAACAAATACGCCATATTTCTTTCTAAGATTATAAATTATCTTTTCCATGGGGGCACAACTTTGCATTTCCATATTCCAGTAAGTAATAAGTTGGACTTCCATGTAACAGCGATACATTTCCTGGCTACCGCTAGTGCAATCCTCACGAACTGTATTTGATATTTTGATAATTTTTTGCCAATATCCATAAGATTGCTCAACAAATACAGTTCTGGTTCCAAAGGAAAATCCACATCAAAATTTCTGCCAAGTCATACCAAAAGGATCTTACTTTCACACATAGCCAGGTTGAATGCATAAATGTTCCAACCTCTATACCACACCTAAAACACGAGTCTGGAATTTCAGATTTTAAACCATGTAATTTTTGCGGTGTAAGGTATAATTGGTGCATAAAATTGTATTGGATCAATTCACATCTGACATTAATAAATGATGTCATATTATCAGAGCACAATTTTGACTAATATTGTTCTTGAATCCTTTTCCCCAAGTCCGTCTCCCACCTTTCCCTCTATGTGCAAGTCCAGTTTCGGGCTATCGCTTCTGCAATAGGAATTACATCTTCGATATAAATTTACTTGTGATCCCCTTTGGAAGAAGAGCCTACACGTCACTGCATATTGGCAGGATCATGGCTGGTCCTAAACTCTCTCTTCAAAATGATCTTAATTGAAGATAGCAGAAGAAAGTTCTATTTGACAAATCATATCTATTTTTTAGCTGTTCAAATGTCATAAATTGTCCTTGTTCATAACAATCCTCAATGCACTTGATCCCTTCAGTTATGGAAATAATGGGTGGATTGGTTATTGTCTTCTAAAATTTATAGACAATGGGTAAGTTCCTGTAGAATGAGCAATCCCGCTATATACAAAAGGAGGAAGAGAGACAAATGGTTGACTTATCATCAATCATTGGAAAAAAGCTAGAGAATTACCATGAATGTGATAACAGATACCTAGCAATTATCAAAGGCTTTAGATAAGGGACAACCAGTTAATGACAGTTGTTAGACAACTATGCCAGTATTTGGTTTTGAATCAAATTCCAAATCAGTTGTTGAAAAGATACGGCACCGAGAATTTGAGGCAATATATTTGCAGGGATTGAAAACTGGTTCGTGCATAGGAAACAGAGTAAAAATAAAAGGGTGGAAGATGGTGATGAGCAGGGTACTGCTGGTCTTCCGTCTATTGCAGTATTTGGGTGGCATGGGCTTGTGGCTGGAAGGGCCTGTTACCGTTCCGTATGTCTAAATTTAAAAAAAAGGATAGATTGTGCAGACTAGGCATGTAGTCACTAGAATCTGCATTACCATCTACAAAATTTTGGCAGGATTTGGTGCAGGAAGAGTGTTTCCAGGGTGTGTTGTCTGGAATCAGTTTTGAGTTACAAGGTAAGGTATTTGAGATTGAGATGAAAGATTTTTCACCCAGAGGGTTGGTGAGCCCAAAAAATTCTCTACAGCAAAAGGCAGTTGAAAGACAAATTACTGAATATATTGAGAAGGAGAAAGATAGATTTCCTGGCACAAAATCTTCAATAAACCTGAGGAGTGAGTGGTAAGTGATACATGGTACTGAAAAAAGGGACTCAGCTAAGATCATACTGAGTGGCAGAGCAGGTCAAAGGGCTGAATAACCTACTTAGGCTCCTATTTTTCCAAATGTAGGATCAGTTGTAATCTTATTGCATAATTTTACTTTTTACAGATAGTGATCTTAATGTTAAGAATTTGAGACCACTTTGGACCAATATTAAACGAGTGGTATGAATGCTCTGGTAATTCCATTAGTTTGATGTGGATACTGAAGGTTCAGGAGATGAAAAACCAGAGATCGGTTTTTCATTGCTAAGTGAACTTCCTGCTGACCGTCTCTGAAGAATCAAAATCATTTAGCAAGTTTGGGCTGGTGGTTTAATGGTGGGAGAGGCTGGAATATCAAAGAGGAGTTAAACAAGCAAGTATACAGATGCTGAGGTGGGTGCAAATGTGCTATGTGACCTTCTGAGTATCACAATATGGTTGCAGAACCATAAAGAGATTTATAATCATTTTTTACAAAGGGATTTTGACTTGAAATATTAGCCTGAGTTCTTTTTCTGTGGACGCTGCCAGACTTGTTGATAGCTTCCAGCTTTTTCAGCTATATTTATGGCTAGATAATCTATTAATATTGATGGGTACATCTGTATTCCTGTTGGTTTTAAGATAGTGCTCTGAAATCTTTTACGTTACGAGAGGGCAGGTGTGGGCATAGCATTCCACTTGTCAATTACACGAAAGAGTCAGTGAAGGCTTTGCATTCATGTCTGTAGAGTGAAGCTTGAGTAAAATCAACAATGGGGTTGATGGCACGAGACTTTGGCTGACGGTGGATTTGGGATGCCTGAAAAGCTTATAATGGAATATGTGCCTGTTTGCAGCAGATGTGGGGGCTATAAGGTGCAGTCTGGAGAGTATTCCTTGGAAAAGCACAGAAGCTGGTGCATATTTGACTTCTTGACATAAAAATTCCAGAAGATTGGACCTATCCTTTACCCACACACAGAATTTCCCATTTAGTATTCTCTGTCTTAATCCAAGCAGATATGAACTCCATACTTTTCAAGCCGTCCCTACATCCTGGCAGTTACATAACATCCTGGGACACAACACAATATCAGGCCTTCTTTCTAGGCTCATGTAAAAGAATAACCATTTGGGGGCAATGTGGGTAAATATCCAAGGAACAGCACTGGGGCACAAGTTAGTGCATTTTGAAAAGGAAAATAGAAAGCCAAAAAGAAGTGAAAACAGAAGCATTTGTTATATCAACTTCTCATTTTTTGTGGCCTAGATTTCAAACTGAGAGTTCAAGAGGCTGAAAAATTACACCATATTGACAGATTTGAAAACACAAAATCAGATGCATATGGGGAATTCCTGTTGTAAAATGTTTCCTCTTTTTTGTATCTTGTTTCAGGGCGTGAAGGAACATAAATGTGGGATCTGTGGACGTGAATTTACTCTGCTGGCCAACATGAAGAGGCATGTCCTTATTCACACCAACATCCGAGCCTATCAGTGTCATCTTTGCTTCAAAAGCTTTGTGCAGAAACAAACATTGAAGGCCCATATGATTGTACACTCTGACATCAAACCATTTAAATGCAAGGTTTGTGTTGATTAAAGAAAACTTTTTAAAATGTAGATGCTGCAAATCTAAAATAGAAACAGAAGATACTTGAAACACTCAACAGATCAAATAATCAGTTAACTTTTTAGGTCTGAGATTCTTCAGATCTGAAACGTTAGCCCTGTTCCTCTTTCCAAAGATGCTGCCTGTCCACCTGAGTGTTTCCACCATTTTCTGTTTGTGTTGATCAGTTGTGCAGCTGAACAAATAACCTCGTCCTCTCACTGATGCTTTGGTTGTAACTATTCAGATGCAGTGAAGTGAAACTAATTAAAAAAAAAAATTTAGGCATACAGGACGGTAACAGGCCATTTCAGCCCACGAATCCATGCCTTCCAATTTATACCCAATTAACCTACAATGCCGGTATGTTTTTTGAATAGTGTGAGGAAACCAGAGCCCCCGGGGAAAACCCATGCAGAAAGGAGGAGAACGTACAACTCCTGACAGACAGCGCGGAATTCAAACCCTGGTCCCAATCACTGGCGCTATAGTACTACAGTTTGCGTGTGTCAGGTTGCCCATACAAGTCATATCATCAAATTTCGTTGGACATAGGACATTACACCACAGTACAAGCCCTGTGCCTGTCTCAGAGTCTCTTAAATTCTCAAATTCTTCCAGCCTCCATAACCACCTCTGGCACCAACAACTCTCTGTGTAAAAAACTTACCCCTAATATCTCCCCTAAACCTCCCTCTCTGGTGCTGACAGTCTACCTTATACATGCTTCTCTGGTCGATTTATAGAACTGGATGTTACAATCCCTGATGTTTCAGTATTGGTTAGATTGATCCTCTCTCATAGAGTTAGTATGGTCAGTTGCCTCAATTATAATAATGGAGGATGACCACCAGGGAATATTATCTGGTATCAGACGCATCTTCAGTTGTATTCCCTGGTGTCATTGGGAATTTTGGCCTTTTAAACACAAGACACCCTCAGCCAAGGCAGGCCCACCACAGGCTGATCAGACCTGTGTATGTCCCATATCCATTTCTTCTAGTGGTGATTTGGAGTCCAAATGGATCCATCCTTTTCAGCCAGAGCCTCCTCGCTCAGCTGAGTCAGAGAGGGATTTAATTGCCTTTGTGGGGGCCTGCCCTGTAATTCCTACTTCCCTCAGAAGCTTGGTCTTGGATTTGGTAACAAAACCTTTACAACCTCTATTAAGTCACCAAATTGCAGACAATATTTTTTCCAAACATGTTGCATGAAGTCCAATAGCACAAAAATGTGATAAGATGAAAGTAGTCAGAAGTTATAATGCCATGGGATAAATAATATTATTAAACAGATTTACTGTTAAACAGACTTCACAAAATGTCATACAGTGATAGGCTGGTACATAAAATGAGGCAGTAAAAGATAAGATACCAAAATAATTAAAATTTAGAAAAAAATTGAAATGTTCAATTCTTTTTATAGAATCATATCATTATTATAAAATACCAAGAGGCCATATGACTCATTGATCTGCAATAATTCCCTGTGGAGCAGACCAGTACATCAACTATGATTTGAATAGCTGACCAGACTTGATGCACTAAATGGTCTAATTCTGCTCCTATGTCTTGTGGTCTTAGCTGAAGTGCTACAAAATGTCGAGGTCTGATTCTCCAATCTACTGAGCTTCTGATTTCAGTCCCTTATTTTGAGAAGGTGTCAAATGTAGACAAAGTTTGTAAATAGCATACAAGAGAGAGATTTTAAAAAAGGGGCAACATGCTCAAGTTAAAAACAAATTAATTCTGTTGAACAAGGAGCTTGAGATCAATTCTAGGAGAGTGGGCAGAAGAGAGTGGTGAAGTGATTTGAATGCTCACCTATTCTTGTATAAATTGGATGAGTGGTATTTTATCCCTGTCTACTTCCTAGTCAGAATGGAAAGAAATGTGGGAACAGTTGTTATAGATTCTGAGTGGGAAGATTTAAAAAGGTCTTGTAGGATCTAGAGAAGCACTTCTATAGGGTCCAGTTGTCTTGATATAAGTTATTTGAATTCTAGTGGTGAGACAAAATTTCATTGAGACAATAAGTAACACTATTCTAATATCTTAAATGTGTATGTTCATATAGTTCACAGTCACTTGAAATGTAAAATTATATTATCAATATTAAACATGCTCATTCAGCCATTCATATAAAATATAACATGCCATTTTGTAACTAAACACATAACAGATTATAAATACATTTTCTAAAAATAGAAATGTTTTCTAAAATGGGGAGATTATCTGGTAACCCAGACTATCTGATGGCATGAAGCATTTAAAACAGGAGATACATATCATTTGTTTTGAATGACATTCACATCTGCCAAACTTGAGGTATCAGCTAGGTTCAGAAGAACGTAATTTACGGCAGATAGAATTTTAAAAAAAACTTTCTTTCATATCTTTTGTAGGACACCTTTCCACAAACTTTTGAAAAGTGGAACTATCCAAGATTTAATTGCAAAACCTTATTTCATTCATCTCATTTCTGTATAAATGAATTAAGCAAGTCATTCTCTCAAATCTCACCTTCACAGAAGGGTTTTTGTACACAAAAATGTTTTATTGAATTATAAATATTTACAACAGAAGAGTACAAAATATCCAGAGCTGCCCTAAGGATATTAAATAGGCCACAATTTAAAAGAGCTTCAATATAAATAATGAGGGCAAGCAATGCAATACTAGTTGGATAGTGAAAAATAAACAGACACACTGAAGTAAGTTCACTTAGGAAAAGACAGATTTCAGATTTATTGTCAGAATACACACATGACATCACATGTGGTAACTTATCAATTTCCCAAAGCCTTGTCCCTCCACTCCATCCTGGCCCACCTGGAGAATTACATCTCCTATGCCAGGCTGCTGTTCATTGACTTCAGCTTGGTTTTCAATACAATCATACCCCCGAGGCAGTTGGAGAAGGTGTCCTCCTCAATGGGAATCAAAATCTCTCTCTGTAACTGGATGTGGACTCCCTAATGGAAAGACAACAGTTTGTCCAGGTTACCCAGCAGCAGAACATCGAGCACCATCATGTTGAGCACTGGAGCACTTCAGGGCTGTGTGCTCAGTCTGTTCCTGTTCACACTGCTGACCCATGACTTAAATGCCAGATCCAGAACCAATAGAATCAAGGTTACAGAAGATATGACAGTTAGTTGGCCTCATTAGCAACAACGATGAGTCGAAATACAGAGAAGATGTGGAAAATATTGTGAAGCAGCGTGAGAATAACGACGCAAGTCTCAACATGGACAAGACAAATGAGATGACTGTGGACTTCAGGAGGACTAGGGATGACCACACTCTTCACTCTACTTCTTCGGTGGAGAAGAGAGTAGAGAACACCATGTTCCTTGGAGTTCACTTAAGAAGTGACCTATCCTTGATGCACAACATCTCTTCACTTGTCAGGAAGGTGCAACAGTGACTGTACTTCCTTAGAAGGCTGAGATGGACAAGGCTACTGGCCACCATTCTATCAACTTTCAACTTTCTATACTTTTTACAGGAGCTCAATCAAGAGAGTCCTGGCTGGCTGCCTCACAGTGTGGTACGGTTGCTGGACCATATAGTTAAGGGTCCATAAAAACAGAAGAGAAATCATTGCGATCTCCCTCCCCTTCACTGAGGAGATTTACCGGGATTAAAGAAGGCTTGCATAATCAGGAAGACCCCTACCTTCTGCACGCAGCTTCTTCCAACTACTCCTGTCAGGAAAAAGATGCAGAAGTATCAAAGCATGAACTGCCAGGCTGAGGAACAGTTTCTTCCCATGACAGTGAGATTGTTGAATGATTGCTCAAACAGTCTCTGCTATTTATGAATAATTTTATTTAAAAATATGTACATATGCACTGTGTATATGTATAATTTGTCTGTATATGTGTTATGTTTTGTCAACCTGATGAAACAGCATTCTCTGATCCTCAGTGCAAAAACATGCAGACACACAACCAGATATAATACACACACAGATATATAAAACACATGCAGGACAAGTATTTTAAGCGATAAAAATAAATAAATAAATAGATAGATAGAACTGCTTTGTATAAATGAGAGTCTCGGATGTTCAGTGTGAGCAGTTCCTTTGGTCATTCAGCATTCTCGTTGCCTGGTGGTGCTGGCTCTGATCCTCCTGTATCTCTTTACCGATGGGAACAGCTGAAAGATGCTGTGTGCTGGGTGGAAGGGGTTCTCAATTATTTTGTGAACCCTCTTCAAACAATGATCTTGGTAGAGGGAGACTCCAGTGATCCTCTCTGTCACTCTTATGGTCCTGTAGATGACCTCCGATCAATTTCTCTGCAGCGTCTGTACTGTACCACACTGCGATGTAGCTGGCCAGGATACTGTCGATAGAGCTCTGTAGAAGGTTGACATAATGGTGGCCTTGCCTGCTTCAGTCATCTCAGGAAGTGCAGTCATTGTTGCTGCTTCCTGAAAAGTGAGGAGATGTTGAATGTCTATGATAGGTCACTAGTCAAATAAACTCCAAGGAACTTGGTGCTCTCCACTCTCTCTACAAAAGAGTTGTTACTATGTGTAGTGGAGAGTGGTCACTTCTGGACCTCCTGAAGTCCATGATCATCGCCTTCGTCTGGTCCACACTGAGTCTTAGGTTGCACCATTTCACAAGATTTTCGACCTCTTCTCTGTAGTGTGACTCATCATTATTGCTGATGAGGCCCAACTACTATTGCATCATCTGCAAACTTGATGACACTGGTGGGGGGGGGGGGCCTTCATCAGGGGGATATGGAGCTTTCTTTGGCATCATCCTGTTCTTCTTATCAAACAGTGCATAGAAGGTGTTCAGTCTGTCCAGAAGGGAGGTGCCATTGTCCTTAATTCGTAAGGTTGACTTGTGATCTGTAATAGACTTGATCCCTTGCCACATGCATCTCATATCACTGATGTTGTTCAGCTGTCTGCTGTGGATCTTCTGCGCTTTGCCTTCCGGATTGCATGGGAGAGTTCAGCCCTGGCTGATCTTAGTACCATCCTATCCCCTGTACTGAAGAGCATCACTGAGAAGGGCTTGGACCTCTGCATCCAACCCTGGTTTCTGGTTAGCCCTGGTTGTGATGTATTTGATCTTGGTGACATCCTCAATGCATTTCCTGATGTAGCTAGTCACTGTGCTCATGTACTCCTCGATGTTTACATGACTGTTGTAGGAGGGCGCCTCCCTGAAACAGCTCCAGTCCGTGGTCTCAAAGCAATCTTGCAGCACCGCTATGGCCTCCCCACAATCACATCCTGATCTCCTGTAAACTGACCAAGTTTACTTTGCCAGCAGTTGGCATGACCAATATGTGATCCAAGTAACCAAGATGAGGGCGAGGTGCAGCCTTTTACGCACCAGGTACACCGAACCAGGGTGTTTTTCTTATATGCTGGCAAAGTTCACATGGTTTTGAATCCGTGGTAATACCATTTTCAGGTTGGCATGATTAAAGCCACCAGCAGCAATCACGTCACCATCAGGGTGGGAAGTCAGTAGCAGCAGATGGCACCATAAAGCTCCTTCAAGGCTTCACCTTTGTTAGCTGAAGGCAGAACGTAGACTGTGGCAATCAACTTGGCTGAGAATTCCCTGGGCAGGTAGAAGGGTCTGCATTTCACCAGGAGGTCCTCTATCTCTGCTGAATAGAAGGTCTTCACAACAGAGACATTGGTGCACCAGTTCTCGTTGATGTAAATGCACCGGACCACCCCCTACCCTCTCCTCGAGTCTTGCCAGAAATAGCAGTGTCTCTGCCCCGAAGGAGATAAGGCCATTCAGCTGGATCGCTTAGTCTGGAATGATGTCCTGGAGCCATGTTTCTGTAATCACCAGAGCACAGCAACCCTGCAGTTCTCTCTGATTCAGATGCAGCCTCAGGTCATCCATTTTCTTCTCCAGCGATCTTACTGTTTTGGATTGTTCTGCACCATGGAGCAGAGAGCGCTGTTTCATCAGGTTGCACTGGTGCAATTGGATGAGAAATAAACTTGAACTTGAACTCCTTTCTTCAACTACAGATCCAACCAGTATCATTATGGGGTGAAATAACATTCCACCTTATTCTGATATAAATCCATCCCAGTATTTATACCCAAATTCCAAATAGCATTTTTATTTTGAAACTGAACTCCAAAACATGATAGTAAAATTTAGGTGTCCGCATGAAAAAAAAACTCATGTTTCCCAAAAATACAGTGAGAGTCCTTTTCAACTGCTTTCTGAATACAAAATCCATAAAAATATGTCTGAAGATGTTGGTAATGCAAATCTGTGACTTACATAGTATTAAATCACATTGGAAATTAATGACCAAAAACTAATAGGGAAAGTTAAACATATCTTTAGATCTTTAGTACAGGTACTCCACAAAGTTGTGCTGATCTACTGTGGTACACATCTTTTTTCATTACCCCAATAATTATTCAACATTGGAAAAGCGACAAAACTTAATGATGCATGTTTATTTTATAAATTCTAAATCATAAAGGGTTAATAAAATCTGGAAGACTATAATTACTTAACGTATTGTTAGGACATAATAAATAAAAATCTATCTTAAAAACTAATATCTGTGCCTGATCTTGGCTAGCAGAGGGTTAAAATAATGACCAGATAAATGCCTTTTGGCAAAAGGCTCCTCTTCAGCAGAAGGAAGGATATCGCTGCACTGACTGCCTGCTTAACAATAGTTTCAGGTCCCCAGGGAACTTTCTGCAAATAGATTTCATCTCGCTTTCTCTTGTACTCCTTAAAACTTCCTGTTTTCTCACGGTCCTTTTGGACAGTTTACAGACTTGTTCCCTCTCTCTGAGAACTCGGAAATCTCTCCAAAATAATTCATAATGTTAACAGCAACATTGTTCCATAATCTCCTACTCCCAGAGAATTTAAAGTTGAGATTCAAGGCTATATTTAATGGTGTGGTGACTACCTGTTTCCATGAACATGTAAAGACAAACAGATTGAAACCTTATAACTGACTGTAGATTATGAAAATGGTTCTTGAACCATTGGTATTTACATTTACTGAGTTATTTGTGAATTTCACCAAGACTTTACAAATGCACATAAGTGTCCAAGATTATGGCCAACAAGACATGCCATTCCTTAATAAGACACATGTAGTTTCCTTCTCTATGAATAGTGAAAAGTTGGGTGTCCTGCAGAAATTACCTCACCTCCAGATTTCCCATAACTTTAAGGTTATCTGTAAGATTATCTGTCAGGGTGTTGATGGAATTAGTCATCTTCAGTAAACCCACAACTCCCACAGCTATCTCAACTACACCTCTTCCCACCCTGTCCCCTGTAAGAATTCCATTCCATTCTCTCAACTCCTCTGTCTCTGTCGCATCTGCATCCAGGATGAGGTCTTCCATGCCAGCTCATCAGAAATGTCCTCCTTCTTCAAACAATGTGACTTTCCCTCTATCACCATCAACTCAGCACTCACCTGCACATCCTCCATAATCCACATATCTGCCCTGACCCGCTCCACTTCCTCGCACAACAAGGTCAAGATTTCTCTTGTCTTCACCTACCACTCCACCAGCCTCAGCATTCAACACATTCTCCTCAGCTATTTCCACCATCTACTACGTGATCTCTCAACTAGACACATGTTCTCCTCTCCTCCCCTCTCCACCTTCCGCAGGGACCGCTCCCTTCGTGACTCCCCTGTGCACTTCTCCCTCCCCACCTATCGTCCCCTGTGACTGCAGGAGATACCTCACACACACACACCTCCTCCCTCAGCTCCTTCCCCAAACAGTCCTTCCAAGTGATGCAACATTTCCCTTGTGAATCTTCAGGGATCATCTACTGCACCCAGTGCTCCCGCTGTGGTCTCCTCCACATCGAAGAGACTGAATGGAGACTGGGAGATTACTTTGTTGAGCACATCATCTCTGTCTGCCACAATAGCATGGATCTCCCTGTGGTCACCCATTTCAATTCTCCATCCCATTCCCTTGCCAACATGTCTGTCCATGGTCTCATTACTGCCAGATTGAGACCACCCATAAATTGGAGGACAACACCTCGCCTTCTGACTGGGAACCCTCCAACCAGATGGCATTAATGTCAACTTCTCTGGCTTTCATTAAACCACCACCCCCTCATCCTGGTTTGCTTCCCCCATCATCTCTTCATTTCCTGTCTCCTTTCACAAGACATAATAAATTCTACTTAGTCCCTTATCACATCCAATTAACACCTTTTGTTGATTTGATTTCCTCCCCCATTGTTTGAATTCTGAAACTTTCTGAGATATCCTACTTTAGCCTTTTCTGATTTTTCCTTGAAGAAGGGCTCAGGCCCAAAACATTGGCAATATATCTTTGTCTCCTATTGCATAGACCGGCTGAGTTCCTCCAGCTTTTACTACAGTCACAGTGTCTGCAGCCTCTCATGTTTCTCTTAGTCTCCATTTGCCTGGATAAGTGCATCTCCAACAACTCTCAATAAGCTCAACACTGTTGGGGATAAAGCAGTCTACTATTTGACATCCCACACTAAGCATTCATTCCCCTTAACTTTTGTATGTAACTGGGTACAAAATGCACTGCATTTATTTGCTGAGGTTGATTCAGACCCACGACCTCTACCACAGGGTAGAGCAAAAAGCAAATCAGAACACTACCAAAACTGCTCTTCCAAGTTGGAAGTCTCTTACTGTTTCTTTATCACCATCAAGTCTAATTCCTGGAAATCCTTATTTAAAAACACTGTAAAAGTACTTTCACCAGAGGGACTCAATAGTTCCAAGATGGTAGCTCACCACCACCTTCTCAAGACCGGTTTGGGACAGGCAGTAAATGCCAATTCTGCCAGCCATGCCAACAACCAGATAGAGTTACAATCACAGGCTGCCCTCAGTCAATGCTAATTCTGTCACCAATTATGATGAAATGGCCAAAAGCAAAATAATGTGCACTAAATGCCTTTTCCTGAAGTTCTGGCTGAGACTGAGATCTTGACGTGGGCTTTCTGTAATTTGCAAAAGTGCAAGTTGCAAGCTATATATAAAAAAATGACGTGGCAATAATATTTCATTTTCGAACATAGAACTTTCCACGCTGCACAGATCCTTCAGCCCATGATATTGTGTCAACCTATGTAAACCTACTCCACAACAATCTAATTTTTCACTACCTCCGAACAATAATCCTCTATCTTTCTTATTTGTGCAGTCAGGCCATCACTCTCTCCCTAAGTCTCTGTCTTATTTTGTCCAGCTCCCTACCCATTTCCTTTTGTTCTCCAAACAGAGGGCTAACCTTCTTAGTCCTTTGCCCTCTACTCTGCCTCTTTCTCTTTATTGCTCCCTCCCCCCCACCTGTATCCTTCCCCTTTTCCCATCCTCCCTCATTTCTTCTCATTTCCTCTTTCCCCCTCCCCCAACCTTTTCATTCAGGCATGTGCCTGTTTCTGATGAAAGTCTCCATCCCAAATTGACAACAGCAAGGCCTGCTGAATTTCTCCAGCTCTTTTATATCTTGCAGCAGGCCTAAACCAATTCTATCTCATAACAGTATCTTATCTATGGTGCTCACAGCAGACAAAGAGCCTTCAATTGATTTGTTGTCCATGTTGCTCGATCTATAGCATTTAAGCTATTGGAAATGATAAATTGAATTTTGTTCCAGGGTGTGTTTTCTCCTTGGTCTGAGATTGTCCTGATTTCTGCTTCTTGTCCCAATTCACTGTGATCACGATTCATTTAATGAAATTTCTGGGAATGGGTGGTGGGGGTGGGAGACTCAATGTTAACCAAGGAAATCACACCTTTGGAGCCTAAAACATAGAACTTAGATCATTACAGCACAGTACAGGCCTTTTGGCCCTCGATCTTGTGCCGACCTATATATTCTGACCAAAAAAAACTAATCCCTTCCTACCAAGTAATCCTCTATTTTTCATGGCAAAAAAGATCTCTTTAAAGGTAAGTTTAATGTCACATCAAAATCACACAGTTTCTGACGATGCAGATCTCCCCTCATGTATCAGCTTGGAATTTGTGCTCAAATTTCAAACATGGCAATGAAATTGCAACTTTACATAGTCAGTGCATAAAGTGTGATCAAACGATGAATGGTTGGCACTCAGCCTAGCCACACTCACCCAAAGCCCACAGCATAGGGGAAACAAGTCCACAACTTGGATCATTCCTTTCAAAAACATTGTCAAAAAGCTTTTTGGTGCCTTCTCAAGTTGCAGAATAATTCCTTGGTGATTATAGAGGAAGAAGAGGTTGGGTAGTTTGTCCATCTCAGTCCTTTCCTCCGTCAATCTCCTTTCAAAGTATTGAAGCAGCTAGGTTCCTTATCATGATGTAGGAATACTTCACCCCATTACCTGGTATGGAATTCCTGCAGAAGATTTCATGACATGTACCTGGAATTCTGCCCAGAAGAGAAGCAAGTAGAATGGTAAGATGATATAAACAGACTTGATAAAAGAAAGGTATATAGATTGCCCAGTTGAGATGTACATAAATAAATAGATTGATTGATTGATTGACACGTAGACTAATGTCCAGGTGCTTAACATTTGATAGTGTGAAGCAAAATGGAGAAATCAGAATTCCTTTTCCAGACATGTACTGAGACAGTGGGTTTTCAACAGAATTTTTAGCACTTTCCCATCAGAGAGATACTGTATTAAATTTTAGAATGCACTGCTCATAAATATGTTTTTAGCAGCATGCATCACAGAATTGGAGCTAGTGCCCTAACAAAGAATTTAAATTTCCATACGTATAATTTGGAAAATCTGACAACAAATAGATCTCCAACAGTGCTCCAGGAGCAGGTGTAAAACTTTACTGTTGGCAGTAAACTTCTGTTAAAATGGTTCAAAGTACTGAGACATAGAAGCAGCAATCTTGTTCCCTGTAACAAAACACTTGGCGATCTGATGAAAGCCATATCCACTATTTTTGGAGCATGCTGTAATCCTGGGTCTGTTCGTGTATTATTTAATATCTCAGCAGAATATTTCTTTTTTCAGAAATTAATAAATCCCATTAAAATGCTATCATTATTTTAACTTACAGCTATGTGGTAAGGAGTTTAATCGAATGCACAATTTAATGGGCCACATGCATCTGCACTCTGACAGCAAGCCGTTTAAATGCCTTTATTGCCCCAGCAAATTTACTCTGAAAGGAAACCTTACTCGTCACATGAAGGTTAAGCATGGAGTCATGGATGGAGGGCCTGATTCACAAGGTAAGAGCCCAGGTTTTAATGATCTACAGAGCTTTCTTTGAAAAACATTGAAAATCGGTGAAACAGAAACAAGATTGGATCTAGTTTACTACATTTGTAAGATAGGCATTTTTATTATTGGCTCAGAAATCCAGAGATCTAATCCAGTCTACTGCAGCCAGGAAATAGAGTACAGATTACCAGATACATTGTCCATCAGCACAAATGAGCTGGAGATTGAAAACGTTGCCATGAGATTGCAAGGATCCTTCAATATAACATTGGTGCAATCGTTTTATGGACCCATGTCAAGGGAAAACTGCAATATGATGAATCCTTGTCCTACTTTGCTCTTCTCTTGAGGAATAGGATGTTTCTGAGATGTTGTGTATCCCTCCTGGCAGAGAAGAAGTGTCATATCAATGCTGTAGCCTGTAAGGAGGCCATGGATTAAAAGATAAAAGATCACAGTGATCATGAATGCCACAGCTGTGCTTCGTGGTTCTGAAGCTGAAATGCTGACAGCTGTGGGTGGTACCGCTCAGTGGTGACCGCCCCAGTGAAGTAAAGGTATCTGAGGCGGCAAAGTGCTCTCTAATGACCCTCTGACAATTGCCTCGTATAGGTGCCTGCTCTGTTCCTTGTGCTCACCATCCTTGACTTCCAGCCCTATGTACCAGATTGCACAAGATTGCAGGAAAACACAGGTAGAACCAGAAAAATAGATCAAAATAACAAAATGACAGACCTTCTTAAACTAAGGACAATTGATGGACAAGAGAGTACATTCAAAACATTGACAACAAGGTTGGATGGAATTGCAAGAAACCTGAATGGATAAGGCTTCAGTGAAATCTGGCTTAGATGTGAAATTTAAAAAAAACATCAAGCAGAAGTAGAATGAAAAATCATAATCAGGTCAAAAATCTTATTCCTTTGGTTATATACATTCTCCCCTGTGATGTACTCTATCTCGCCCATTTATTTCTGTGAGGAAACATTTGTGTGTAAATATTTTCAAAAGCTCAAAGCTTATCCTGTAAAATGTACCCTTGAATCTTTGTTTTTAATTCTGGCCAATTTCCTTCCATGGACAATATCCTTCTGCCATCCTTGCTGCAGAGACCATTGTGTGAATATGATTATTTGGTTCTAACACACAACATCCCTGCAGGACTGACTAAAACACAGGGCTGCTTTCATTATAACATTTTTCAGGCATAAATAAAAGGAGAGATACTTGAAAGGGAACGCCAGAAACAAGGAAGGTGAGAATTAAGGACAGTGAGAAAATAGAGATACAGAAGTATTTTGGATTCTGAGGGTGGCACGTAATGGCTGAGGACTGAAAAAGTTGGTGCACTCAACAATCAATCAGTCAATATTTAAAAGTAATTCATGTTAATAATTCATATTTATGTAATTTTGACTGTGATTTGTCAGTTACTTCATGTCTATGAAACTTACTGGTTAAAAGTTGTATCCACAGTATATTCTGAATTATGTTAATTTTTAGTATCCCTCGGCATTTCACATTAAATAGATTTGGACCCTGACCGTAATGAAATATCTGCTCTTTTCTATCAATATTGACATCTATAATGTCAATTATTCTGCCCAATCAAAGATGTCAGAGCAATAAATAAATTTGTATTCTAATCGGTGTACGGTCCAGAGGGAATAAAATAATTTGATAGTTAAAGCTACTTCCAGCCACTGATGTCATGACAGGGAGAGATCAGCATCAAATTTTCAAGCTCATGTGCTTGGATATTTGTAACACTTTATTCCCTCTTGTTCACGTTGTGAAAGAGCACAATTGTACTTTTGTGACCCTGCAAAACCTAAATATGACAGTCAATCCAGGGCTCCAGTGGTAGATCTCAAGAACAACGACATTTTTAAAAACAATGGCCACAAAAAAATGTGACCTTCAATCAAATATATTGTTTATTCTTTCTATTCTTCTCTGCTGTGTTTCTCACTCTGACAAATGATGTCAAGAAAATATAAATTTATAATTTTCAATATTTAAATTAGTGAAAAGCCTGGAATTGCTGTATCGTAGAATTGCCACAGCATAGAATAAGGCAATTCTGTCCATCAGGTCACCATCAATTCTATGAATATCAGAAATCCCAATAACCTTACTCATAAAATATTCTCTGACTCAATACTTCATTGAAACTAGCATAAAATATTTCATGAAATCTTTTGATTAATGATGTTCTTGTTCCTTACGTTTAGGTTTCAGGAGGAGAGGGCGCATTGGATTTGCACAGAACAATCTCGTGAGTAATTTTGTTCAGGAAGAGCCCTTTGACCTCTCTCAAAAGAGCAGAATGAAAAATGTATCCCAGTCTGATGGTGAGAGTGCCAAAGGGAGTTCTTGTCAAGAAGAAGAAGAAGAAGACAATTTCTATACAATAGAACAGTACAGTCCTGATGAGTATTGCAGGGAGGACAAAATATATATGCCAGAAGATTTATCCCAGAAGACTGGAAGACTGATTCGAGATTTCAGAGACTCAGACAATGAAGTGTTAACCAAAGGAAGGATCATGAATGAGGAAGATGAAGACTTTATGCAGAATGGAATGGAATCTAACAAACATGACTCTGCTGCCATGCACTATCTATTTGATATCAATGAAAACTATAATGACTTTTGTCTTGACAGTAGGTGCAGACCAGTGTGGAAAAAAAGCACAGATGATCAATATTAATTACCAGAATCATTTAAAGATCTAAAAGACAAAGGGGTTTTAGAAACAGAATGTGGGGTCCTGATTGAAAATCAGAGACGTAAGGGGCATAATAGATTTTGCTCTTTTAATCTTGGTTTTAAAAAATGAAGCATAATAGCCTGCATTCTCTCTCATCATACAGCTACTTCCAAATAATTTGCACTTCTGTCCAGTGGCACCAGAGGCTCTGACAATTCATATAAGAAGTTGATGCTGCAAAATTTGGTGTTCCTGCCAGCCATAAATGGATCCCAACATCAGTATATATTTTGTGGGCCACAAATTTGACTGTTCATTATACATTCATACACAGCATGCGTTCTAACAGCAATAAGGAAAGAGTACTTTGTTTACTGTGTTAATAAGGGGGAAAAAGCATGCAGAGTTACTGCAGGTTTTCCAAATGATCAGTATGTGACTTATTATTATTTCTCCAGATATTGTTTTGAGTGCTTATTTTGAATGTATCTGTATAAATGTGCCTCTATGTATAATTAGTAATCAGATACTAGACAATTGCATTTTAATGTATTTCTCTGGTAAATGTTTTAGATTTGAAATTTAACGTTAAATTATGCCCTCCAGTTTAAAAAAAAAACTTCTTTAGCCGCATCCTATCCAAGCAAAGATTTTAAGTTTTTAAAATATAGTCCCTGAAGTATGAAGCAATGCCGGATCAATTCAAACCAACAGCAAATGGAGAAAAGAATGCAGGAATTTAATAACCATTGATTTCTATGAACCAGAAAATCTCATATGCTTGTCATCTGTATCTGATCTGAAGTAAGATAAAAAAAACACAAAAGAATACTCTTTTAAGAGAAGCATGAATGTCTTGTGTTTTTTTTGGACCACGTGAAGAGTTCATTACAAGAATTCCTATTACTCCAGAGTAACCATTATCTTAGAAGCTCAGGAATAACAATCCCACATTATTGCTCAGGAATAACAATCCCACATTATTGCTCAGGAATAACAATCCCACATTATTGCACAGGATTTAAGTTCCGGTGCTGGCTCATGCTTGAAATTTGCTATTTAAATAGGAAATCAAATTAATTGCTCTCTTTTGAGGCCACATGACACTAGTATGGATTATTTTGGAAGGCTGGGGAAAATGCAAAAACTCTCATACTACAGCAGTCTAGGCCTCTTGGTGTCATAAACCATGCTGGGTACAGCAGAAGTCAACTCAAAGTTAAGTAAAAGGCTGGATGTGAGTTACTGGAAGAAAATTTGAATGTGATGTACCTACAAAGTATTTGTTCAGTCCATATTGCCATAATGTTCTGTCATGTATTCATGCACATGTTTCTAAAATTATTTTTTTTTTTTTTTTTTTTTTTTTCTTTGGCTTGGCTTCGCGGACGAAGATTTATGGAGGGGGTAAAAAGTCCACGTCAGCTGCAGGCTCGTTTGTGGCTGACCAGTCCGATGCGGGACAGGCAGACACGATTGCAGCGGTTGCAAGGGAAAATTGGTTGGTTGGGGTTGGGTGTTGGGTTTTTCCTCCTTTGCCTTTTGTCAGTGAGGTGGGCTCTGCGGTCTTCTTCAAAGGAGGCTGCTGCCCGCCAAACTGTGAGGCGCCAAGATGCACGGTTTGAGGCGTTATCAGCCCACTGGCGGTGGTCAATGTGGCAGGCACCAAGAGATTTCTTTAGGCAGTCCTTGTACCTTTTCTTTGGTGCACCTCTGTCACGGTGGCCAGTGGATAAATGCGGTGAAAATTATTGTACTCCAGTATTAGTCCAAAGATTAAGGGAAATGTAGTAAACAACCAATATGGAATACATGTAGTAATGATCAAACTGCTTGTATTTATCTTCATTGACAACACAAGTATCTAATTTTCCTCAACACTTTTGTATCTGTTGTCAAGTGAGCAGTGGCCACATTTAACAGAATCACAAAATTGTGCTTGACTTTTTGTGGTCATTATTTACACTCATTTTTTTTTTAAATATTGATGAGACTAACAATTCTAGCAATATTTTTTTAAAAACAATTAATAGTACACTTGTGATTTGAATTCCTAACTGTAACATATATTCTTTTATATTATCCATAATGATTTACTCAATAAAATGATTAAAAATGGATTATGTGCTCCTGAATATCTTGCTCAACAATGTTTCTGCAATCAGGGTACAGGATTTCAGTGGATGTTTTCAATAATTTTAATTTAATCTGGTCTAAATTCAGTTTATCGCATTTGGGGAAGTAGGAAGGAGAAAATATTCAGTTGTTAATATTTATTCTGCCATTCGACTGAATCAACCTGTTGTCATTATTGTTTTTGCTAGATCCTGTTTGATATCTTTACCAATCAAGACATTGTCAATCTCACTGACAAACATTACAATTGTCAAATCAACCATAGACCTTAGGGAGTTACAGATTTCTACTGTCCTTTGTAAGCTTCCTGATTTCACCCCAAAATGGAATTGTGATTTTAACATTATTGTTGATCATCCCCTCAAAGGAAATAGTTTCTCTTTGCCCACAAACTTGAATCCAATTATTGGATCCAATTATCAATTATTATTTTTATAAAAGTGGAGCGAAGCTCAGCATTGGTTTCATTGGACACTGAGGTCTTGAAGAGTCTGGTTTAACTTTACATTCATTTTTTTATTTTATTCTATCCTGAACCACACTCTCTTCACTCTCCTGCCATCAAAAAGAATTGACCTTGAGTTTTTTTTTCCCCTTGCAATTCGTAAGAGTGAGATCACGCACTAACGGGTTCAAAGACAATTTCTTTCACACCATTCTCAGACTCCTGAATTAACCCCAAAATAGTAAGATTATGTTGCTTTTGCTCCATACCAACTAACCTTTCTCTGTCTCTCTGCTCTTTTCTACTATGTGTGAGACGCATGCTTATTTATTCACAAAACAACTTTTATCATTGGATTTTCGATGTGTGTGACCATAACCTTGAATTTGAACTGGAGAAAGAATACGGAAGTGATTTTAAAAATATTCACTTACAAACATTCAGCTGTCTATTTAATATTCATTTCAAAGGACACCACCTCGACTATGAACCTCACTACAATCCATAACGCCAGTTGCCTTGATAGCTTTAGCAAAGAAAGATGCACTTAAACATATATCTATGTTTAGAGGCAACTGGGACAAACTAGCATCTAAAAGTCAGCAAGAATTTTTTTCTCAGAATTAAACAAAGATTTCTGATACTGGAATTTATTCTCTAGAACATGGAATGTCAAGGCCATTTAATTGAGATATTTAGAACTAGGAAGGATTGATAGCATAGATAAAATCAGTGAAAATAAAAAAAAACTACTGGAAATATAAAATAGAAATTGAAAATGCAGGAAACACAGGGAATATCTGTGCAAGGAGAACAGTTAACCTTGCTGTACATGAAACAAATCTAAATTTAACAAAATAAAATAATGTTGCTTACTTTCCCAGTTTTTGCGATGTTTAAATTGTTCTAAAAGTTTTTGCCACAAAGATTCTTTCAGTCACCTGGAACTTGAGTGAGTGGAGCTTCATACACTAATTACTTCACCCATTTAAAATGAATAGACCAAGGCAACGTAAGTCAACTCTCAAAATGTAGCACTCTCACAGTGTATTAGTTCTGTGTGGATAAATCTCTGAGACAGCAATTCCGATTGGTTGCTTTCAAATTAATTGACAGCAAATAATTTTATTAGAAAGGCTGTTTTCCATCAGCTACCACCAATTGTGTTTGGTTGCAATCATCTGCAGAGATTGTGTAACTATACAATGTTAAACTGACTGACATTCTAAAATATGACCATTACCACATCTCAGCTGTCATACCTCAATCATTTTAATTTAATCTAGTTCAAACCTTCTGGTAAGCCCATTCATATCTGAATCTGAATTCAGAGAAGCTGAAGGGGTTCAGTGGATAAGACAGCATCCTTGGATAGAAATGGTCCATCACTGTTTGGGACAGAGCCCTTTATCAAGATGTGAACTGTGCCTGGAGCTTTTCATTAATTTGCACTGCTTCATTCATTCTATGTCAGTCAATTCAGCAGAAATAAAAACAAAATGTACTGGAATTCCCAGCATTTCATCTTCAGCTGGTAGTGTGTAAATGAACCAGAGCATCAATTATACTGTAAACCCTCAGAGGCAGATCGGAATGGTGTTGCTAATGTGCAATTTTGAATGTTAACATTAAAGGCAACATATCTATTTGGCTTTAAATACTTTGCAAGTATATTAGTTTGAATGTGAGTGTGAGCAGGGACATATGGTTAATGGGATATTCAAATTTCTACTAATGTTACCATTCCTAACCCGGGGGACTGAGGTCAATTGCAAATTATCTGCTGCTGAGATTTGTTGATCATTGCCAACTGAACATTGACTCAATGTCTTTGGATTTGTATAGGTTTACAAGTTACCAACAATTCCACAGCTAAATGATAAAGACTGCATTAGATCCCACAATGAAGTTTTTGAAGATTATAACAAATCCCAATGTAATGTTATGCAGTGTGGTGCTACCACTATACATATAGATGTATGTATGTACTGTATGGGCTGGCCCACCCCCTTAACCTGTGATTCCTCCCTCCCAGATATCCCCATAAAGGCTGTTGCACCCATACCCCTCCCTCAGTACCTGCCTTGCAACATGCAAGCAATGCTGACGCTTTAAGGTGATTAAAGCCTATTAACCATGATTCTCTGTCTGATTGTGGTTGATTGATAGTACATGTAGAAGATTTTCCATTCATCCTGCATGAATTTTCTTAATGATACTATCGATCATCCAGTTTTATTTTGAGAAGATCATGAAGTAAAATAGGGAGTAAGAAAAAATGCATGAGAAAATAAAACTTGTAAAGATAAAGTAAATCTAAGAGTGCTGTATGGATATATAAACATGATCAATGCTATGAGAAGAGATATGGGATCAATCAGACACCATTCATAAAATGCACTCCTGGAGACAGAAGACAGAAGACACTGACTGAGCGGACATTTTTTCATCAGTGTTTACTAAGAAAGAAAGTACTAATAGAAGTTCATCAAAGGAAGATGCTGTTGATATTTAGGAAGGGCTAAACATTGGTAAAGAAGCTACTAGAAAGAATAAATCACCTGCAATAAATGCTGCTGAAGAAAATAATGAAAGATATTGCAGATGGCCTAGCCATAATATTGCAAACATGGAGACACAGAAACATAGAGAAGAGTAGCAGGAATAGACCTGTTGACCCTTTCCGCCTGCCCCACTATTAATAATGGCAGCTTCTCTAAATTCCATAACCTGTTTCAGCTTTCTCCCAATATCCATTGATTCCACTGACCTTAACAGCAACATTTTACTTCTTCTTGAGTATATTTAATAATTTTTTATCAACTGCTTTCCATGGTCAAGAATTCCACAGTATCACAATGCTTTGGAAAAAAATTTCTCCCCATTTCAGTTATAAAGACCATATCCTTATCCTTAGATTATAACCTCTGGTTATAATGGCTCATCAACCATTGGAAAATCTTTCATGTTTCTGCTTTGTCCAGTTGTGTTGGAATTTTGTAGATTTTTATGACATTCTTCTAAACTCTGGCAAATATTTACCTTAATTGCATTGATCTCTCTTCAAGCAGATGAACCAGTGATTCATTCGCACTTTTCGCCATCTTGTGAATTGCATTTGGTGTATACAATATGAATTCCATTAAGTTGATAAAAATTAATGCACATTGGTTGACCACTTTGTGGATCACCTGTATTAAGTCCACAGACTGACCTTGAGGTTTTTTTTTACCTTGGCAAAGGGCTCAGGCCCAAACTATTGGTTATATATCTTTACCTCCTATGGATGTGTCTTGGGTAAACTTGTACCTCTCACTTTGTTCATTTTAGATTGGTCACAGTGTTCAAGCTACCGAAAGAAAATAGACACACACACCGAGAGCAGTTCAGTTTATACAAGTCTTTATTACTAAATCTAAAGCTGAATTCACACTACAATATGCAAGCCCTTCCCAATTATACTTATCAATGCCTGGACTGGTCCCAACTACCAAAACGAGGCGATGACTGCACACTTGTAGTAGGTTGTCTGGGCGCCGGTAGCAGCTTTTCCACCTCCCCGGACCAGGACGTCGGTTTGGAATCTTGAAGTTCTTCTTCTTGCTGAGAGATGTTGCCACCTCTTGGAGAGTCTCAAACTTCAGATCTTATCTCTTTGAACAAATGATTTAATTATCTTCAAGGACTCCTGACAGTCTGCGACCAACAAAAGACAACTGCATCTCTGGGCCTCATGGTGGAAGTTAGGTAATGTCTACTGATTCATATGCATCCCTGGGCCCATAGTGTAATTTTAGATTATGTCTTCTGATTCAACTGCATCCTGGGCCTCATGGTGGAATTTAGATTATGCCTTCTGATGCAACTGCATCCCTTCTTGCATAAGCTGGTCTAATCCTCCATTATAGGATGCTATGAGACCAGCTAAGTTACTCCACCACTTTTTTGTTTTAACTACAATCACATTGTCTGCAGACTTTCTTGTTCCACTGAGTTTCTGTTGCCTGCTGCTTTAATTTTCCATCACACTCTCACTTTGATCTGTCTGTTTCTGGCGTCCTGGAGGATTATAATAAGTCCCAATGTAAGAAACTGCATGGGGACAGTTCATCTTGTGGAATCAATATTGAATTCTACGACTTAAAGTGAATCACTTTCTGTGTCTGCCTTGGGATGAGCCAGGCCATTCTTTGGCGACATTGGCTCAATTTCTCCCTTATATTTTTTACACAGCCTCAAAACAGGAATGAGGATGCTTCAGACCCCTTGTCAATTTCCTGGAATGGCTGCAGTCGAAAATGAATTGCAGACATTTCATGAACAGTGGGCAAATGTATAGGATGTATTGATGACCCATGAAGTGTACTTCTGGTATACTGTCTAAACTCGCGTAAAGAAAGGCAGATTTGTTGGGTTGATTGTTCGTTTGTGAACGACCGATGCCGAGAGGTAGGACATTCTTCAGAATGGTAAAATCATGCAAATTCTATTTTAAAAAATGTCTGTCCAGTATAGCCTGTCCTGCTGAGCGGTTCCTGTGGCCCAGCATTTCACGATTCTCACATTCCTTTGTCTGTATTCTCACTTTCTAACTGCTCACATTTCATAGCTTTTAAGAACAAAGAACCGCATTCTTCATTCTCAACTACCCTCATTATCTAGTGGGCCAGTTGATCGCATCTACTATCTCATACCACTCAGCCTCACCCAATCAGAGAGAATCTTTGTCCTATTCCTCTTTTCTACACCACCCCACCCCCCAAACCCCATCATTTCCAGGAGACTGATACTCATTTGCTTCTCCTTATCAGATCTGTTGAAGGTTCTTCAGCCTGACTCAATAACTGTTTCTCTCTTCGCCCAAATTGCCAGAGCTGCTGAAAGTTCCCAGCATTTCCTTTTATTTTGCTTATTTTCAATTTCCATCCCCTGCAGTCCTTTTCATTTTCTTTAGTTTTATGTTAGTTGGAGTAGGTTGAGTAAAGAAAAAAATCTTCTCTCTCTTGTCCCCCTTTGTGGGGGAAGAGAGTTATACATTCGGTTGTAGGTTTGAAGAAAGGGGAGGAAATCCTTGCAGGATTAAGATGAGGATTATGCAACATGCATCATACAACTGCCATCAGATTTAACATTGCAGCTGTATCTTTATTAATAATGAATGAGGAACTTTAGCTTTCAATAGTGTTCACTTATTTCAAATAAAGTACTGACAGTGATAACAATGTGCATTTAGATTTTCCAAAATATATAGAAATGATATTTTGTTGAGTAGTCTGGTGTAAGTGGTGAAGTGCTACAAAATATCTCTTATTTATGAACTATCCCCCAAAACTGAAGACGGCTTGCTTTCATGGGTTCCGAGGTGGCTGATGAGAACCGTGTGGGAGCTGCAGTCCCTTCCACGGCTGGCAGGGTTGGACTTGTGAGGTGACTTAATAGAGCTCAACGACACTCAGCACCTTATTCCCAGGGCAGAAGTCGCAAGCAGCAGAGGACTTCTGTACAAAGTGAAGGGAGGAAAGTTTAGGGGAGACATCAGAGGTAAGTTTTTTTACACAGAGTGTTGTGGGTGCCTGGAATGCATTGCCATGGGTGATGGTGGAGGCTGGAACAGTAGGGGCATTTAAGAGACAGACACACACATGGATGAAATAAAAACAGTTATGGGGTAGAGAGGGGTTTTTTTAAATATAGGTTAGCACAACATCATGGGAAGAAGGGCCTATACTGTGCTGTAATGTACTATGTTCTATGCTCAGTCCACCATTTACTCTGGGCTTCCGTATCCTTCCAAAGCATGGACAAAGATGACAGTATCAAATGTAGTCAAATTACATAATGGCCTGGCTGGGAAATAGGCCAAGCAATATGAGATAGACACATAAATTGGCGGGTTTTTTAATGTATTCATTTTCAAGATGTGGGCATCATAGGCAAGGCCAGACCTAACGTCTATCTGCAACTTTGCTTGCGAAAGTGGTGGTGAGATGTTTTCTTGAACCCCTGCAGTCTTACACCAAGAATTTCCAGGATATAGACCCAGTGACGAGAAAGAATCTGCAATATTTTTCCAAGTCAGGATGGTGCACAACCTGCAGGTAATGATGTTGCCTTGTGCTTCTTATCCTCTTACTTACTTGGGATTGGTGTGCATTTGAGAGTAGATTGGCCAAAAACTGATACACCCTGCAGACACTGGCATGGAGGGAATGAATGCTTAGATTGATGGATGAGGTATGAGTCAAGATGCTTGCTTTGTTCTGAATGGTGTTATCTGGAGAGTTGTTGGGAGTTGCATGAATTGACATAAGTGGAGATTATTCTATCATGCTCACAATTTATGCCTTGTGGACGGTCAAAAGGCTTGGGATGTTAGGAGCTGACACTCATTGCCAGGTTCTTGGACTATGACCTGTTCTTGCAGCCATGTTATTTATATGGTATATACAAGTACTCCCCAACATACATCCATGTTCCATTCTGGATGACTGGTCATATCTTGGAATGGACATACGTCAGGGAATTGCCCTACCTGTGATATTGAAGAGTAAAATGATCGATTTCCTTCCATTCTCTATCTCTGAATCCTTCTCATTCTCTGTTGATCCAGACCCTGAGCCTCTAAAATCTGTCTGACCGTCAGAATATTGAGCAACAGAATCAGAAAGAAACAGGACACAAGGAATTAAAATGTGGTGAAATATCTCCACATGGTGGCCACCAAGTCCAGCTCTTGTGAGAGGTTGGACACCAGCCAGCATAAATAGGCCCGATTTTCACCGTAATCACGCAAGTTTTATTTTTACTTTATTATTTTTTAAAAATTTGGTCGTAACTGTGGATGGACATAAGTTGCATAGGTCACAATTCGGGAAGTGCCTGTATTTGATTTTCTGGTGAATAGTAATAATAATCATAAAGGTGTTAATGGTAAAATGTTGTTGAATGTCAGGAGGTCATTGAACAGCACTTATGAAGCACAAACCTTGCTTGGCATTAATCAGCTTATCCATAAATGTTATCCAGGATTTGAACAAAGGAGCAATGATACAACTGATTAGCTTGCAATGCTACATTAAAGGGAATTTTCTGGTCAACCGCAGGCTAGGTCTGCAGTCACATACAGGTCAGACAGAGTAAGGTTAACAGATTTTCTCTCCTGAAGGACAGTACAGTGTTGATAGGACCGGAGTGGTGGTCTGTCAAATCAGCAACTTTTCACAGCATTATGAATTGACTGATGGCAGGATGAAAAGTCACATACCTATTTTCTGATGACACAAAAACAGTACCACTGTAAGTTCAAATAGAAGCATTAAACTACAAATAATTATTAAGAGGGTGGCATGGTCTGCTGTTACAGTGCCAGTGATTGGGACTGGGTTTCAAATCCCGCACTGTCTGTAAGGAGTTTTTACATTCTCCCGTACCTGCATGGATTTTTCCCAGGGGCTTCGGTTTCCTCCGACCGTTCAGAACATACCAAGGGTTTGTAGGTGTAATTGGGGTCACAGACTCATGGGCTGAAAGTGTAGTTTACTGTGATGTACAACTCTATCTAAATTTTATAACATTTAATATTAAATTGCAAAATTTGGTAAAATTGTGGAAAATAAAGATCTTTTATTTGGATTTGAAAGAATAAAGCGCCATCATTCTAAATGGTGGAAGGACTTTTGGTGTCACACAAACAAACATTGTAATAACCTTTACATCAAGAGAGCAGGTGTCCTTTTTTGTGCTCCATCCAAATCGAGTCCAAGTTCTTTACTTCTTATATTACTTAGAAGAAAGATCTCTGGATTTTTTGGTATGTTGCTTTTTGTGATTTTATTTAATACCTGGTTTAGATCTTCCCAAAACTTTTCCACTTTCTCACATGCCCAAATTGCATGTACTGTTGTTCCCGTTTCCTTCTTACAGCGAAAACATCTGTCTGATACTGTTGGGTTCCATTTATTTAACTTTTAGGGCGTGGTGTATAGCCTGTGTAACCAATTATGCGTAACCTCATGTTTATTGTATTTCTAATAGTTCCGGAGCATAGCTTTTCCAATGTTTCATTCTTTATCTTTATGTTTAGATCTTGTTCCCATTTTTGTTTGGGTTTACAGCTTGTTTCCTCGTTCTCTTTCTCTTGCAGTTTGATGTACATGTTTGTTATAAATCTTTTAATTATCATTGTGTCTGTAACCACATATTCAAAATTGCTTCCTTCTGGTAACCTCAGCCTGCTTCCCAATTTGTCCTTTAAGTAGGTTTTCTGTTGGTGGTATGCAAACATTGTACCGTGAGTTATACCATATCTGTCCTTCATTTGTTCAAAAGATAATAATTTATTTCCTGAAAAACAATTTTCTATTTTTTTGATCCCTTTTCTCTCCCATTCTCTAAAGGAAAGGTTATCTATTGTGAAAGGGATTAGTTGATTTTGCATCAATATTAATTTTGGTAGTTGATAATTTGTTTTATTCCTTTCTACGTGAATCTTCTTCCAAATGTTGAGCAGATGGTGCAGTACTGGTGAATTCCTATGTTGCACTAGCTTTTCATCCCACTTATATAGTATATGTTCAGGTACCTTCTCCCCTATTTTATCTAGCTCTAATTATAGCCTTAGCTGTAGCAAATAAATGTTTTATGTTAACCTGGAAATTAGAAGATAGCCTGAGAATACAGCAATGGTACATAGAAATGAATAAATGTATTCCATTGGAAAAAATAACATATAATTTAAGAAATAACATCACAGTATTCGAACAAATTTGGGAACCGTACATGGAACACAACAGAGAGGTCCTACCCCGAACCTCCACCACCTAAAATGACAGCAGGAGAAGAAGACGAAATGAACTGACCCAGAATGTAAAAGTAGAAGACACAAATTTCTTGTTTATTTTCATTGTGTGATGACATTGTTTAATGGGCTTAATGTATGATATATGTTGAATACTGAGTGGGTGGGGAGGGAGGGTGAAGGATGGAGGGAAGGGAGGGGGGAGAAGGGGAGAAAATGACCCTGTGTATATTCAAGAGGGAAATGTTTGTGTGTATTTTGGTCAGTATGGTTCATAGTGTGAAAAATAAAAAATTTTTTAAAAAAGAGAGCAGGTGTCCAAGGTTATCGACAACAAGACATGTCATTCCTCAATAAGACACATGTTGTTTCCTTCTCTATGAATAGTGAGAGGTTGGGTGTCCTACAGGTATTCAAGAAGACTGAAGTTATTGTACAACTGTACACAGCATAGGCTAGAAACATCTAGAGTGGTCTGGGCATTATCCTCACAAAAGTTGAATGGCTCAAGTTCAATTTCATTATCTGACTATACAACCCACATTGCAAACACGAACACAGTACATACATTACCCCTCCATAAATCTTCATCCGCGAAGCCAAGCCAAAGAGAGACACAAATATAATTCAGAATAAATATATATATATAAATACTTGGTTCCAGGATACTAGTCATAAATCTCATAACCTGTAGGAAGAAACTATTCCCCAGCCTGGAAGTCCTGATTTTGATGCTCCTGCGGTAGCACTGAGCAGGGGGTCATGATGCCAGTACATCATGGCGGTCACAGAGATGAGCTCTTGCGAAACGCCTTGTGGCTGTTTATTTTGCTCATTACTGCCACCCCGAGTCTGGCCAGAAAATTATTGCACTGGCTTCTTCATTAAACTTTGTAGCAGACTGAAATACAAGACTGAAGGTTTGGAGTGGCCACCCTCTTGGATCTTTCCACTGGCCACAATGGGCGCAGCACCCACTTTGGGAGTCACTACTCCATATTGTCATCCAGTTTGATGTTTTGCCAACTGGAGAGAATGCAGGTTGTTCACCAAAGTAAATTACAAGGAGTGATTAGAGGACGAGAGTGGCATTCCTTGGAATTTAGAAAGTTAGGGAATGTTCTGATTGAAATTTTCAAGACATTAAGGGGATTTAATAGGGTATATAAAAGGAATACAATAGGATATAATAATGTGCAGGGCTATATTCTAAAAATTAGAGGCAAGACCATAAAAATTAGGCCGGAAAATATTCTACAAGCATTAGTAGACAGCAATTTGTTCAGGTATCTCTGCTGAATATGAAGTGTTGTTAAACCAACTGTTAATTATATCAGAGATCATTTAGTGATTTTTGATGAAGCGATATGGATGTATGTTTTTAATTACCAAACTCATTAAATGGTGGAACAGGCTGGGTAAATAGATCTATGCTCAGTCTATTAAATTTATTAAAGATTGCTATCCAGTTAATGATCATTGTGAATACTTTTTGACTTCTTTTTTGATCTTTTCTCTCCCATGGTAACATTGTCCAGGTGAAATCCCACAAACAAAATGCATAAAGTGGATACTGCTTCTTTCACTATGTACAGTATAATAAAAATGAAAATGATACATTATTAATGTTTTAGATAGGCTTTCACAGGATAATGACCTGAAGACATTAAGACCCTGTAGCCCCTTTTACACTTCCCTCCCACTAAATCGGCCATTCAATATCCCGGGATAGGAATGGCATTTTTGCTGTTCACACTTGACCACTCTTAACTGGGACACTGCGCGCATTCACACTTGCAAGGATTCATCCCCGGGGTTAGGACTGTTCTACCTTCTATTTTTATCCAGGCCTCTAGTGGATAAGTGGCACAGAACAGAAAATAGTTTCTTAACACAAAGCTCCATGTGTTTAAAGTAATGAACAGTGAGTGTGTTTGACTGCAATGAACGACCGCAGTTATGATAATCAATGATGAGGTCAATGTTGCTTGCTCCTTAGGTAGTCTTGGATCTTTTCTCTAGAGTTGTGTAGCAGCATGGTGTTCTGAGGACAATTTAGATTTCATGTGCTTTCATCCTTTGTGTTGTAACATTCTCAAGATGATCATGAAGCACTTCTTTTTACTGTAAATTACTCTGTAAAAGGGAAGATGGAAGTTCTTTATTGTCTCCTTTGTAAATGCTAAGACATGGAAGTTAATCCAAACTTAGCTGGCTCCAGGCAAATCAAGAGATAAGACATTTGGATGATTGGTTCAATGAGTTCAATGGTCAGAGTTCCATCTGCAATCTAATAATTCATTAGCATCTATGTAATGTTGAGATTGATTGGGGAGCGCTAGTCAAGTAAAGTTTAATATCATCTGATTGTATAAGAACAACCCGATGAAACAGCATTCTCCGGTACCGTTGCGAAACATGCAGACACACTACCAAATATAACACACATACAGACAAGTAATACTGTGCAGCACAAATATTTTATCTATACAAATAAATAGATAAATATTGTTTAGTATATATGAGAGTGGGGGCGTGGCAAGATGGCGTAGGGAGCGGACGTGCCTTCCCGGTCTCCCCCAGGCAGTTATATAAATACCCGTTTTAAGAATATTTCTTTTCTGTTAAAAGTCTTTGTTTTGTTTATCAATTGTTTTTAGTTTAAAATGGCAACAAAGATTAAGGAAAATAGAGTTCTAATACAGAACAAAACTACACTCTCCGACTTTGGAAGAAACTCGGCCTACTTGCCCAGACAGAACTATGGAGTCAAGGCTGGAATCTTCTTAAGAATGGAGCTCATTAATTGGACTGTCGGATAAGCTGGCCTTGGACACCCCTCTGAAAGATGGTGATGAATATTGATTTGAAATGTTTTATGAAGATAAATTGCAGTAATTGGCAATGGTTGCCCGTGAGTTTTAAAAATCCAGATAACATTAAAGTTTATTAGTGATTTTTTTTGGATGGAATATCGGAAGGATGAACTTATTATCTATAAATACAGAACAAAATTACATTCTTTGACTTTGGAAGAAATATGACCTATTTGCCCAGACAGAGCCAGAGTTGGTGCTGGAATTTTCTCAAGAACAGAACTTATTAAAGTTGATTTCGGATTCCTTTTTGAAAGATGGCGACGAATGTTGATTTGAAATATTTGAAATATTTTCTGAAGATAAACATATATATGGAACTCCTTGACCTGCAATAAGGTTTATCAGTGATTTTTTTTTGGATGAAATATTGGAAGAGTGAATTTATTATCTGTGAGTATGCATACATTGCAAACAGATTTTAATAGTTTTGAAAAGGTTTTTTTTTAAACTAAACAACAAGATCAGTTTAATATTGAGAAAATTGGAAAAAACGGAAACTTTATTAAATTTGGAAACTCAGTAGAAAGAAACTATGAACAAGATTGATGATTTATAAAATTAAAGTTGATGGAGCAATGTCCAAGAAGAGTTAAAAATTTTGAATAAGTTTTTCTTGAAAATAAACAATAATTTCAACTTAACATTGAGAAGATTGACAAAGTGGAAAATTTGATATTAAGTTGGGAAACATAGAAGAAAGAACTTATGAATAACATTGATGCTTTAGAAGATCAAGTCTGAAGGAATTATGTTTAGAAAATTTTAAAAGATTTGAAAAAACTTTTTTTGAAATTTAAAATGGCAACAAAGATTAAGGAAAATAGAGTTCAAATACAGAACAAAACTACACTCTCCGACTTTGGAAGAAACTCGGTCTACTTGCCCAGACAGAACTATGGAGTCAAGGCTGGAATCTTCTTAAGAACGGAGCTCATTAATTGGACTGTCGGATAAGCTGGCCTTGGACACCCCTCTGAAAGATGGTGATGAATATTGATTTGAAATGTTTTATGAAGATAAATTGCAGTAATTGGCATTGGTTGCCCGTGAGTTTTAAAAATCCAGATAACATTAAAGTTTATTAGTGATTTTTTTTGGATGGAATATCGGAAGGATGAACTTATTATCTATAAATACAGAACAAAATTACATTCTTTGACTTTGGAAGAAATATAATCTATTTGCCCAGACAGAGCCGGAGTTGGTGCTGGAATTTTCTCAAGAACAGAACTTAATAAAGTTGATTTCGGATTCCTTTTTGAAAGATGGCGACGAATGTTGATTTGAAATATTTGAAATATTTTCTGAAGATAAACATATATATGGAACTCCTTGACCTACAATAAGGTTTATCAGTGATTTTTTTTTGGATGAAATATTGGAAGAGTGAATTTATTATCTGTGAGTATGCATACATTGCAAACAGATTTTAATAGTTTTGAAAAGGTTTTTTTTTAAACTAAACAACAAGATCAGTTTAATATTGAGAAAATTGGAAAAAACGGAAACTTTATTAAATTTGGAAACTCAGTAGAAAGAAACTATGAACAAGATTGATGATTTATAAAATTAAAGTTGAAGGAGCAATGTCCAAGAAGAGTTAAAAATTTTGAATAAGTTTTTCTTGAAAATAAACAATAATTTCAACTTAACATTGAGAAGATTGACAAAGTGGAAAATTTGATATTAAATTGGGAAACATAGAAGAAAGAACTTATGAATAACATTGATGCTTTAGAAGATCAAGACCGAAGGAATTATGTTCAAGAAAATTTTAAAAGATTTGAAAAAATTTTTTTTGAAAGTAAGCTACAAATTCAACTTGAGACTGAAAAGAATGGAAGATTCGGTGTTGAACTGGGATGTTCAGAGGTGTTTTAATTCAGTGGATGAAATTCAGGAAGACTTGAAAAAAATTTTTAAAAAAAAAGCTTTTATTGATTGTAAATAATGTTTAACTCAGTGTTGGGAGGGTGGAAAGGGTGCAAAATTTAATATCAAGTTTGGATTTTCAAAAAAAAGAGTTTATGAATAAGATTGGTTAAATTGATGGACCGGGGTTTTATGGATATAAGAAATGATGATTTTTCGGTTTATATGTGTATTTTGTCTGCCTGGGGGGGGGGGGGGGAGGGAGTGGTACTTCTGCTCCCGAAAGTCATATGCCACTTGTGGTTTATACCACACCCATTTGGGTTTTTGGGAATTAACCACCACAAGGTGGTTTCCTAAGGGGTTAGGGGAGGTGGGGGGGGGGGGGGGGGTGAAAATTTGAAAATTATTTAGTATCTATTAAGTATATATGAGAGTCTCAGATAGTTAGTATGAGCAGTACCTTTGGTCGTTCAGCATTCTCATTGCCCGTGGGAAGAAGCTGTCCCTCAACCTGGTGGCGCTGACTCTGTTACTCCTCTAACCTTTCCATGATGGGAGCCGTTGAAAGATGCTTAGTGCAGAGTGGAAGGGGTCCTCAATTATTTTGTGCGCTCTCTTCAGGCAATGATCCCAGTAGATCACATCAATGTGCAGGGGGGGTCATTTCCGCCCACACCGATGGCATCATTTCCGACATCACTTCCGGTCGAGTCACCCAACCATGCCAACGCCATGTGTGTCTTCTGGGTGCCACCATCATGGGTCACTCTGGTGATCCTTTCTCCCACTCTTATGGTCCTGTGGATTGACCTCCAATCCATTTCTCTGCAGCAACCATAACACACTGTGATGGAGCCAGCCAGAACGGTCTTGATAGAGCTCCTGTAGAAGGTTGACATAATGGTGGCCAGTAGCCTTGCCCACTTCAGTCTTCTCAGGAAGTAGTCGCTGTTGCACCTTCCTGACAAGTGAGGAGATGTTGAGTGTCCACGATAGGTCACTAGTTAAGCGAACTCCAAGGAATTTGGTGCTCTCCACTCTCTCTACTATAGACTTTTTGGTGTGTACTGGAGGACCTTGTGAAGTCCATAATAATTTCCTACGTTGTCCATGGTGAGACTCAGGTTGTTACTCTCGCACCATTTCACGAGATTTTCCACCGTTTCTCTAAAGTGCGACCCATCGTTGTTGCTGATGAGACCAACTACTGTTGTGTCATCTACAAACTTGATGACACTTTTGGAGTTGGATCAGTCATGGATCAGTAGTGTGAACAGAAGTGGACTGAGCACACAGCCCCGAGGTGCACCAGTGCTCAGTGTGATGGTGCTCGAGATTCTGCTACTGACCCGGACAGACTGGTTTTTCTGTTAGGAAGTTCAGGATCCAGTTACCGAAAGTGGTGTTGAGTCCCACCGAGGACAGCTTCTCCACCAGCCTCTGGGAAATGATCGTATTTAACGCCAAGCTGAAGTTAATGAAAAGCATCTTGGTGTATGAGGCATAATTTTCCAGGTGGGTCAGGACAAAGTGAAGGCTATAGTATCATCTGTGAAACAGCTTCTTCTATAGGTGAATTGAAATGGGTCCAGCATCTTTGGGAGATTTGCTTTGATGTGTTCCATCACCAGATGCTTGAAACATTTCATAATGGTGGGGATCAGTGTTACAGAGCAGTAGTCATTGAGGCCTGTGATAGTTGCCCTCTTGGGTGCTCAGATGATGGTGAACCCTATGGGAACAATAGACTGCTGCAGTCAGGTATTGAAGATGTCCATGAAGGCCTCCAGCAATTTGGTTTGCCTTGTCCTTCAGTATCCAGCCAATATGATACAAGTTTAGATATGTTGCAGATTTTCATGGATTACAGAATCCAAGACAAGCATATTTAAAAATATTTGAGTAAGTGGGAACAAGCCATTTTATTTTTGCTTGCTCCACCATTTCATTACATTTTGCATTATTTCTGCACCCACCTAATTTCTGACTCACATTTCTGCACTAACTCCATCTCCCTTGATTCTGTTAATGTGGAAGAGACGATCGCTGCCGCCAATGCAGTCCATCGCTGTAAGTACTGCAGTTCCCGGCATGGGTTGGATAGATGCTCCTGAATGAACTGCCCAGCAAGAACTCGCATTGCTCCTCATACGGCAAGAAAGGCCACTCCAAACCCACCAGGAGTGCTGCGGCTCTCTGCGATCAACCAGGAGCCCCTTCCAACTTTCTGGTCACCCCACGAGAGGATGCTGGGTAGCGCCATTACTGTACCCACCACTTCCGCTTGCCTGACATCACTTCCGGCTCAGCCGTCCAACCACGCCGCCGCCACGTGCTCACCACAGGTGACACAATCTTTAATCATCCAACTACCGCCCACACCAGTGATGTCATTTCCGCCCACACCGATGGCATCATTTCCGACATCACTTCCGGTCGAGTCACCCAACCATGCCAACGCCATGTGTGTCTTCTGGGTGCCACCATCATGGGTCAGCCAACCACCCCAACACAGCCTCACCCCTAGCTTTGGTGGCCCACTCCCCCCACTCACCATCCACAGTACAAAGTCTAGCGACCATCCCCAGACCACCTGCGGGCTATCTACCCTGCGGGTGCCTCCTCCATCCCTCTTCAACTACCTGATGCCAGACTGTAAGCCCATAGCTGCCAAGAGCAGGTGCTACTGTGCAGCCGACAGGACCTTTATCAAGGTCGAGGTGAGACAGCTTCTGGTGGAAGGAGTTATAGATCCCAGTGCCAGTACATGGAGAGCCCAGGTCTTTGTAAAAGCGGGCAGCAAACTGAGGATGGTCATCAACTACAGCCAGACCATCAATTGGTACACCCAGCTGGATGCCTACCCACTGCCCCGAATCACCGATATGGTCAACGAGAGCCCAGAACAAGGTTTTCTCCATGATTGACCTGAAGTCAGCCTACCATCAGCTCACTATCCATGCCCGGGATAAAACTGATATCATCTTTGAGGCAGATGGCTGCCTCTACCGGTTCCGCTGGGTCACACTGGGGGTCACAAATGGAGTCTCCGTGTTTCAGTGGGAGACCGGCTCAATCTAAGAGCGACTTTCCTGAACCTGGACAGTGTCACCATCTATGGCCACGACCAGCAGGACCACAATGCCAAGCTGGAGAGTTTTCCCCAGACCCAAGAGGCATTGAACCTCACTTACAGCAGGGAGAAGTGTGTGTTCAGCACCACCCGCCTCGCCATCCTGGGGTGCATCGTGGAACATGGTATCAGCAGTCTCAACCCCGAACTCATGAGCCCCCTAATGGAACTGCCACTTCCCTATACTCTACGCAAGTGCTTTCTCTTACTACTCTCAGTGGATCCCTCACTTCTCAGACAAGGTTCACCCACTGGCCCAAGCCATTACTCTACTCCTTCCTGCCGAGGCACAAGCGGCCTTCGCCCACATCAGACAGGACATCGCCAATGCCACGATGCATGCTGTGGATGAGAGCACCCCATTCCAGGTGGACTGCATTGCCTCTGACGTTGCCCTTGCTGCCATCCTCAATCAAGGGGGCAGACCCGTGGCCTTTTCCTCCAGGACCCTCCATGGTTCAGACATTTCACTATCGAAAAGGAGGCTCAGGCAATTGTAGAAGCAGTCCGCAACTGGTGCCATTACCTGGCTGGCAGAAGGTTCACCCTCCTCACAGACCAGCATGCAGTGGCATTCATGTTCAATACCATCCATAGAGGCAAGATCAAAAATGACAAGATCTTGAGATGGAGAGTCAAGCTGGCCACTTTCAGCTTCGACATCCAGTATAGGCCAGGGAAGCTCAACGACTCCCCTAATTCCCTGTCCCGGACCTGTGCCAGTGCTCAGTAGCCTGAACAGCTTCAGGCATTGCAATGACACCCTTTGCCACTGGGGAGTCACGTGCCTGTACCACTTCATTAAGTCCCGGAACCTCCCCTTCACAGTCCAAGAAGTTCGGACCATGACTAAGTCGTGCAGGATCTGTGCAGAGTGAAAACTGTGCTTCTTCCGCCCGCCACTGGCCCATGTAATGAAGGCCACTCAGCCTTTGAGCAACTCAGTGTCGACTTCTTGGTCATAGATGAATGAATACTCCTGTTTTCTCTTTGCCATCCCTTGCCCTGACACTTCCACCGCCTCTGTTATCAAGGTACTGGCACAAATCTTCACCATGTTCGGATACCAGGCATTTATTCATAGCGACCGGGGATCCAGCTTCATGAATGAGGAGCTACATCAGTACCTGATGGTGTGAGACATCCGCAGCTAGTCACACAACTAGCAACAACCCCGGGGCAACAGGAAGGTGGAGCGTGAAAGTGGGGTAATTTGGAAGGCGGTCCTCCTGGCCCTGAGGTCAAAAGGTTGGTCATCAACTATTATCAAGAGGCAACTCATACAATCGCTCTTGTACACGGCTACCAATCAGACCCCTCATGAACACCTTTTCTCCTTTTCTAGGAAATCGATGACTCGTGTCTCCCTGCCAGTGAGGCTGATATCTCTGGGACCAATACTCCTCTGCAAACACATGAGGACTGACAAATCTGACCCCCCTGGTCAAGCAGGTGCACCTTCTCCATTCAAACCCAAATTACGCCTATGTCAGGTACCCAAAAGACGCAAGGATGCCATCTCTAGCTGGGATCTTGCCCAACCCCCTCACCCTGAAAACCCCTGGCCCATCCAAGATCCCCCGGGAGCCAACATCCTCTCTCTGCCTCTCCAGAGGGCCCCACTCTCCACGGACCTGCCCCACACCTACACACCATCTCTGCTAGACACCATCCCACCCACACCACCGGCCGTCCCGGCCACCCCGGCCTCAGCTGACCCTCGTGGCCTACTGACCTTTGACCAGGAGCCTGTCCTGCAACAGTCCTAGAGGCACAGATGACTGCTGGACCATCTGAACTTGTAGATACTACCTGAAAATGAGGACACCATGCCCACCACCCCCCCCCGACTCATTTTAAGAAGGGGGTGAATGTAGTGATATAACCACTACACTGGTCGCACTCCTACTAGCCTACTGCAGGGGCCAACCACTATACCTGCAGGTAGGAAACCTGCAAGGCTGGCCCCACCTGCCTGGTGTCAATCATTGGGCCCCCTATAAAGACTCAAGCCGGCCCCTTCAGGGACAGACACATGGCGCCAGCAAGATACTGAGACTGGTGTGTACAAGTTTAAGCTAATTAAAGCCTGTTGTACAGTCTGTGGACTTTATGTTAGAATTATTCGCACAGCAGTGCTCACAATACCCACTGCTGATAAAAATCATTTCTATTGCAGTTTTGCAAAGGTGACAATAATATGAAAGAATCACTATTATAAGGGAAAGTAGCAACAGCAGATTCATTGGAAAATAAAAGACAAAGCCATGTGTGCTGTCAGACGAAGGGGAGATTGGAGCACATGTGGAGGAAGGTACATCTCTGTGTTAACTTGGAGTGACTAGATTCATTCCCAGGAGGCCCTGTATCAGAGCTCCTCACTATTTCCTCTTTGCTGCAAGCACAATATAAAACAAAGAGGCTGGTCATTTTTTGGACTTTTTAAATTCTATTTTTCTCTCTGTCGCTTGCAACTGAGTTCCCTTATTTCTACAAACAAAGAAAAGGAAGTGGAAGTGAAAACTACCCTTGCTTCCCTCTGGGAATGTGTTCACACAGATGTGTAAAAGGGAGATTATGAATAAGGAAAAATGTACAAAATAGGTATTTTAATGTTTTCTGCTGCTTGAATATTTTTCTTGTGTTGAGTTTGCTTAGGCAATCCTATACATTAGAAGAAGGTGAAACATGCTGAATTATCTCCCAAATGCAGGAAATCTGTAAATCTAAGCATATTTCATCTGAAAACATTCTCATATTAAACAGTAAAGACATTTTTAATTTGTGGTTCAATTTACATATGATGAATAGTTTAAGTAGAGGTGTGTAATCCTTTTAATATTAAGATTAAATAGTGTTACTTTTAATCTTATGATTGTAAGGTAAAACATCATGAGATGGGAATGTGTAGGGAGTTACCCTGTACAAGGCTGTAACAAGAAGGGGAGGTGTCCTTGTACTCCTGTTAGGTAAAACATCATGAGATGGGAATGTACGGGGCAGTAACAAGATGTGAATGCATCCTTGTACTTACAAGATAAGAGAGACATTGATGGATTGAGAGGCAGGAAGCTAGCAGGGAAAGGATAGCAACAGTTTTAGTCATTGGACAAGTAATGATATGATGATGTTCTAAGCACATATCCAAGGGTATAAAAAATCACCATTTTGCTGATAACGGCAGAATGCATTCTCCGACTAACCTGGTTGGTCGCAAGTGTTACAATCCGGTAATAAAGAACAAAGAACCCTGATTTCGACTCAGCCTGGTGTTTGTCTCACTCATTCATGAACAAAGCAGACCTAACATGATCCAAGATTCCTTTATTGTCATATAATAAAACAGGTGTAATATTACATGAAATTGACTCTAGTCTGCCTTAAGGCAAAGATTCACCATTAGCAGAAATTGCCCAGCACCCCTTACAGTTAGAGAAAGAGAAGCAAAAGAGACATTGAGTCTTCATGGATTTGCTTCCAGTGCCCCTGCAACCTCCGCAGCCACACAACTTCAGTCCAAACCATCGGCAACCTGAGCTCCAGATCCAAACCTCTGACACAATCAGAAAGTCTTTAGTGCTCTTGGCAACCTCTCGCATTTCGGTTCTGATACCTGGTATCCCTTCAGCCAGTCTTAAGCCAGTCTCTGTCAGTCCGCAGCCTGGTGTGAGTCTTTGACCATAGTCACCAGCAGTCCGCAGCCTGCAAGGATTCCTCACCTGGTTTCCTTTACGCTGCAGGAGTGGCATGTTACTTGAATAGGTAAGGTGTGGAAAGTGGGTAAATGGGATTAGATAGATGGGCAAGAAGGTCAATCTGATGGGACAAATGGACTTTTCTGTACTGTAAGAGTGTGATTCTCTGAAAATGCATCACGACACAAGTGACCAAGTCATGGACACATGCTGCCAGTACCTGATTGTTCAGTTCCTGTGCCCTGCTCTCAAAGATTTTTTTTTGTACAAACTGAGATTTCAATGATGTTTTGCCAGATTCATATTTCACACATGCATTCACACATACATATTTTCAGCTACGCACACCTTGGAAACCTACCCACATCTGCTCATACTCACACATACTCTCTCTATCTCTCTCTCTCTCTTACTCTCTTTCAATTGCTCTCTCTCCCACCCGAAACACAACTACGATCACCCTATACACAAACTCTCTCACTTATATCAATTAAGGTCACTCCAAACCAACACACTAATTAAAACACATTCTCACAATAGCAAGCATATTGTACCATTTTAGAATATATCCATGAAAGAATGGAGATCACTGGGATCCTTCCAAATTCAACCAGTTTTACAACCAACTGATACAAAAAAGATTTGAGAAATAGAACATAAAAAATAAATAAATAGCCACCAGCTCATACCTATAGTTGCAAAGTGTAGGGAAATGAAATATTCACAGAACAGGAGGACCAAAGCCCCTGCTTTGAATGGGATAAAATCAGAGGGAAAAATAATCTTAATTATGAAACTTAAGTGCAAGTGGTAGAAATCATTGGAAAGGAGATTTTGTGGAATCCCAAACACTAGTGCTAATGCAGGGTACAGCATAACCTGGGAAGCAGAGACAATAGACCACATAGACTGAGCAAATTAATTAGGACCGGTAGTAATGTCAGGATGAATTCATGGAATATGCACAAGATAGTTTTCTACATCTGTAAGGTGTAAAATAAGTGAATAGGTTACTTTAATTTAGGCTTGAGTAATAAATAAAATGTAATTTATAATTTTATAGTTAAAGAGCCCTTTGAAAAGAGTGGTCATGATCATTTTAGATAAAGTTTCAAAGTGATTTAGTTCAATCCAAAGCCAGGGTCTCAAATTTAAACAAAGCAAGCTCCAAACAAAGGGTCATAAACTGGTTACAGAAGACGGCCAGATTACAAGATCTATGACAATAAGTAAATGAACAAAGGCCAACATTTAAAGAATAAATACATAATATACCACAAATAAATATTTAATGTACAAAAACCCTCAAAGGAATAATGGTCCAAATGTAGCTAACAAGAGAAGTCAAATATAGTATTAAATCAAAGGAAAAGCTTCCTGCTTCCTGCAATCAGTCCAGTCATTAGGAAAATGGTCAAATTTTGTTAGTGTTAGAACATAGAACAGTACAGCACAGTACAGACCCTTCAGCCCATGATGTTGTGCCAAGCTATATAATCCTACTCCACATCAATCAACCCTTCTCTCCTTCACAGTCTATAACATCCATTATTTCTTGCATCCATCTGCCTTTCTAAGAATCCTTAAGTATTCCTATTGTATCAGGCTCCATCACCTTCCCAGCAATGTGTTCCACTCTCTGTGTTAAAAAAAGAACACCTCTGACATCTCTCCGAAACTTTCCTCCATTCACTTTAAAAGGTTCTCCCTTTGTCCCAGGGCAACAATGATGCTTATAATCTTGTATACCTCTATTAAGTTGTCTCTCATTCTCAGTTTCTCCAAAGAGAAAAGCCCTAGCTTGGTCAATTTCTTCATAACCTTTCTCCATAAGGTGGATCTGTAAGAGATATAGCTTATCAGATTTTTTTTAACATTGAGTAGGAGTATTTGTGGTAGCCATCCAATTATGAATTTAAATATGTGTATTATAGCTTGGAAGGGTTTTGATTCCGAATAATAATTTCTTAAAGTTATTCAGACGACATAGCCAAGGCTGATCAAGTAGATGCATTTCAAGAACATTAACCACAACTTCCATGTATTAAGTACCTTTAATATAATGAAAACATTACAAGACATTGGATAGGAGTAGATAGTTATGGATCCAAAGAGGCTTTTTTAAAGCAACACCCCAAAGGGGATGAAGACAGGTGAAGGCATGTTTAAATAGGGCCTTGTCAACTGAGAAGCTATTACTGCTGCAGCATTTCAAGAGTCTAGAATTGCACAGATAAGTTGAAGGGTTGTGGCTCTGGAGGAAGTTACACATGGGTAAATGGATCTGGAATAATCCGCAAGAGTCAGTATGAAAAGGGAAGACCCATTCCTGATCCTTAGTCACAGATAAACATTAAAATATTATAGTTCCCTTTCCTGCTATTCGTTTGTCCTAGATTTTGCTGCCAGTTGTGCTGGACCACTGAGTGTGGATTCCTGGGATAATCAGACTCTGACATTTCTATGAGGTCCATTTCTGCAGGCAAGAGGGTCTTCTAGTTGGCCAGAGTGGGCCTGCTGAAGACTGCGTAAATTGGTCAGTGCATGAACCATAACCCTCCAAACCCCATTTAGAAACAGTGAGATAAAATTGGTATGGTCTCTTATAAATCTTGACAAGATATTTTCCATATCTCCCACAGCTTATGTTTGTTTTATTTTGTGTGGATAGAGACATGAAAGTAAAACCACAATGTTGCGAGATCCTCACATCCTCTTTGTGGCATCTCTCTGAACTCCAACATGTGACAATGGGCACTAATTCAAGGATAAGTTCAGTATTTTCCACTTCTGGAAGGCTATATAATAAACCACAGTACATTGAATCCATTTCAATATATGATAATTCATTCAGAACATCACCTTAATTCCATACTTTAAAGAATATGAGCATATGAATGGCTGCAGGACTCAATATTTGCTTTAAAATTGGTAGAGAAACAATTGTTCTGGGCCAAATCATGTGTGACATGACCCATCTCCTGCATCTGTTAGGACATTTGGGTTATGCCCCTGGACTCAGTGCTGTGGCCAGGATCGGCGTCAGTCATCTAGCTCATTACTGATTTCAATATTGCAATGCATTTGGGTGGAAATCAGGCCCAGCTGAGGGGCTCTGCAAATCGTGCCATAGTTGTATATGTATTTTGAACTCCACTTCTGAAATTTGATTCCATTGAAATAACCATGGGGTCTATCAGCAACTTATAGAATATTCTACATTTCCTAGCGTAAAACGCACCAAATAGTTACAACCAAATTAGGTGTGCAAAACTAGGTGCTGCAAGAAGGCAGGCTTTAAGTAAATAGTATCAAGGCTTGTCAGAAATTCAACAAAGAAATAGCATCAGTCAGCAGGTTAGATGGATGAAAAACATTGACAAGAAGTTTCACAGCAATTAACTACTCAGCCCATCAAGCCTGTTCTGCCCAATTACTAAAACCATTATGTACATAGCACAGGAAAAGGCTCTTTCACCCATGACATTTGCGCTGAGCATTATGCCAATTTACACTGGACTTCCAGCTGCATATGGCCTTATTCTCTAGCTGTCAAGTGCCCATCTAAATGCCTCTTAAACATTGCTATTGCATCTATTTCCACCACTTCCCCTGACAGCATGTTCCAAGCATCTATTACTCTGTGTTGATAAAAGTTCACTCACAAACCTCTTTTAACTTTCCCCCTTTCACCTTGAAACTATGCACTCTAGTATTCGATGTATCCACCCAGGACAAATGACTCAGAATCTACCCTGTCAAAGCCTCTTGTAACTTTATATACTTCTATCAGGTTGTCCCTCAGCTTCCATCGCCCCAGGTAAAATAATATATAGCTAATAATCTTAAATCCAGGCAACACTTGGCAACCCTCATTTTTCCACCCTCTTCAAAGCCTCCACATTCTTCCTGTAATGCAGTGACCATAATTGACAGAATGCTCCAAATGTAGCCCAAACAATTATATACAGCTGCAAGATGACTTGCCAGCCATTATAATCATTGCCTCAAATGATAAAGGCATGTCTGCCATACACCTTTACCATCCAATCTACTTCGGTTATCACATTCAGCGGAGCTTTTCATTTCTCTTAAGACATGTCTGTTAGCTCTTGATGCTAAAAGATGGGACAGGTTGTTACTAGAGGGTTCTGGGGGGGCCCTAGCTCTTCACAACCTGTCAATTATTTGGTTGAGGTGACCAGAAGTCATATTTGCAATTTTGCTGAGTCTTTGAAACTATATTTATTTAAATACATTGTAAGTAGGAACAAAGATGTAAAGAGGCATCAATAGGATATAGACAAGATGAGTGAGTGGGCAAGAACATAGCTGATGGAATAAAATGTGAAAATATCCACTATAAAAGAAAAGCTGAGACTTGCCACAGAAAACAATAAATGGTAGAGATAATGTATCTCTGCCTCTTATTGGAGAAAAACAGTAAAGTGAAAATGAATTTTACCGTGAAGGCAGGATTTTGTGTCTTTATTGCAAATAATCCCTACATATTTCAATGAAAATTTCATGCGTTAAATTCAAAAGATTTCAGGTGGAGAACCTGATGAAATTAAAATTTTGTTGTTGATGTTCAATGGCAATTTTATTGAATTTAGGATTAAAATTACAATCTGATTTCTAAATTTGAATGCAAATTCAATAATGGCATAGAAAATGCAAAACATCATCAGAGATGTTTTCTAAGGCATCATCTATCCTGTACCTCAGTTTTTTTGCTGATCTGCTTTCACCTGTCTTGGTTGATTTTTCACATTGATATATTTAAACAGATATATGTATATTTCTGCCTTTCTTCATTGATAGGTTATTTCTATTACTCCCTATTAAATGAGAACATTGTACAATAAGCACAGTACAGGCCCTTCAGCCCTCGATGTCGTGCCGACCCATACATTGTTTCCTTAAAAAAAAGTACTAAACCCTCCCTACCCTTATTTTCTTTCATCCATGTGTTTCTTAAATGCCCCCAATGTTTCAGCCTCCACCACCATCCCCAGCAAGGCAATTCCAGACACCGACAACTCTGTGTGTAAAAAGATTTACCCCTGATGTCTCCCCTAAACTTCCCTCCTTTATCTTTGTACCTATGTCCTCTGGTGTTTTCTAATCCTGCCCGAGGAAACAGGTGCTATTCCGAATTAACATAGGTGACCACCCTAGGGGATGCCAATCACTTACAGTTGTGCTATTGAAAATAACCAATAAATATTTCAGGTAGTTGTCTCAGAAGCTCCCTGAGAACCTCAAAGGTTGCAGGTTAGAGAAACAGCAAATGGAAGCAGAAGTAGGTCAGCAGCCTTTCAAGTTTTAGTCCTTCATTGAACTTGATCAGATCCACATCTGCACATGGAAGACTGAAAACATCTGGATCCATAGGAAATTAGGACATTTTCATCAGACATCCTAAATTTTTTCTTGCAAGTATAATCATTGTTGACATTAACCAGCATTTGACCAGTCTGCAGCAAGGATTGCAAACAATAAACAAGGAACACCCTGCTCTATTTTAAATCATATTAATCCTTCTGAACAGGCAGATGGGTCCTTGATTTAATATCCAATTAGAGAGATGAAAACTCTATCAGTGCTCCATTCCCCTGATACCATGGTGAAAATCACATCTACAAAGAGTGAGAATATTCTCACTACACCAGTTGCAAGGGTAATTTTGCGTCACCAAGGAAGATTAAGCGTTCAGATGGTGTATGTGATAAGAACATGTAATGCAACATGAAAGAATGCTACTTCACTCTGTTCTGGAAGAAAAAGAATTAACAGTGAGCTAACTTTGCTTTCAGTCTTAACAAGTTTGTTTTAAATGAGGTTTTTTGAGGAAGGACTCAGGCCCGAAACATTGGTAATATATCTTTACCTTCTAAGCACGCTGTGAGACTGGCTGAGTTCCTCTGGCATTTCTGTGTTTTCTCTGCAATCGCAGCATCTGCAGACTTTCATGTTCCTCCCATTGCTTTGAATTTGGTATTGCCTTAATCAATGAGAAAGTTTCAACTCAACTCTTTTGAGGTGTGAACAGTTCTGCTTTAAGGCATGTGGTCTTACTCCACCATTTCAGATAGCACATCCACTTTCATACTTATCACAGCATTTGCTTCTATGTGGTTAGAAAATTAAAGTAAATTTAACTTCTACGTGTTTAATTTTATGGTAGATATATTTCAAGAATTCAGACATTGTAGTATTGCAAAACCAGTCCAATATGTTTTTGATTTCAATCAAACTGAAGTATAATATTTTCTTAATAGAGGCAAACTAGGAATTATTGAAAGGCTAAAGGGATCATTGGTAACATTCTTCAGCTTTGCAGCCCAGTTATGCAGCAGATAGAGCTTGTGCCTCCCAGCCCAGCAGCCCAGATCCAATCCTAACTTCGGTTCTGTCTGTGAAGAGTTTTCACTCTCCACACGACTGTGTTGGGGTTCCTTCAACTGCTCCAGTTTCCTCAAACAATTAAAAAATGTGCAGGTTGGTAGGTTAACCCTCTATTGTCAATTGCCTCTGCTGCCCAGAGAAGTATGGAACCAAGAATAGAGCTGATGCATTTGTGGGAAAATAAACTGGTTATCACAGACTCAGTGAATTATTCAGGTTATTCAGGAGGCCGAGGCAGTCATTACAGAGAGGTAGTCACCCCAAATACGCAGGATGCAGATACATGGGTGACTGTCAGGGGAGGTAAAAGGAAGGGACGGGTAATGCAGAGTACCCCTGTGGACGATCTACCAGGGATGAGTCGAGGCGGCCAAGTCTCTGGCACAGAGATTGTCTCCTCAGCTAAGAAGAGGAGAGGACTAGTAATAGGGGACTCATTGGTTAGGAGGGCAGACAGTATGTTTGCTGGAATACATAGAGACCCCCGGATGATATGTTGCCTCCTAGGTGCCAGGGTCAAGATGTCTCAAGTCATCTCAGCAGCAATCTGGAAGGGGAGGCAGAGCAACCGGATGTCGTGGTCCACGTGGGGACTAAAGGCATAGAGGTAGAGACGAGGTCTTCAATAGGGAATATAGGGAGCTAGGTAGAAAATGACAGGACCTCAAGGGTAGAAATCTCCGGATTGCTGCCTGTGCCACATGCTAGACAGAGTACGAATAGGAAGTTACAGCAGGTGAATGCGTGGCTAAAAGGTTAGTGTAGGGGGCAGGGCTTCAGGTTCCTAGATCACTGGGATCGTTTCTGGGGGAAGGTCAGACCTCTATAAAAGGGATGGCCTGCACCTTAACTGGAAAGGGACCAATATCCTGGCAGGAGGGTTTGTTAGAGCCATTGGGGAGGGTTTAAACTAGCTTTGTAGGGGGAAGGAAGTCATTATGAGAGCAAAGAAAACAGGATAGCAGTGAGACAGGGAGTTACAACAGAGGAAGGAATTAAAGAAGTGGTCAAAAATGACATAAAGGAAAGGCAGGTGAGCAGACAGGAGATAGAGCTGTTCAACAGGAATACAGCCCGTACATCATCAATAACGGGCTTATGGACTCTATACTTAAATGCACATAGCATCAAAGACAAGGTGGGTGACCTGGTTGCTCAGATTCAACTAAAAAGGTATGACATTGTGGTCATTTCTGAAACATGGCTCAATGAGGCATGCGATTGGGAGCTCAATATCCGAGGATACACAGTCTATAGGAAAGATAAGCAGGAGGTTAGAGGTGGAGGGGTAAACAGGAAGTTAGAGATGAAGGGGTGGCTCCGAAGATAATTAATTACATTAAATCAATAGAAAGACGGGACATGGGGTTTAAAGCAATACAATCAGTATGAGTTGAATTAAGAAATGCCAAGGATAAAAAGATTATATTAGTGGTTATATACAGGCCCCCAAACAGCAGCCGGGAAGAGGACTATGAGATACAGACAGAAATACAAAGGGCATGTCACAAAGATAATAGCTAATTAATTATGGGAGATTTTAACATGGCAGGGGATTGGGAAAGACAGGAATTTACTGGATCACAGGAGTGTGAGTTTGTAGAAAACCTAAGAGATGGATTTTTTGAACAGCTTGTTGAGAAGCCCACCAGGGGATCCACAGTTGTCCATTGGGTCATGTGCAATGAACCTGAGGTCGTTAGGGAGTTAAAGGTCTTAGAACCTCTAGGAAGCAGTGACCATAACAGGGTCGAATTCAATTTCCAATTTGGAAAGGAAAAAAGGTTATCGGATGTATCAATTTTTCAGTGAAATAAAGGAAATTATGGTGGTGTGAGGAAAGAACTGGAGCAAGTCGACTGGAATAGCAAACTAGTAGGAGGAACAGAGTGGGGTTGAAAGATATTTTTGCAAATATTAAAAAGCATACAGGATAGATATATTCCTAGAAAAAGGAAAGAAGTCAAAAGAAAGTAGCACCAATGTGGCTAACAAAAGAAGTTAAGGCCACGATAAAAGCCAAGGAATATAAGGACGCTAAAATTAGAGGGAAATCTGAGGACTCTGTTCATCTTTCTGTGCTTGACCAGCTGAGGTAATTGCACCTGCAAACTTCCAAATTAATTTGCCTTCTGGTTCATAAGGAATAAATTAGTTCTGTTAAAGGTAAACCATTCTCCACTGAGAGCAGGACTGTGGATATAAATTTGGCTGGCAGGATGGATAAGTGGATGCACGATGGATTTCGGTAATTGAGTCTTACTGCAGGAAAACAGGACATTCAGTTCAACATCATCACTGACCTGTGGACATCCTTCCACATTAATCGCATCTTCTTTTTTTTTTATAATTTTTTATTTTTCACACCATAAATCACATTAACCATGATACACATTTTTTCCTTTTCACACATATACAATGTCATTTTCTCCCCCCCCCTCTCCCTCCTCCCCTCCCACCCTCCCCACCTCCCCCCTCCCGTCCATTTAAGGTATAAAATCTAGGATACATTAAACCAGTCAGACAATGTTGTCATTCAATAAAAATACACCAGAAATTCCACTGAGTCCATTCTTTTCATTTCCTTTTCCTTCCGTTAACTTAGGTAGTGATTGTTCCCAGTAGGTTTTCGCTATTGTGTTTAATATAAGGCTCCCATATTTGTTCGAATATTTCAATATTATTTCTTAAACTATATGTTATTTTTTCTAATGGAATACATTTATTCATTCTATATACCATTGTTGTATTTTCAAATTATCTTCCAATTTCCAGGTTGACATAATACATTTTTTTGGTACGGCTAGAGCTATCTTAACAAATCTTTTTTGTGCATCCTCCAAATCAATTCCAAATTCTTTGTTTTTTATGTTACTTAGGAGAAATATCTCTGGATTCTTTAGTATATTGTTTTCTGTTATTTTGTTTAATATCTGATTGAGATCTTCCCAAAATGTTTCTACTTTTTCACATGTCCAGATTGCATGAATTGTTGTTCCTATTTCTTTTTTACATCGAAAACATCTATCAGATACTGTTGGGTCCCATTTATTTAACTTTTGTGGTGTAATGTATAGCCTGTGTATCCAGTTATATTGTATCATACGTAACCTCGTATTTATTGTATTTCTCATCGTTCCAGAGCATAACTTCTCCCATGTTTCCTTTTTTATCTTTATATTTAAATCCTGTTCCCATTTTTGTTTAGTTTTACCATTTGTTTCCTCATTCTCCTTTTCTTGCAGTTTAATATACATATTTGTTATAAATCTTTTGATTATCATTGTATCTGTAATCACATATTCAAAGTTACTTCCCTCTGGCAAACTCAAACTGCTTCCTAATTTATCCTTCAAGTAGGATCTCAATTGGTAATATGCCAGTGCTGTATCTTGAGTTATATTGTATTTATCTTTCATTTGTTCAAAGGATAATAATCTATTTCCTGAAAAACAATTTTCTATTCTTTTAATCCCTTTTTTCTCCCATTCTCTAAAGGAAAGGTTATCTATTGTAAAAGGGAGTAACTTGTTTTGCATTAATATTAGTTTTGGTAATTGATAATTTGTTTTATTTCTTTCTACATGAATCTTCCAAATATTGAGTAGATGATGTAATACTGGAGAACTTCTACGTTGTACCAATTTTTCATCCCATTTATATAATATGTGTTCAGGTGTCTTTTCCCCTATTTTATCTAATTCTAATCTAGTCCAATCTGGCTTTTCCCTTGTTTGATAAAAATCTGATAGGTATCTTAATTGTGCGGCTCTATAATAATTTTTAAAGTTTGGCAGTTGTAAACCTCCTTGTTTATACCATTCTGTTAATTTATCTAGTGCTATCCTCGGTTTCCCCCCTTTCCATAAAAATTTCCTTATTATTTTCTTTAACTCCTTAAAGAATTTCTCTGTCAGTTGTATTGGCAATGCCTGAAATAAGTATAATATCCTTGGAAAAATGTTCATTTTAATATAGTTTAACCTTCCTATTAGTGTTAATGGTAAATCTTTCCAATGCTCTAAATCATCCTGTAATTTTTTCATTAGTGGATAATAATTGAGTTTATATAGTTGGCCGAGATTTTTGTTTATTTGTACACCTAGGTATCTTATTGCTTGCATTTGCCATCTAAATGGTGATTCTTTCTTAAATTTTGAGAAATCCGCATCATTCATAGGCATTGCTTCACTTTTATTTACGTTGATCTTGTAACCCGACACTTCTCCATATTCCTTCAATTTCTTATATAATTCTTTTATTGATAGTTCTGGTTCTGTTAAGTATACTATAACATCATCCGCAAATAAACTGATTTTATATTCCTTGTCTTTTATTTTTAACCCTTTTATATTATTTTCTGTTCTTATCAATTCTGCTAGTGGTTCTATAGCTAACGCAAACAATAAAGGTGATAGTGGGCATCCCTGTCGTGTTGACCTGCTTAAGTTAAATTGCTTTGATACATGTCCATTTACTGTCACTTTCGCTAATGGTCCCTTATATAATGCTTTAATCCAATTAATATACTTCTCCGGTAAACTGAATTTTTGCAATACTTTGAACAAATAATTCCATTCTACTCTGTCAAAGGCCTTCTCTGCGTCTAAAGCAACTGCTACTGTTGGTGCTTTATTCCCTTCTACTGCATGAATTAAGTTAATAAATTTACAAATATTGTCTGTTGTGCGTCTTTTTTTGATAAATCCAGTTTGGTCTAGATTTACCATTTTCGTTACATACTCTGCTAATCTGTTTGCTAATAATTTAGCTATTATCTTATAATCTGTGTTAAGTAAAGATATTGGTCTATATGACGCTGGTAATCGCATCTTCTAGTAATGACCCACATGACTCAAGTGCTCATGTAGCCACTTGTTAAAAGCTGTCACCAACTGCTTCCACCACTCTGTTAGACAGTGTACTTCAGGTACTCACCACTCTCTGGGTGAAAACTTGTCCCTTAGGACCTCTTAACTTTTACCCCAAATCTATGTCCTCTAGTTTTATCTATCTCTAATATTCTAATAAAAATAAACCAGTTAGCAATTGTTCATTTTTTGTTAACTAGGATACTGTGATATTAACATGGTTATTGCGGCAGTTACCATGTTATTATTACAGAACAAGTGACTGGGGTTCAAAGCCAGCACTCTCTGAAAGGAGTTTGTACATTCTCCCTGTGACGTGCACTGGTTTTTCCTGGGTCTTTCAATTTTCCTCCACCCTCCTAAAACTAGAGGTTGTAGGTTAATTAGGTGTAATTTGGCAGCATGGGTCTCAATGGCTTGAAATGGCCACCTATTTTAATTCCCCACCCCATTCCCTTGCCAACGTGTCTGTCCATGTTCTCACACACTGCCAGATTAAGACCACCCACAAATTGGAGGAACACCACCTCATCTTCTGTCTGGGTACCCTCCAACTGGATGGCATTAACATAGTCTTGTCCAGTTTATATTACCCATCTCCATCTCCACCCAATGTCTCCTTTCCTATAGCTTTCTCTCTCACTTCTTCTCTTTTCCCTCTGTCTCCTTTACCTCAGCTCTGCAGTCCCCCCCTCCCCCTATCAATTTCCAACTTTCCTTTCTCCTGGCCTCTTCACATCCAATTTGTCTGTTGGTCTGCACTCTTCCCCCTGCAATTTCTCTTATTCAGGTGCTGTCATTTGTTTTTCTTGTACCCTGAAGAAGGGCTCAGGCCAAAAGCATCAGTTATATATCTTTACCTCCTGTGGATGCTGCGAGACCTACTGAGTTTCTCCAGCATTTCTGTGTTTTCACTACAATCACAGCACCTGCAGACTTTCGTGTTTTACTCAATGACCGGAATCTGCTTCCATTGTGTTGTAAATAAAACAAATATAAAACACTGAGCATAGCAGTCAGTGCAAAGCTCTTTTACCATCAGCAATGGGGGTTCGAATCCAACATTGACTGTAAGGAGCTTGTACGTTCTCCCTGTGTCTGCGTGAGTTTCCTTCAGATGCCCCGGTTTTTTCCCACCCTTCAAAACATGCGGGAGTTGTAGACTAATTGGTGTATTTGGGGTGCATGGGCTCATGGGCCAGAAGGGTCTGTTACCATGCCGAATGTTTACATTCAAAGTTTTTACATTTTTTTTATTTAGATATACAGCATGGTAGAATGCTCTTCTGGACCACAAGCCCAAATATACCCATGTGACCCATGCTAAGCTTGGACATTTTTAGATTGTAATTAAAAATGTTACATGAAGTATCGTTAGACCTTGTTCCTTTCACCAATATCCTGGTTCTGTAGGATTTGAACATAGAAGGGTTAAAGTGGAACAACAATCGGATATTTTAAGAAATGTAAACCTCACTATTCCTTTTAATTTGAAAAAAATGTAATTACAAATACAATGTTCCATTTGTTTACCAGTTTCAATTGACACTGAGAATTTGTAACTGGTCCAGATTTGCTTCGAGAACAATAGAAAAGAACTAGGTTTCAGGGACTCTACTAGCACAGAATTGTGGCAGTTGTTGAAATTAAATAATTTGTTTGCAATAAAGGTAACATGTTCAAATTAACAAATAATAGCAATAATAAATGTCATTTCACTTCCAATGAAGTGAAATAACGTCACCTTCAGCATTGTAATTAGGACCTTGGAAAAGATTTTGAAGATCCTTTATTGCTCTTGGTCTGTTTCAATGACTCAACTTCTTGTCCAAGTTTTCCTTGATGACGTCAAGAAATTCTTCAGTGTACATGTAGTGCTGCCCTGGCTTTATACTAACAATGGAGGAAATGACAGCAGGTTAGTGAAAACGTTCAGCAACGTTTACAGCATTTCAGATCCCTTTAAAACTCTGGCACAAACACCAATTTGATATTTGCAACCAGACCCGTTTGGTGTCCATTGTTCTGTAACAATGTGTCCAAGTGACTTTTCCCAGTGACAAGCACAAGTACTTCATCGCTGTCTCAGTCTAAAATCACTCAAGGGGCAGAGCAAAAGGAAGGAAAGTGTAAGTTTGATTGGCGATGCCTTGCAATTGTGCACATGTCAGATTGCCCACTGACAAGAATGCTGCTTTTATTCAAAAAAATATTTACTGCATCTCACTGCTTTGCTGTCAGCAATGAATCCTGTCACTGGGATCCAAATACATTTTGTAAGCTACATTTCATTTAATAAGAATTTGTTTTTCTTAATCAGTATACTTTTCATTTGCTCATGTTTACCCAATTGTTATTTAATTATCTGCCAATAAGGGATCATGAATGTTATAAAATTCAGACATATGGAATATTGGGCTTCATTGCTAGAGGGATTGAATTTAAGAGCTGGGAGGTTCTGCAGCAAGTGGGTACTGAATACAATTCTAGTCTCCTTACTTGATAAAAGATACAGTAGCTCTGGAGTGTGCAGAGGAGGTTCACCAGGTTGATTTCAGAGATGAGGGGATTAGCCCATGAGGAGAGATTGAGTTGTCTGGGACTGTACTTGCTGGAATTCAGAAGAATGAGAGGGGATCTTACAGAAACATATAAATTATGAAAGGGATAGATATGATAGAGGTGGGAAAGTTGATTCCACTGGTAGGTGAGATTAGAACTAGGAGACATGACTAGCCTCAAGATTTGGGGGAGTAAATTCAGAATGGAGATGATGAGGAACCTAGAGAGCAGAGAATCTGTGGAATTCTCGGCCCAAGTAAACAATAGAGACTGTCTCATTAAATAGAATTAAGACACAGCTAGACAGATATTTGCTGAGCCAGGGAATTAAGGGTTATGCGGGGGGTGGGGGGGGGGGAAGATACATAGGCGGAGCTGAGTCCATAGTCATGATCTTATTGAAAGTGATGGGTCAGATAGCCTACTCCTACTCCTATTTCTTTTATTCTTGGGTTCTTAGAAGACCCAAAGGCCACAGAGGGCGGCATAGTTAGCATAGCGGTTAACACAAACACTGTTACAGCTCCAGCAATTGGGATTGGGGTTCCAATCCTGCGCTGTCTGTAAGGAGTTTGTGCCTTCTCCCTGTGTCTGCATGCGTTTCTTCCAGGTGCTCTGGTTTCCTTCAAAAACGTACTGGGGGTGTAATATAATGATTTCTCTCGGATTTCTATTTGAATATCTTTTTATTTGTAGATTCTCCATTGATTGCACCTTTTAAAAAAATCAACAACTTACTTCTGAAGGCCATAAATGCACGCTGCCAAATCCTTTGTCATGTCACCACTCTCTACCGTTTCCACGCACACCTGTTCGAGTACCTCAGAAAACCTAGGAGAACGTAATACAACATTAACATCCAACAGTTGTACTGCGATAAAAAGAACTGTTATCCTGAAAAGCACCATGTCACGGAGCAGGAGGAAATGAGTTTGCAGATCTCTTGCTTAGAAGTTGTTGTAAAGGTTAAAACCTTGTGTTTTCTGATTCTTAGTTAATTTTGTGCCTGTCTCATAAGATAGCTATTGTTTGTAGTGTTACCATAGTGACTAAGATGTGTTTGGTTCAGTGCGGACTAGAAGGGCCTAATGGCCTGTTTCCATGCTGTAATTGTTATATGTTATATGTTATATGTCATAATATCCATCCAGACTAATGGCTTCCTCATTATTCGACAATATGTGAAGGAAGCGTGAGCACGATAAATTTTTCTTTTAATTTTTGTATCTCTTTAAAGTTTGTGTATCTCTTTAAAAATGTTGATATCTCTATATACATTTTATCTCTATCATATAGTAAATGCTTTGTTATTCATCATTATGAAAGTCTTGTTGCGAAGCTATGCAAAATATTTATCAGTTTTATCAATGAATTAAAACTACATAAAATAGCAGTCACAGAGCTGGATTTGTTGGATTAAAAAGATTGAAATTTGGAATATCGCAGCTCACACTTTGGAAGATGTTACTTTGAAATTAGGATATATTATAATAAGGAAAGTATCGTCTATAGGTGTGTGCAGTCAAGATAAAAGTGCAACGAGCCACACACTGGGAGCATTAATCCCACTGGGCAGTTCACCCCAGCCAATGCTGCGAGAAATCTCTAAATCCCTTTGTTAAAGTTTATATGGCCCTAAATTCACCTGAAGCACTGCTTCCTTGAAAATAGTGTTGTCATTACTTGGGCTTCAATCAACAACCCAAAGTACCAGCTGTGCACGTTTCAGTACAACACAAAACTGGCATAAGTATGCAGGAAGTCTCAGTACAAGTAGATTGGATTGAACAAGTCTAAAAATGAACTGTACAAAAGGAGCATCCAGTTTCAGATAAGGATGAAAATAACATTAAAATAGGTAAAACGTGGTTTCAGTTGATGTTAAAGACTGATTGGAATGGAAATTAAATTGTCCTTTGGATATCTAGAAAAGAAGTCAGAATCTGCTGGGGTAGAGGGAGAAAGAGAGGTAATAAAATAGAGTGGTCCAGAAATTTTATGCAGCACATTTGTGTGGCAAATGATAGGATCACATCACACATAATCTGTGCAATTTGCTCATTCACAAAAGAATGGAGGTGATCAGATATGCTCAGTGACACCTGCTCACTTGAACAAGACTTGCTTTAATTTTTCTACCCATAAGTTCCAAGAACACGGGGCTCTCATTCAGAAGCAGCTTCACAACACACCTTCAACCCCCATGGCAGTTCTGAGACAGAGGAGACTAGCTCTTGGATCCACTGTCAAGTCTATCTCAAGTTATCAACTTATCCTTTCCTGCCAACACCCAGTTACACATTTGGTTCAGGTCTCCTTTGATCCCCCACACCTGGATTCTGACCCATATTTCCTTCATTCTGACTCCAGTATCCAATCTAGATCATGGTACCCTCCTCCTTGTCAATCCCAACTTTCCCTCTTCCAACAGTGACCAGAGTACAACTTCGATCACTTCAATTTCTCTGCATTTAAAGTTATGACCCTTCTTCTGACTGGATCAAGTTTAAAATAGTTTATTTCAGTGGATTTGCTTTATCTGATAATAAAATTGAAATGAATTGACAGAACAGCACATGATATTACCATAAACATAAATTCCAATCCCAAGAAATTTAATGTTGGACGAAAAGAGGAGAGTTTTCCCACTGAGGTCACTGGGTAAAACATTCAGGTCCCAATCTCTGTGGTCCCTTTGTAAACTCACTGTGTACATCAAAACCCAAACATTGACTTACTGTTTAAGTTGCTGATTGTTATCAAGCTTTCCTCTATGCTCCAGCCCTCGCGTCCAGGCAAAGATGCTGGCAATCGGATTTGTGCTAGTGGGTTTGCCCTGGTGATAAATTGAGATGTTATAAGTCATAAAATTGAGTGCTAAGTACAGTATGGTCTTGAAACACAATCCCAGAATGTGATATATTATGATACATAAGTATGAGGTCCCCTCACCAAACCTAAGAAACATGAACCTAAGAAATAGAAATAGGGATCAGACTATTGAACCTGTTCCACCATTCACATAGATGATGGCTTGTCCTGTGCTCACTGCCTTTATCACCAGATTTCATGGAGCTAGAAGTAGAGAATCCAAAAGCAGAATGTGCATTAACACATTTTTACTCATCTCAGATACAAATAACTGATTACCCTGAGACCACAGTTCCCATTTTCTCCGTAGGAGGCAGTCTTCCAGCACTGGTCCTGTTCATTGGCCTGCCTCTCAGAATCTTGCATGCTTCAGTAAAATAACTCTTGTCTTCAAAACTCCAGTTCTTCACATGGTCCAAAATTTCACAAAGCAAAGCAGACTGGAAGGCGGGCATAAATTGGACCACACTCCACAGATGTAATTCAGATCTAATTTTCATATCATGGATTTTATCTTTATTTTGGAAAGTCATGATAAATGTTTATGCCCATATATACTGGACACCACATTCATAGACTCGTTCCACTGTAACTACGTCCTCCTGCCAATGATGTTGCTCCAGCACTCCAAGAGGAAGAAAAGTTTAACTACAGCTCTAATTGCAAATCCACTGGAAGTCAACATCAGAATATAACAGGAAGTGCAAAAATAAACAGGCGAGAAGAGCAAAAGATTTAAAAGGGTCCATCCCACATCTTCTCTGACAACACAGCCAAGTGCAATTTATTAAACTTTTGTTATTCTTGCAACAAAAAGTCACTCCAATAATGCAAATGTTCAGTCCACGAATGAAGTTCGGTATTTTCATCTAAAGCAATCATTAGAAAATTTCTGGATGAACCAGCAAACAAGGATGCAGATTGTACTAATGTGGTAACAGGGAATCAAAGACAGGCCCAAGAGCAGAGCCATGGAATACACAGTGAAGGCACCCCAAGTTTCAGGAACATTGTTAATTATGTTACAGCGCATACACTTTGCTGTCATAGGAAACTGGATTTATTGCTAAGTAAGTTACAATTATAACATGCATCCATTGTTGTAACAGAAACTTCGACTCATTGTTAACTTAGTTACGCATCCTATTCTGGAATCAACCTCTATCTTGCCAGTAACTAGATATTTGTAACTCCCATTCTGCAATCAAAACAGTAAAATTAAGTTAATCAAGTTTCTGTAATTGTGTCCATTGAGAGTATAAGACCTGAATGAAAATCATGCTCGGGCGATCAGTTCTAATAAATCGTCTGTTGTTTTGAACACCAACTCTGCATGGTATTTCTCTTTACATTGACATGCAACTTAAGTTCCCTCAATCGCAGCTTACTTCCGATAATCAAATTGTGGATTCAGAGGAATCTCCCATGCTATAAGTTGTTTCCCTGAAACATGGTCCATATTTGCATATGCATCAACTAATGCAAGTTAAAAATATTTAATTGATACTTTTTGCAAATTTTTTAAGAGCAAGTTCTATTCCCCATTTCAAATTTTGTATAGCAATTTCTATTTCCTGAATGGCCATAATGCGAGGGTCAAGTGCATATTATGGCAGAGATAATAGCAAAGCATTTATATTAGAATGGACATATGCAGTAAAATTGGCAAACTTGCCTGTAGAAATGTGAGAGAAGAACTGATAATGAGCTTCAGCTTTAGAAAATAAGAACATACAGTTTTTTATTTGCAGGTTGTGCTCTTTCCCACACAAGGAGTTTGTTCACATGGCTGCAAGATGTGAACTACAACCACAACCCAGCTGTAGACACTCTCTGCATAATTTACAATGCAAGACACACACAGCAATGTGTGATCAATGGAGATGATCACCTCAGGAACTTTATTTTTGGTGAAGAGGGGAAGAGATCTGGCCAGGTTGGTGATTTATCAACAAAAAATATGGTCTGATCCTGTTACTTTCAATACTAGTTTGTACAAATGTTCTACTTGTATTTATAACATTATTGACAGTATGTATTAAACTAATAACAGTGAGTCATTGAGACCCACTGACAATATTCAAAGTAACTATTACAGCCTGTGTACACTGAATACCACCTGATGCTCATTTTAAATCCAACACCACCAGCTCCATTTGAACACATTCAACCAGCTTTAGAATGATGAGAGTAGATTTAAAATATAGAATTTTGAAGTTGTAGATCAAAAACACAAAATTTCTGGAATGAGAACACCCTTTTTTAGCATGCAGGTTCAGCTGCTAGGAAAGATGGATGGACAAAGCAATCTGTGCTGCATTATCTGTTAACTCTAGTCTGCTGGGCACTCACCTTCTGGTGCTCTCTGTAATGGCGAGTAACTGTTCCATGAGCAGCCTCGGCCTCAATTGTCTTCCCATCTGGACAAATTAGCACTGATGTCATCAGCCCAAGAGAACCAAATCCTGCAGAGAAAATGTCATTGTGACAATACCAGTCAGGGCATTAGAAAATATTAATGGGCCTTCCCCACAAGCCACTATATAACAAGTTATTGCAAGACAAAATGCACATAGTAATTTTCATCCACAATTAAATACACGAGATGAAAAATATCACTCTCACTCTCAATTAATACATGTAAATTCTGGAAAGTTACTTTTTTCTCTGATACAAAAGATATCTCGCCCCCCCCCCACCCCCCCCCCCCGCCGGAGAATTGAAACCGCCAGTATAGATAGAAAAGATTTGTGATCATTGAACTTCAATTAAAAATGCTAGAAATTGTCAGCAGATCAGAGAACAACAAGGGAGACAGAAACAGAGCTAAGGTTTTAGGCCCAGTAGCTTTTCTCTGTTGTTATGAAAAGTCAAAGATAAAGACGTACCAAATTGCAGGAGATGATGGAGAACAGGGGAGGTGGGACAGAGAAAGTAAAAGGTGTGTAGAGTATGGAGGACATTGAATGGACACAAGTGATGGCGGTGCAGACTGAAAGGAGTGGTATGAGGTCATTATCAATGGAAGACTTGGTGAGGTATACACAGGAAGACAGCATTATTCACTGAGCTTTGTAGGAATGAGTAAATGCCAAAAACAGAGGCTGGAGTGGCAATAGCATGAAGAATTAAAAGGACAGGCAACTAGAAACCATTATTGCCTTGCTGACTGAAGAGAGATTCTGTGCAAAGAGGTTACCCAATCTGCATTTGACATTTTTCTCCAGTTGGGAGGATGTCCATTGTGAACACTGAACACATTTCTCTAAATTGTAAATATATCCAACTGAAATGAGTCACTGTCTCATTGGAACATCCGAGATAGCGAAAAAGGAAGCTGATGTTAGAAAGGCAGGTGTTGCTTCTCCTGTGTGGCATCAGAAGGTGGCATGAGATGGGCAGAGGGTTTTAATAGAAATTGTAAACAGATCATGACCTCCTGGGAACTCTGAAGGTTGGAACGATTGTCTGTTTGTGATACCTTTTGGAGGGATCAGATATTAAAAAAATCATTCATTGCAATATGGAGACACTCCTTATTCTAGATTGGAGGAGAGTTGACAAGAAAGTTCAGAAAGCAAAAGCCATGCAGTTAAGAACCCAGTCAACTGTGGTGGAGAGGAGACTCTGTCTGCCATCTCTAGGCTCAAGAGCCATTTTTTCTCCCACAGTTTGTGAACATCCCTGTACTACAGAACCATGAACTACTTCAGAACAACCGAAAGACTAATAGTTTCAACACTATTGAAACATTTTTTTGTTGTGTTGCACTAAATGCAACTGTGAAAATTCATCTATCTTTTTACTTCATTGCATACAGTGATATTTTACTTTGTGCTATTGTTGTTACTATTTCTTACGTACCTGCGATGTTGCACCAAGAAAGAATTTTAGTGTATCTGCATGCATTACATGACAAACTCACAACACAATCTATCATCCTCTTTTGGTCAGCTCAGCTAACCTAGCAATGATCTGTCCATTTGTCTCTTTGCTACCCTCATATTTTCTGTAGCTCAATGCTTGCTTTAATTTTAACTTATCCTAGTTCCACTGGAAGTTATTTGCCCTAAAACATGGGCTAGAATTACTCATGATCATGCTCCTATATCATGTTCATTGTACGGTTCTAAGTTCATGGATGACTGGTTGAAGAGGACCAAGTCTTCCAGCAGCCAATAGGGCATCAAGTGCCGAGGCCCTGCTGATGCTCTTTCCTAATGCCTCTGAATATCTTAATTCAATTAATTAAACATTTGAAGATAATAGATTAAAAATTATGAATGTGGCCAAACCTGTACAAATGACTGGGGCATTGTAGATATGCTGGCCAAAGTTAAGGAGTCAGCCAATGTGTCCACTCCTTTCAACATTAAAATGATCAGGAATCCCTGGACTAGTGAAAAACCAAGGAGTAAAACAGGGTAACAATCTGACCTCCAGTGAGTTCTGAACTTCCATGTTACAGTATGCAGACACAAAGCCCAGAACCCACCACGCTTGAGTGCTCAGCTGTGAGGTGGATGGGATTTAGTCTGTACCTTATTTCTTGTTCTCTCACTCCCTCTCCATGTGCATCTGACGTGTGTGGATTTCTGGGATTCTCTCCCTAAAAAATTCTGTCTTCTGCAATATTTTACTTTTGCCTCATCACACATTTATTTGATGGTCCCACAGGTGTTAACCATCTTTAATGAAGGAACATTTACAAAGTTCCCAAGGAAAGCTGTTTCAATTATGGTAGGAACTAAGAACGATAAAAAAAAAGCTACATCTCGAGAAAATTCCAAGAGCAAAAATTAGACTAAAAATTAAATAATCTAATTTACGACAGAAACTTATGTAAGCATACACTGTAATACAATTTTTCAGCTTTGTGCTTTACCCTTAATAGCAGAAGGGCATTCTGTGTCTATTGGGTTTATTTACCACATGTCCCACTAGTCATGCAGGAACTGGCCATTTAGAACCATTCATGAGGATGTTTTGTACAGAGGCGTGATCCAATGATATTATCGAGATTAGGATAGGACGATGAGACTTTCACCCAAATCATCCAGAACCAGAATGAGGCCATAAGAAATTGGAGCAGAAGTAGGCTATTCAACCCATCCAGTCTACCATGTTATTTAATCATGACGGCCCTGCTGCCAAGCCTTCTCCACATAACCTATGATGCCCTGGCTAATCAATACACCCAATGACAACCTCCATAAGCCACCTGTAGCAACAAATTCCACAGATTTACCACCCTCTGGCTAAATAAATTCCTCTGTTCTAAACGAAAGCTCTTCAATCCTGAAGTTGTGCCCTCTTGTCTTGGACTCTCCCACCACGGGAAACAACCTTTCTACATCTACTTTGTCCATTCCTTTCCACATTCAAAATGCTTCAATGAGATTCCCCCCCCAAATCCCCTAAATTCCAATGAGTACAGGCCAATAGCTGTCAAACACTCTTTCTATGATAACCCTTTCATCCCCGGAATCATCCTCTGAACCCTCTCCAATATCAGCACATCCTTTCTTAAATGAAGAGCCCAAAACTGTTCACAATGCTCCAAGTGAGGTTTCACCAGTGCCTTATAAAGACTCAACATCATATCGATGCTCTTATATTCTATCCCTCTTGAAATGAATGCCAGCATTGCATTTGCCTTATTCACTACCGACTTAACCTGCAAATTTACCTTCAGGGTATCCTGCACAAGGACTGCCAGACACCTTGGTATCGGGGAATTTTCAATTTTCTCCCCATTTAAAAAGTCTGTCCATGAATTTCTTTTACTGAAGGGACAACATTGTATTTCATTTGCCACTTCTCTGCTCATTTTTCTAATGTGTCAAAGACCTTCTACCTGTACCTCCACCTACATTCGTATCATTTGCAAACTTAGCCTCAAAGCCATTCATTCCATATTTTAAATCACTGAAATACTACATTAAAAGATCAGCCCCAACACTGACCACTGTGGAACACCACTAGCAACTGGCAGCCAACTAGACTATGATGCCTGTATTCTGACTCTCTGCTTCCTGCCAATCAGCCAAATGATCTATCCATGATATTATGTTTCCTGCTATCCCATGAGCTCTTCTTAAGTAGCCTCATGATTGGCACCTTGATAAAGACCTTCTGAAAATCCAAATACATAACATCCACTACAACTCCCCTATCCATCCTGTTTTAGTCACTTCTTCAAAGAATTTTAACAGGTTTGTCATTCAAGATTTTCCCTTAAGGAAGCCATTCTGGCTTTGGCCTACCTCAAGATTCAATTTATTGTCATGTAATAAAAAGTGTCACATTACACAAAATTGCTTTTGTTTGCTGTAAAGCAGCCAGATTCACCAAAGGCAGAAATTGCCTGAAGAGCCTCTGACAGAGAAAGAAGCAAAAGAAAGTCGTGTCACCCCCCCCCCCCCCACTCCCAAGTCATCGAGCGGCCGTGGATTCCCCTCCAGCACTCCTGCAGCTTCATCAGCCACACAGAGTCCAGCCCAAACCTTCAGCAACCTGAGCTTCAGATCCAAGCCTCCAATACGAGAAGGAACCCTTCTGTGCCCTCAGCACCCTCTCGCATCTTGGTTCCGATACCTGGTATCCTGTCAGCCAGTTTGAAGCCTGTCTGCAGCCTGCTGCAAGTCCCTTGACCACAGTCTCAAACAGCCCACAGCTGCCATGGGTTCCTCACCTCGAGTCACCAGCAGCCCACTGCCTGTGTGAGTCCTTCAGCCATAAAACCTCGCTCTGGTCTGCCACCATGATCACCGTCCCATCTCCTCTGTTTTTTACTTCTCAGATGTTGGTGGTCCCCTCATTTTCTGGAGCCTTGCACCAGTCCTCCGCTTTCCTGGAGACTGCAACCCCTTATGGCTGCTGCCGATCATAGGCATTCTTGGGTGCAGACCCCGTGGTCATGGAATTTTAAATAAAACTATTGTTAGCTCCTTTAACAGGCCATTCAAAGCATATACAGATGGACTATGCTTTTGGACCCCTTGGGAGCACTATGGCTCTGCTCCCCGCTCTTCGTGTTACAGCAGTAGCACCAAGAACACCTAGACTATCGACTCCAACAGCTTCCCAACCACTAATGTCAGGTTAATTTCCTTACAGCTGCTTCCCTCCTTTCTTGAACAGTGGGGTGACATTTGCAATTTTCCTGCTGCTGGGACCATAACAGAATTTATTGATTCCTGAAAGATCATTTTCAATACCTCTACAAACTCTACTGCTACTTCTTTCAGTACCCAAGGGTGCACTCCATCTGGTCTAGGAGACTTAGCTACCTTTAGCCCATTCAGCTTTCTGAACATCTTCTCCCTTGAAATAGTATTGGCACTCACTTTCCTTCCCTGATACCCTTAGATATCCGGCTTACAGCTAATGTCTTCTACATTGAAGATGGATGCAAAATACTTGTTTAGTTCCTCTGCTATTTCTTGTGTCCCATTATTATTTCTCCAGCATCATTTTCTGGTGGACTTATATATACTCTCACCTCCCTCTTACTTTTTATATATTTGAAGAAGCTGTGACAGAATATAGATATATTTTTGGGAGATAAATTGGGGCAAGGTTTTAGTGTAGGTCACATACAAACACTTTAAAACAGATCTTATTTAAAATTGTGGAGCTCTGCTAATGCTAGACATGTTGGGGCCAACAGTCATTGCAAAAGCTTTGGAGAGTACCCAAGAGATTTCACTAATGGATTGTTGTTTACAAAAAGGCAACAGATAAAAGAACTTGTCAGGGCCGTATTCTGTCTGGAGTGGAACTTGTTGTTCTAGAAGAGTCATGTGGTTTTGGAAGCAGAGAGAGTCAAACAGGCTTTCTCTCTGAGAGAGAGATAGAGAGAGAGAGAAGAGAGAGGGAGGGGGGGACAGACTGTTACTACAGATGTATAGTCAGCAGCAGCAACTGGGACTGGAACAGGACAAGCTGGTAAGCTTGTGGAAAACCCCATTTGGAACAAGGGTTGTGAGTGATAGTTCAGCCTGGTTAAAGCCCTTGTGGTTCATGCAAGAGGAGAGGACTGGCTGTGAAATGTTTCACTTGAAATAAAAGAAACAGAAAGGAACTCCGTGGTGACCTGAAAGAGGTTATCATCTGGAGAACCCTGAGGGAGCAAGACACTGAAGTGGCTGATTAAAAAGGAATCAGTTGTGGGTGTCCTGGAACAGCAAATATCTTTCTGAAAACTGACAAGAACCTTCCTGAGCGGTAACCATTTACCTTTCAAGCACCAAAGTCTGGTGAACTTTATAAATGTTAAATTCTGTACACAGTGTAAGAATTGCCTGCAACCAGTGAAATTGGAGGAATGAGAAGTGAGATTGGACTAAGAAACAAAGAACTTTTCTGAACTTACACATTACACACACATGAGCTTAGAATTTAAGTTAGGTGAGTTAAGTCAATAGTGATAAGTTAAAGTGTGATTCTGTTCTCATGTTTAAAGATAATTAAAAGCAACTTTTGTTTAAGTAACCATTCATCTTGGTGAATATCTATTGTTGCTGGGTTTTGGGGTGTTCTGGGCTCGTAACAAAGCCTTTTGTCAGGCCAAAGGTTAAACGCCTGCTGTTTAATTGGAGCATCAGATCCGATGATCCACCATCAACTGCTAGACTCTTCTGCTTAGCACTTGTTCTCATTGTTAAAAATAAAACATTTACAATTTCTATTTCCACCCTTTTTCTTTCTCAACCACTTCACCTCAAACCCCACGTTTTCTCCAACCCCACAACCCTGAAGCAAAACACACTCTTGTAAAACAACCGCAGAGCCATAACTCGCTGCATCATCCACGATGAATGATTATGCTTGGCTAAATGGAAACGTTTGAACACATACACAAATTTGTTATCCTTACTGTGAACAGCAGTCAAGAGGGAGTATCACAAATCTCCATGAAGACGGTTGTGAATATTGTGATGGTTAAACTGTGATTTGGGCTTATTCCTCATTATAAACTGTCAGCAGCTACAAAAAACCATATTTCCTGTTTGTGCCACTTCTGTATGAGAGAATGTCTTTTTAATTTGAGGGATCTTTTTCACTTCATTAAAGTAACTTTCGTCCATGTGAAGGAATGAAACATTCAGTTGCTCATTTGATAATCCTGAGATATTGGCCACACAGACATTCACCGTCCATTCCTAGTTTCCACAGAAATGAAGAAGCAATGAGGAGTTGGAGGTCCAGCATGGATGACAGATTTCCTTCCTGAAGAACCAGATGGCATTCAACAATAATCCAGTAGATTTGTGGCTGCTTTCACTAAGAAAACTTCATTAATTTATTTACTCCAGATTACTGCAGGTACCATGGGGATCTTAACTAGTGCCTGTGGATCAATGTGGGGAATCTCTGAATGCTGGAATAGTAACTAACTATTAGGCCACTATATCCCTGAAATGGACTTCATTAGAACATCCATTACCACACAAGTTTTTAACACCTATTTTATACAGCATGATAGGCTATCTTTACACAAAACATCTTTAACATCAATAAAATCTCAAAATACTTCACAACAAAAGCAAAACAAAAGCAAACACAGAGCCACAAGAAGGAACTGAGAAAGAATGACTAAAACAAAGATAGTGGGGTTTGAAAGGTGAATTGTAAAAGGCAGAGATTGAGCCAAAACTCCAATAGCCAAAGGAAATAAGATGCAAGGACTACTGTCAAATACCAAGGTCTTTTGGACAAAGGACAGAAGTAAAAATTATAAAGAAAGGATAGTGAAAGGATGGCTGCCCCAATGTTGAAAGGGCAACTCATTTAGAACTTGAGGTTAAATGAGCTTTTGGAATGTCATGAAGGCAATGAGTGATCAAAAGGTAGAATGAAAGCTGGCAAATGTTATGATGATAAAGAATTGGAGGATGCCCTCGTGACTTAGCAGTTCAAAGCATGTGAAGAAACAATCACATAACATTAGGGTCATATTATACAGGAGGTATCAAGAATATAGAAATTGCAAAATGGGAGTGGAGGCTTGGGAGGGGCCAAGAGATGGCAGGGCATAAGCATGTCTGTTGGGTCAACTATTTACTTGGACTTATAAGAGATGATTGCCTTGATGGCAGTTTCTGCTCGCAGAAGTAACGAGTTTGAGTGAAAACTAACCCAAGAAATGGGAAGAGCAGAGACACAGCACCATAGATTGGTAATAATAAAGCAATTCAGATTTACATGGATGGTTATAAGCTGTAAAATGATTCTGAAAATAAATGCAAAACTTCCTGTGTAAATAATGTCATCAATGCCTTTTGGTACAGGAAACTAAGCAAAGCTGAAAGGAATAAGTCCACATGATGTGAAATACAACCCACCATTTGCAGTACGACAAGAGAAGAGCTGTCTAAAAGGCACAAAATTGCAACTCAGGTCATGGGGGAAATCAATTCATGCAAAATTTGACACCGCATCAGATAATGATTCCATAAAATGTTTGGGCAAACTTAAGGAAGGAGAGAGGAAAAGAATATTCATTAATGCAGAGAAGTGTCAAGCAAGTTCCAAAGAAATCAGACAGTCAAATAATTTGCAATTGATTCCACAGCAACCAAATTAACTATATCTGCAATGGACAAGATCTCCCCCAATATTATCTGCTGAACCACAAAGCACTATTAACAATCAACTCAGCATTTTTTATATATAAAAGATTGCAAAACAGTTATAAATGTTTTGTACGTTTTCACTTGGCAATTACCTTGTGCCAGGATGTCAGACTGAACATCTCCATCATAGTTCTTACAAGCCCAGACAAAACCTCCCGAGGACTTCAGCATCTGTGCCACCATATCATCGATTAGGCGATGCTCGTACCAGATACCTAGCTTATCAAATGCTGCTTTGTAATTACTGTTGGAGCAAAAACAGAAGGCAAACCTTAAATGTCTAACCAACCTATTAAGCCATCTAGAGTTGAATAAAACACAGTTACATCAGCCTACCATCAAAAGGGTGAATGTGCATTATCAACATCTAATACAAGCTCAGTTTTTTACAACTTTGGAAGTTTTGTTAAGGTGTATTGCAGTCCCCACCCTCACTGGATTCTTCTGTTCTCTTTCCTCTCCCCAAACTTCCGCTGGCTCCACCTGGTCTCTATCCCTCCATTCCAGCACTGTCAGGCTTTGTCTTCTAATCACCCACTCCACCCCCTTCCTGCACTAGCCCCATTTCTTTTTCTCATTCACACTCACTCTCTCTCTCTCCCCTTCACTCATCTGCCATTCCTCCACCTACTTGGCCAATCCTGTGTGAAGCCTCTGTCTCACCTCCCACCCTGACACTCTGTACACTGCTTCTGCACTAACTTTCCTCAGAACTGATGAAGAGTTTCAGAACAAAACATTGCCCATTCTTTTTCTCCCAATGATGCTGCTTGGACCACTGAGTTCCTCCAGCAGATTGTTTTTGTACCCCAGCAAGTTTACTACTGATTCTCCATACCACAAGAACATTAATCGTAAGAGCATTTCAACTGAGAAATTCTGTAGGTTCTAATTCCAAGGTATTCCCAACAATAATTACATAAAACACAGAAAATGAGAACAGGAGAAGGCCATTCAGCCCTTTCAACTAACTCCACATTAAATAAGATTATGGTTGGCCGATCATACAACTTCAGTACTCTATTCCTGCATTTGGTAGAAAATGCTCCAGGCATGTAACTTTCATAGCATTGGCCATGTACTAGTATCCTTCAGGAACAAAAAAATTTCATAAATTGTGGCTAGAATGACCCCTGCTGGAAATTGGTTATATTGGTCTATTTCTATTTCTTGTGCTCTCTGGTCAGTATGTTTAAAGCTTAATAGAGTTTATAATAGTGCCATTCGGCAAGATCATATGACATAGGCTCAACAATACTTTCCTGTCCATTCCAATAACCTTAAGCTCACTTATGGACTGAAAACATTTTGGAGCAGACTCGATGGGCTTACTTCTGCTCCTATATCTTGCATCTACCTTAACCTTGAAAGTACGTAATGATTCTGTCTCCACAGCTCTGGGGCATAGGGAATTCCAAAGACTCATGACTCTCAAAGTAAAAATTCTTGCTTGATTTTAAATTAGTACACATTTTACTAGAAAAAAATTCTCATTAGGGGAAACATCCTCTTGGCATCCATCTTGTGAGGCTCGTAATGCTCTAAGAAATGGGCATTTCCTTTCATCTATTTAGTTGTCTACAAGTTCCATTTGTTTAGACAAATTTAGTGAGATGGTATTTAGTTAGAAGACTCGGAATAAGTCATGATATATTTTCTAATGGGGCTGTCGATAACAATTTACTAGCTCGCCTTTAACATTTCACAAGCACATTTATCCTTTAATGGCTCAAAGGTCAAACATTAAGCAAAATAACAGGGTCTCGAAAGGAATGACCCAAAAAAACACCAGTTCCAAAAGAAAAGTTGGAATAGAGGGTAATTTTGTTTAACTTAATTAAATGCAAAAAGTGCAAAGGAGGACAAGTTTATTATTAGTTTATTTCCATCCCTGTTCACTACTGATGATATCCTTTCATATAACAACCATCACAGGTAAATTTAGAAATCAGAATTTTTAAAATGGCAGAATTACTTACATTGTAGTGCAAGACTGAACTAAGAGTAGATTTAATAAAGTTTTAGAAAATTATTGACAAGTTAAGCAAGTGTAATTCGGGGAAACTGTTAACCAATGACAAATATTATCAAAGGATTCAAATTTAAAATAATTGGTCACATATACACAGGGACATGAACTGGAGCAGTGGTTCTCAAACTTATTTTTTCCACTCACTTACCACTTTAAGTCTCCTCTATGCCATAGGTGCTATGTGATTAGTGAGGAATTGCTTAAGGTGGTATGTGGGTTGAAAGAAAAAGTTTGAAAACCACTGTTTTAATCATACCTAATTGACTCGTTATGTGCACGGTTTCACAACTCCAAAGAAAATAGGCCAATGACAATTTTTCTCAAGCAAAATACTTGGAACAATTGGGTAATAATTGGGTTTAGAGCAGTGATTCTCAACCTTCATTTCCCACTCACATAGCACCTTAAGCAATCCATTACTAATCACAGAGCACCGATAGCACAGGGCTTACTTAAATTGGTATGTGAGTGGAAAGAAAAAATTTGAGAACCATTGAATTAGAGTATACTTCAAAGGATGGTAGAACCATATTAAATTAGAACTTACTAAAGGAAATTGGTTATATTACTGAAAATATAAAATGCAGGCTGCAGAAGCAGAAGAATGGAATAAAATGGACAATGCTTTCAATTAACTGGTTAAAAACACTGAATATTCTTGTCTTTTTCTAGCTCTTGATTATCAATGCTGAAATAGAGCAGTATGGACTATTCATCACTTTTCTTATACAGAGAAAAGATGCATTAAATGCACAGAAACAAATATGATTACTAATAGTTTTAGATATTAAATTATATTACACAATACTCCCACAAATAGAGATCATTCTTTGTGAATTCTCCAAAACAATATTCAAATTGGTTATGAATCTGACTCTAATCATTAATTAGAGGAGATAACTTGGGCAGAAAATTGCTAAAGCTTGCATTTAATTTTTTAATTCTTAGGGACACTCACTCTATATTCACTTTTCTTTCTGTATCTATTCATCAGTTTTAGTAGCCCCTTATAATTCTCAATAGAAGATTTGTTTTTGCAAATTATATGTTCGCATCTATCCTTTTTTTTCCTTTCCTTTTCTTCATGTACAGTATTTCACATTTTAGTTGTACAAAGTGGCAAGGCCAGCATTTCTTACTTGTCTCCATTTCTCCTGAGAATCATCTTCAGAAGTCTATATCACTAGGGCATTAGATGGGGAGCTCCAAGACTCTTCCCCAATAAGAAATGGCAAAATATTTCCAAGTCAGGATGGTGAGCAACTTGGGTGAAGAAATTAATGGTCCCTAGGTGCCTCATAATTATACTTTCTATATTTATTTACAAGATGGGAGGCCATTCAACCCAAAGTCAGGTCTCACAGCAATCTCATTGTGTCTCTTATTTCACTTGCCCATCTAATGACTCTCCTACCACCCACATATACTAGACATTAATTTACAGCAGCCAATCAAATCCACAGAATGCAATGTTTTGGGGATTTGAGGTCAGAACATCCAGAGGAACGCCAGGTGTTCACAGAGAGAGTAGGCAACATCTACATAGAAAGCATCGGAGGGCAGGATCAATGACATTGTGCCTGCTGCCATCATCCTTCTAGATTGTGGAGGTTGTAGATTCAGGACATTCTGTTGAAGCTGCATGGGTTGATTGCTGGAGCGCCTTGTATAGCTGGCACACACTGCACATACAAATTGGTCACATAAATCTTAGAACAGATCATTATGATTGACAGCAGGAAATTTATCTAAACAAAACATGGCTAATGTGTGCAAAATGTTCCAAAAAAACAGAGGTAAAATCCTACAATAATGCAAATTTTTTGTAAGTTGGGAAGTGGTGGTTATGGTGGATTGGGGGGGGGGGGGGGAATTGTTTTCAGGCGATGAATAAAAGATTGACTGCAGCATCTTTCCCCCTCAAGCCTGGATAAGGAGGTTTTATTTATGGTTTCCAGCTTGTGAGATGAATATCAATCTGTTGCAACTAAAAAGAAAGAATGAATAGAATGGGAAGAGTACAGACATGCTATTATTTGTAATAGGGAACTTGTACCACAATGTTAATGACCAAGTCCATGCATGTGATGTAGAGATCAATTAATCCCCTTATTCTCCATAATATTATTTCTATCTTACTTCAATAAAGGATAAAACACATGAAGATTCAATTAAACTAAAATTTACATTAGTATCACTTTACAACCATAACCATCTTCAATAACCTGTATTTAACAAGTCTGAAATGAAGAAAAATATTTCTTTTATTAGCTTTTCAGGGAAAACTTACAGGTCAAAAATTTCCTGGAATATATCCTTAAACCTTCCATCATAGGCCTTCATAATGGTGTTTTTGGTACTCATATAAAGAGGCCATTTCTTGGAGAGGGCATACTGAAAGCAGCTGTGTGCAAATCCTGTAATAGACTAGGTACAAAAAAGGGAACATATTATTCCAATCAGATGATATGTATGAGCTGAGATGCCAAGTTTTAGTGGACAAAATGTTAGTTAGACCACACCTGGACTATTGTATTATAGGGAGCTAGAGTGCAGAAAAGATCCACAAATATAGTGCAGGAAGTCGAGAGCTTGAGTTCGAAGGACAGGCTGGGAATGCTTTAACTGGAACCTTAGGAACCTGCTGAGGGTGAGTTTGATGGTGTTGAAGACTGGTGATCAAGATCTCTAGAGGAAGTCCAGGTACAACCTATGGAAGGCCATCTTCAAAGGACATCACACTTTAAATCATGAAAAATGCATGTAATTAGATTCTTGCCAGCTATGGCAGGGATTGCAGGCCATTATGTCCGACAAGGCTAGGCAGAACACCATAAATGGCTGTGATGCTTCACTACCTAATGAACTGGACATCTTTTATGCTCCCTTTGAGAAGGAGAACTCAAAAAAACAAATGAGAGTCCCTGCAGAAGTTGATGACACTGTGATATCTGTCTCTGAGGCCAACATCAGAACATCTTTCAAGAGGGTGAATCCTCACAAGGCATCAGACCCTGATGGCGTACCTGGCAGGGTACTGAAAATCTGTGCCAACCAACTAGCCCAAATGTTCACAGACATTTTCAATCTCTCATTGCTGCAGTTGGAGATTCCCACCTGCTTCAAAAAGGTTCAAAAGTCAGTGGTTCTCAACCTTTTTCTTTCCATTCACATACCACTTTAAGTATTCCCTATGCCATAGGTGGTCTGTGATTAGTAAGGGATTGCTTAAGGTGGTATACGAATGGAAAGAAAAAGCTTGAAAACCACTGTTTTAATCATACCTAATTGACTCGTTATGTGCACGGTTTCATAACCCCAAAGGAAATGGGCCAATGACAAATTTTCTCAAGCAACATATTTCAGTAACAATTGGGTCAAGAGCAGTAATTCTCAACCTTCCCTTCCCACTCACATACCACCTTAAGCAATCCCTTACTAATCACAGAGCACCGATGACACAGGGATTACTTAAAGTGGTATGTGAGTGGAAAGAAAAAGGTTGAGAACCACTGACATAAATCATAATGGTGCCCAAGAGAGCAGAGTGAGCTTCCTCAATGACTATTGGCCAGTAACATGCTCATCTACTGTGATGAAATGCTTTGAGAGATTGGTCATGGCCAGAATTAACTTATACACAAGTAAAGATCTGGACCCTCTGCAATTCACCTACCATCACATCCACTCCACACCACATGCATTAACACTGGCTCTCCACTCAACTCTGGATCACCCAGACAACAGGAGCACATACATCACACTACTCTTCACTGACTGCAGTTCAGCTTTCAACACCATTATACCATCAGTACTGGTGAACAAGCTCCAAAACCTGGGTCTCTGCACCCCCTTCTGAAATTGGATTCTTGACTTCTTCATCAGAAGACTGAAGTCCCTATGAATCGGAAACAACACCTCCTCTTCATTGACAATCAACATAGGTGCACCTTAAGGATGCATGCTTAACCCACTGCTCTACTCTACACATGACTAGGATGGCCATTTCCAAATCTCCAAAATGGAGGAAAATCCCTCTAAGTTATGCACGCATGTGTGCACACAAATGGAAGTGCTGTGTGCACGTTTGTATCTGTATGCGTGCGCACACGAAACATGCACAGCTTAGAGGGAACATAGCGTCAGAAAACTCAGAAGAACAAAAAAGTCAACCACTCTATCACCAACTCTCCACACCTCCACTGTCCACTGCATTAACATAATGTTTTTTTTAATTATTGAAATTTAAACAACCATTTCCATGTGTCTCAGAAATTAAACATATATACCATATATTCATATTTGCCATGATTTTCCACATTTTATTTGAGATATATGAAAAGTCTAAAGGACAATAAATTCATGGTCTCTAATGAGGTGAAAATGCTGTGGTATGGGTAAAAATGTGTTTAAAAGGAATGTACTTAAAAGATGTTTATAAGATGTGTTCAAAAGGTGTCTAAAATAGTAGAAACCCATATTATGTGAAAAAGGGTTAAAATGCCAAAATGTTTTTAATTCATTAATTGTTTATTTCATTCTTTATTGATAAGAATGGAACCATAATAGTATTATAGTGTCTCCGCCCACATTACCCAGGGGGAATTGCATTATGTCCCTCATTCGAGTAAACACTCCCACTGAGGAAACATCACCTGATCAATTTTGTGATTATTTCCCCCCCATTTTCAGGTACGTTGTGGTTATTCCACACAGGTAGAGCGGTTGTGATCATTCACTAAGATGCTTCAAGTGTCAAGAGAATGTGGATGTAACATTTTGGGTAAGTTAAAGTACAGTTTTGCTGAGTATGACCAGGCGTGTGTGTGGCAGAGTGCAACCCATAGTGGTGCCAACTGATTCCGCCATGTGGTTAAGTCTAATCTACACATAAGTAAATGTATTTGCAAGTTGTTTGTACCTTGTGTATTTAGGAAGTTTTACAAGTTTTGCGAAAGTTTACTGAGCCATGGTTACATATTATTTAGCAGGTAGCAGTAAAGAAAATTAGAATAATGACTCAGGAAAATACTGTATATCATTGTAATTTACAGAGGGTATTTATTCTACTGTAACCGAGCTGGTATGTTGTTTGGAAATTGTGTATATATTTGATAAATGGATTCGAGTAAATGCTCCCACTGTGGACACATCACCCGATGATTAATCAGTTTTGTGATTATTTCTCCCCATTTCAGGGTGTAACATATGCACGTATGGAGAGAAGAATAAAGAGAGAAAAAGAAGAAAACTATAAGTAGGAAGTGATTTTGTTTTACAACATAATCATTGATTTGTAAGAACAAGGTCAAGCCTATGAAGTACAACTCCGATTATCCAAAATTGATTCTCCAAAATCCTCATTTATCCAAATCTTTTAAAAAATTTGCCACCATGGGCATCAATCTTCTCTCCATTGAGGACATCTACAGCAGGCTGTATCTCAAGAAAGCGGTCCCTTTCATCAAAGACTCTCACCACCATTATTTAGCAGGTGTTATCATCAATTACTGGGGAAAAATGAATATTAAAATAAATCATTTGTCATGCACAGTCTGGTTAACTTGCAGACATAGCGAAGGCCAAAATTATTAATTTTAGGGATCCCTAATCCCTCTTTGCACTGCTAACATTAGGAAGGAGATACAGGACTCTGAAGATGAACACCGAGTGGCACAAAGCAGCTTCCTCCTCTCCGCCATCAGATTTCTGAATAGACAATGATGCACAGACACTATCGACTTTCTCTTCTTTTTGCACTAATTTACATCCGGTACCACACGGATGGCAGTCTCTTCAATCTGAGGCGCCTGCAAGCTCACACCAAGACACAAGAGAAACTTGTCCGTGAACTACTCTTTGCAGACGATGCCGCTTTAGTTGCCCATTCAGAGCCAGCTCTTCAGCGCTTGACGTCCTGCTTTGCGGAAACTGCCAAAATGTTTGGCCTGGAAGTCAGCCTGAAGAAAACTGAGGTCCTCCATCAGCCAGCTCCCCACCATGACTACCAGCCCCCCCACATCTCCATTGGGCACACAAAACTCAAAACGGTCAACCAGTTTACCTATCTCGGCTGCACCATTTCATCAGATGCAAGGATCGACAATGAGATAGACAACAGACTCGCCAAGGCAAATAGCGCCTTTGGAAGACTACACAAAAGAGTCTGGAAAAACAACCAACTGAAAAACCTCACAAAGATAAGCGTATACAGAGCCGTTGTCATACCCACACTCCTGTTCGGCTCCGAATCATGGGTCCTCTACCGGCACCACCTACGGCTCCTAGAACGCTTCCACCAGCGTTGTCTCCGCTCCATCCTCAACATCCATTGGAGCGCTTACATCCCTAACGTCGAAGTACTCGAGATGGCAGAGGTCGACAGCATCGAGTCCACGCTGCTGAAGATCCAGCTGCGCTGGATGGGTCACGTCTCCAGAATGGAGGACCATCGCCTTCCCAAGATCGTGTTATATGGCGAGCTCTCCACTGGCCACCGTGACAGAGGTGCACCAAAGAAAAGGTACAAGGACTGCCTAAAGAAATCTCTTGGTGCCTGCCACATTGACCACCGCCAGTGGGCTGATAACGCCTCAAACCGTGCATCTTGGCGCCTCACAGTTTGGCGGGCAGCAACCTCCTTTGAAGAAGACCGCAGAGCCCACCTCACTGACAAAAGGCAAAGGAGGAAAAACCCAACACCCAACCCCAACCAACCAATTTTCCCCTGCAACCGCTGCAATCGTGTCTGCCTATCCCGCATCGGACTTGTCAGCCACAAACGAGCCTGCAGCTGACGTGGACTTTTTACCCCCTCCATAAATCTTCGTCCGCGAAGCCAAGCCAAAGATTTATTTTTAAAATGTAATTTATAGAGATATTTGCACCTGTAATGTTGCTGCAAAACAACAAATTTCTGACATGATCGTGACGATAAATTTTGAATTCTAAGGAAGCTGAACGTTGATCTTGCATTGGTTCATAAAATTATAGAGGGAATAGATAGGAGAGATGGTCTTTTTTCCCCCCTAAGTTTAGAGTCTGGATACTTTGAAGGTGAGAGGAGAAAGATACAAAGGGGATTTAAGGGGCATGTTTCTCTATACAAAGGATGATGGATAAAGAAACGAGCTGTCAGAAGAGGTTGTGGAGGAAATGACAATATTTACAAATAATTGGGACAGGTACATGGTTGGGATATGTTCAAATAAATATGGGCCTCTATGGGATTATCCTAAATGGGCATCATGGTTGGCTTGGATAAGTTAGGCTGCAGGGCCTGTTTCCATGGTGTAGAACCCTATGAATAACTATGAATCTACGATTAATAAATCTTCCAGTAGGTAAATAGGGTTGGTAATATTGGTCCATGTTTGGAGTTTCCTCATGAGGGCTGAAATAATACTTGAGTGCAAAATTTAAGTTACATCACATGGTTATGAAGTGGAAATTAAATACAATCTTCCAGCCCTAATCCTAATAATTTTGCCCTTCACTACATCCACTAGTTAGCCAGACTGTGCATGACAAAGAATTTATTTTAATATTTTATTTTCATATTAAAATTTATTTTAATATTCAATTTTCCCCAGTTCTTGGTGATAACCCAACAGGGACATCAACACAGTTTCACTTTTTATATGTATTCTTAGTACTGCATTAAGGGTAGAATTATAAATGACCATTGTTGACTTATTTGTATTCAATAAAAAACAATGAAGGTGGAGTCAGAAAGAGGAGCAACTTTCCAGAAGGATCATTCATGACCAAGCTGCACCTGGTAACGTTTCATGGTCATTTCATGGGAAAATAACACAATTGTGGAAGGGGCAAGAGAAGGAACATGCAAGATGTAGCAAGATGTTTTAAATGTAAATATCTGTTCAAAGTGTACCTGAGGCCTAATGTTTTAATATGCATGTGCATGGGAATCATGCCTTACAAATTTGACTGAATTCTTTTTAAGCAGGGTGATGGATGTTGTCTACATGGATCTTAGCAAGGCTTTTAACAAGATATTCCTGGTCTGGAAAGTTCAAACTCATTGTATCCAAAACGAGTTAGTAAATTGAATACAAAATTGGCTTGATGACTAGTTCCAATGATATGAAAACCATGACGATGGGACTTGATGGATTTGTTGAAGCCTTCATCTGCCTTCACAGCTGCTGAGTTTGAAGTAATTTTGTCTGCCTGTTCCATTATTGAGGTCTTAGTTGGATTGTTCTTTGTCAGAAATCCATCCTCCACTTTACCGACATGGATGGCCCTACCACGAGCAGAGCTCCAGACGGCATCACTCTCAGGACCACACGAACTTCTCCACCATGACAAGGTGACATTCCACATGGTGGTAAATTGATCAAGAATATACGTTGGTATGTCATGTTAGTTGTACAAGACACTGTTTGGAATGCCCTGTCTTCAAGCTAGAGGATGGATGTCATTAAAATGGAAAGAGTTCAAAAGAGACTTATTAGGATATGACTTAGCTGGAGGGATTGAGTTATAATAAGATGGATAGGATGGGTCTGTTTTTCTTGGGAGCATAGGAGTGAGAGGGTGACCTTTAAGAAGGAGTAGGAGAGTCTAAAACTAGAGAGCATAGATATAAGGTGCAAGTGGGAAGAATTAAAAGGAGCCCAAGGGATAACTTTTTCCATACAGAGGATGTTGCTTATGTGGATGAAACGAAGCTTTAGAGGTAGGTACAATTCTGTTGAAAAGGTAAATGGATGGGAATATGTTAGTGGTACATTTTTGAGAGGGAACATGGTTGTAAAGATTTTTTAAAGCAAATGTGACATGTTGCAAGGTCAAGAAGCAAAGTATAATGGCAAGTTGAGACAAAAATCATTGTTAATGGCAATGAGTTGTGTGGAAAACTTGTGAACAAAAATGGGCTGACACTAGTTTAGATTATTCTTTGGCTTGGCTTCGCGGACGAAGATTTATGGAGGGGGTAAAAAGTCCACGTCAGCTCCAGGCTCGTTTGTGGCTGACAAGTCCGATGCGGGACAGGCAGACACGATTGCAGCGGTTGCAGGGGAAAATTGGTTGGTTAGGGTTGGGTGTTGGGTTTTTCCTCCTTTGCCTTTTGTCAGTGAGGTGGGCTCTGCGGTCTTCTTCAAAGGAGGTTGCTGCCCGCCAAACTGTGAGGCGCCAAGATGCACGGTTTGAGGCGTTATCAGCCCACTGGCGGTGTCAATGTGGCAGGCACCAAGAGATTTCTTTAGGCAGTCCTTGTACCTTTTCTTTGGTGCACCTCTGTCACGGTGGCCAGTGGAGAGCTCGCCATATAACACGATCTTGGGAAGGCGATGGTCCTCCATTCTGGAGACGTGACCCATCCAGCGCAGCTGGATCTTCAGCAGCGTGGACTCGATGCTGTCGACCTCTGCCATCTCGAGTACTTCGACGTTAGGGATGTAAGCGCTCCAATGGATGTTGAGGATGGAGCGGAGACAACGCTGGTGGAAGCGTTCTAGGAGCCGTAGGTGGTGCCGGTAGAGGACCCATGATTCGGAGCCGAACAGGAGTGTGGGTATGACAACGGCTCTGTATACGCTTATCTTTGTGAGGTTTTTCAGTTGGTTGTTTTTCCAGACTCTTTTGTGTAGTCTTCCAAAGGCGCTATTTGCCTTGGCGAGTCTGTTGTCTATCTCATTGTCGATCCTTGCATCTGATGAAATGGTGCAGCCGAGATAGGTAAACTGGTTGACCGTTTTGAGTTTTGTGTGCCCGATGGAGATGTGGGGGAGCTGGTAATCATGGTGGGGAGCTGGCTGACGGAGGACCAGAACAAAGCAAAGGACTCTACATCACCTTTGTTGACCTCACCAAAGCCTTCGACACCGTGAGCAGGAAAGGGCTTTGGCAAATACTAGAGCGCATCGGATGTCCCCCAAAGTTCCTCAACATGATTATCCAACTGCACGAAAACCAACAAGGTCGGGTCAGATACAGCAATGAGCTCTCTGAACCCTTCTCCATTAACAATGGCGTGAAGCAAGGCTGTGTTCTGGCACCAACCCTCTTTTCAATCTTCTTCAGCATGATGCTGAACCAAGCCATGAAAGACCCCAACAATGAAGACGCTGTTTACATCTGGTACCGCACGGATGGCAGTCTCTTCAATCTGAGGCGCCTGCAAGCTCACACCAAGACACAAGAGAAACTTGTCCGTGAACTACTCTTTGCAGACGATGCCGCTTTAGTTGCCCATTCAGAGCCAGCTCTTCAGCGCTTGACGTCCTGCTTTGCGGAAACTGCCAAAATGTTTGGCCTGGAAGTCAGCCTGAAGAAAACTGAAGTTTAGATTATAGTTAGACTGTAATTAGACAGCCTTGGACAGAACAGGTATATTAAATCTACCATAAACAAAGCATGCTACCTGAAATAAGTACCAGCAGAATACCATTTAAGAGATAGAGAGAATAAAGGACATCCAAAGGACAGTTTCACCAAAGCACAATATATACAAAACAGAACACAGGACAATTAATCTTTTGCACTCCAGCCATTTTTAACCTTTCATAATATAGACTCCAGACTGAATCCATAAATACTCCTGCCACCCTTTCCCACCAAGAAAAATGTCATTCTGACAGCAGGTGAGAGGGGAGGGGAAATGGAAGAAAAGAAGTAATTTTACTTCATAGACCCCTTACCCAACAACAATATGGAATAGTTGCCACGATTTTCCAATGCAATCAGTAGGGCACACTGAGAATATGCACATCTCAGTTCAGTTTAAAATGTCTTACCTCGTCAGTGTTGTACATTCCCATTCCCACTCCTCCACTTGGGAAGTCAAACACATTCCATTCGAGGGGCTCGCTTCCATCCTTGGGTATGAAGACAAGTTTAAAATTGCCTGGTTTGTCCATGACAAAATCTATGGCTCGATACTGAAATAGATATTTTCCCCATATTAGATATTGAAGATTTAATTCTAAATAAACAGAAGTTTATAAAAGGTCTCTCAATTTAATATTCCATTCATGGTTCCCAAATTAGATGAGAGAGTGGTCTCTTAATTCAATTCTCCAAAACATTAATAATTTTTTTCCAATCTTTAGATCTGGATGTAATGGCGTGGTATTCTTGAATTCAAGTTTATTGCCATATATATTTTTTTAAATTTGGACATACAGCTCAGTAACAAGACATTTTGGCCCAGTAGTCCATGCCACCCAATTTACACCCAAATTAACCTACACCCCGGTACATTTTTAATAGTGGGAGGAAACTGGAGCCCCCATGGAAAACCCATGCAGACACAGGTAGAACATGCAAACTCCTTATTGACAGCATGGGATTCAAACCCTGGTCCTGATCACTGGCGCTGTAAAGGAGTTGTGCTACCCACTATACCAACTGTGACATTCATACATGCTTGGTACAGTGAGAAATTTTTTTCTGTAAACTAGTTAAATCATACAAGGTACAGCATTAAAATCATTCAAGAGTGCAGAGTTAAAGCATTACAGAGAGAGATCAGTTAAAACAGAGCCAAGGGAACATTATTTTACGAGTGTACATAATTAAAAGTTCTAACTCACTCAGAAGAAAATAAATAGTTCTACAGGGAAAGTCCAACAGAAAACCAGATAGTGGGTGGAACAAGCACAGAAGGTCCAACAACTGGCTGATACTCGAATAAGTGTAATTCTTCAACACTTGACAGATCCATCCACATACAAACACTGCTGACAGCAAAGAACAGAATCAAACTTAGCTGGAAGAGAGGGACAGTCATCATCCATTGGAAGAGCCCTTCAACCCAAATGCAAGCACCTTTGACTCCATTTCACTGTCTCACCTCACCACTACCCCAGATCAATCATGCCAGCTGTGCATGCAATCAATATTCTTGTTGAACTTCTAAAATTTAGCCGCAAGGAACCTCAGCCATAAATTTGCAATCTCAATGGAACTCCGCGATACTGCGATCATAACCTTCTTTAGGAAAGGAGCTAACCTCAGCCATAATAACTGCAGAGTGCTCACACTGATGTCTGCCACAAGGAAAATAATTACCGAGGTCCTCTCAATCAACTTGCTCCACTGTGACTAGAGAGCTACTTCCAATGAATTCCAACCATTAAGGGGCATAAATGGCTTGATCTTCATGGAGACAAATGCAGTGAGCAGCATCAATGACTAGGGATATTTGTGGATTTTGAAAAGTCTTCGACCATTAATCCTGAAGGACCAGGGTTTGAATCCCATGCTCCTCAAATTTAGTTGTTGGTAAAATTTAATCTCTAACTTGTATCTTCTACATGAAGGCGTACATGCCTCAACTTTAACCAATGGGCCTGCAACAGACCCCAAGATCTCATTTCTACTGCTACAATAACATTATCTTTAAAGTTCTTCTCCTTGGACATTACTCTGAACAGTTTGCCTTAATTTTCAAATTTGCCTTTCAAGAACTTTACGATGTTATTGATGTTATAAAAATCCAAGTAAACTCAATTGTACAATGTCAATGTTGAACATTGATTGACCCTGATAAATTTAAAACTGTGCACTCAAGGCAGACCTACAGAGTGAACGTGATGTGTAGGAATAGGTACAATCGTATTGAATGGCAGAAAACTCAGCCTATGTTGCAATCCTGAAACAATTCTTGCTGAGCATTAGTAAACTACATGCTAATAGAAAACTGCCCCCATATTTTGGGCTTGCTAAGAGCTATATATTGTGGCTACCATTTCACCCATCCGTTTATAGACCTAAATAGTTACAAAAGAGCAAACTGCTAAATACATGAAATTTATGAAAACATCATTCATAACCTTCCTGAAGCTTTTTTGTTTGACTGAAACTCTACTATAGCTGTAAACTGATAATTTGTCCTTACTCTTCAATTCATGTTGAGGAATTTATTATTTTACAAGAGTGGCTCTCTTTTTAAAGCAAAGGAAAAACAGAAAGGGAAGATGGGAGCCAGGATGGGGGACATGAGGGTGGGCATGAAAACATGCTGATGGAAGGAAATCAATTGAACCTTACAAGGGAAAGATAGTAGCCTGACAGGAACCACAGAAGATGGATGGGATATGATGGGAGGGGTGTGGGGTGGTGGGTATCTGAAGAAGGTAGGGAAGAAGAAAGGAACTCTTTTACCCCACTATCACACTCCTTATCCTCTTGACCACCTCAAAGAACATCACAGCAGAGTTCAACCTACGATGTTGTGACCTATATAAACTTATTCAACAATCTAAACCTTTGTGGTGACTTGTCAGCCACAAACAAGCCTGCAGCTGATGTGGACATTACCCCTCCAAAAATCTTCGTCCGCGAAGCCAAGCCAAAGAAAAAGAAATTTAAATATTATATCCACAATAAAGAAAACACAATTGAGTTTTAACAGCAGTGAAATTGGTGCCTGCCTTCCAACCATCATTCTACCCTCCAACCATCCTCAACAGTCCACAATGGTCACCTATTCTATTCCCAGGCACGCCCCTCGCAGCACCCCCTTGCCTACCTATTGGCTCTTCCACACGCACATCATCACAACTCCTCGCTCTGACCTGCATGTGTGTACCAAGGGCGGCCGTCTTGCACATGCACATGCACATTACTTCCCATGCGCATCATTCCGAATGAAAAATTTCCGCCAGGCCCAGGTAAGTATGCACCTTCGACACCATCCCTAGCTCACACACCTAACTCCCTTTTTTTTCATCCATATGTCTAAGAGATTTTTTTTTAAATGTTCCTATTGTACCAAACTCCACCACCACCCCTGGCAATGCATTCAAGTCACCCACAAATCTCTGGGTAAAAAAAAAAGCACTTCTGTCATCTCCCTGAACTTTCCTTCCCTAACCTAAACAAAGTTCTCTGTACTTGCCACTGTTGAAAAAAGGTGCAGGCTGTTCACCCTATTGATGCCTCCCATAATCTTATAGACCTCTATTAAGTCACCTCCCATCCTTCTTCACTCCAAAGAGAAAAGCCCTAGCTCTGTTAACCTTGTCTCATCAGATACTTTCTCAAATCCAGGCAAAATTCTGGTAAATCTCCTCTGCACCCTCTCCAAAGCTTCCACACCCTTTCTGTAATGAGGTGACCAGAATTGAACAAAATATTCCAACCTCATTCCAGACTTTTACCATCTCTCAATCTTTTTTATTTCCATCTGCCACTTCAGTAATTCCTTCCCTTCCCAATTCTCACCCAACATGAAGCTCCTTGTGCTCTCCCAACTAATTGAAACTTCATTATCAAATGCGCAAAGGTTGTGCTGTGCTTGTTTAGCATCCTGACCTCTATCCTGCAGAGGCTGGGGGAGGGTGCGCGGAGGGTAATGGTGTGGGGAAGGAGATTAACTCATGACTCTCCCTGGGGATTAAAGTATAAAGCCCGAATTAAATGAATATTTTAAAAATTAAAATATATTAAAAACCTCCGGAACCTACCTATAAACTGTTGTATATGGCAGTTAGGGGAAGGATAACAGCAAGAGACAAGAAAATTGTGCGTAACGGTGCAAAGAAAATTGAAGAAAAGTGGCCTACCTTGAAGATGGAGCCTGGGCCTTCTGAAGCCCCCATGAATGACACGTATGATGACGGCCTTCTTTCAGCCAAAGCCAGTGTCACCTCCCGAGAAAACCAGGGAAGATGGCGCTGGTTACCCCCGCGCATGTGCAAAGAAGATGAACATGCTCTAGAATGGTCGCTCGACTATTAGTTTTAGAATTAAGGAACTGCAATCAGATATACAAAAGCTGTCAGAAACACGTGTGGCTTTGACAGCTGGTGACCGAGGGAAAAGGGGAGATCAAGAAGAATCAGATGAAGAGGAAGAGATGAAGAGGAAGAGGTGGGTGACTTCAGAGTATGGAGATAAAGGCCCAAATATAAAATATCTTTACTTACTAATAATGGGTCAGTATTAAGTTATAAGAGCTAATATTAGGAATGTCAGAGGTTAAAAGTGAAAAGTTGAAGTACCTTCAGAAGTTAATGAAGTTAAAGCAACAGTTCAAAGAGTAGACCTGGATGTGCAGATTGTTAAAAATGATATGGATCCCTGCATGGCTAGAATTGAAAGGGTTGAAAATTCAGGTACCCTCTGGGAAAAGCAGAGGAAGGGAATGATGGAAAAGATGGATATGTTGGAAAATCAAAATAGAAAAAATAATGTTAATATTGTTGATCTTAAAGAAGATATTAAAGGAAGTGAAGATCCTGTGCAATTTTTTCGAAAGTGGATTCCCAGAACTTAGGGAGAAGAGAATTTTCCAAATGGAATTGAATTGGAGGAAGCCACAGCCAAATCAATTACCTGGGGCTATATTGATTAAGTGTCTGCGATATCAGGAAAAGAAAAAAATCTTAAGACTGGCAGTTCAAAAAGCAAGACAAAATATGGGTTGTACGGTTATTGATGGAAATAAAATTTTCTTTTATCCAGATTTAAGTAAGAAAGTGGCAGATAGAAGAAAATAATTTAATCCAACAAAGGCGATCCTTTGGAATAAGGGTTATAAGTTTACTTTCAGTTATCCAGTTATGCTAAAGGTGTTTTTGGTCAATGAACGGACCAAATTTTTTGTAGTTGATAAGGAAGTACGAAGATTTGCAGAATCACTTCCTACAGTTATGGAAGAGCAGCAGGAATTGTTGAGTTTAAGCCCTCATTGAGAAATACAAAGAGAAGTGTTGAAATACAAATCACACCGAAGAGGGCTGTGCCAAAACAGATTGTAAGCTATCAACATGAGTTACAGTTGGATCCAGAAATTCAGACTGAAACAGCTATAATTGATAATGATCAAGTTAATGCTGATCTTGAAGCAGCAGGAGATTTATTATTTCCAAATGTGTAATTAATTATTTTTTGCTCTTAATGGGAGGGTTAGATGTTTTTTCTTGCTTGCCTGAGCCACTATGTGCCATGTTGTGGCAAGAGCCACGACCTGTACAATGGAGCAAAGTAGAGCTATGGTTTCTTTACTCAGCACTCTTTGTGGGTTTTATATTTTAAATAATATTTTTGGTTATGAATTACTAATTATTTTCTTTTCTAAATCTTTTTCTATCTTTCTCTTATGGGAAAGAGACGTACATGAGCCAATTAGAATTGATGAAGGAAACCTGGGAGAATGGGATTGGAAGAGACGAGGATCTAAGATAATGGATGAAAAGAATATACTAAATTTTCTTAGCTTTAATGTTAATGGGCTGAATAGTAAAATTAAAAGGAAAAGAATATTAAGTCATATGAAGAAGATGAAAGTAGATTTTGCAATTTTACAATGAACTCATTTGACAGAGAAGGAACATTTTAAATTAAAAAGAGATTGGGTGCCTCCATTTCCTTCTTGATCAAACTGAATCCCTTGACTAACACTTTCTCACAGAACTTGTTCTTACCCTGAGCAACTACTTTAAATTCCTCCCAGTTTCTTCAAATGTAAGTGTGTATCCATGGCCATTTTTTGAAGTGGAGCAGTCCTTGTTCCAAGCCTACTCTGGCACCACTCCCAGACTCTTTTTCCACCACAATGATAATTGCAACCTTACTGCCTCCTGCACTCATATGGAACTCTCAATATCACTAAATTCACTTGGACCATTTCTAACATCTCTCTCCCTTTTTAGATTTCTCTATCTCCATCAGCACCAGATTAAGCGAACTGATGCCCTAAGCACAGTCCAACAATGGTTCCCCCTTGACCCTTCCATTGTCTAACTGACAAGATATTAAGACTCAATAAATGCAGAATGTGAAAAAATAGATTAAAAATTCAGTTTTCTTCCAGGCCAGACCCCACAATTATATTGAATACATACATATGTTTTTTTTTCATTTATTATGGGGGGGGGGGGGAAGGCTTTTTGTGGGGCCCTAGTTCAGCTGCACTATGGTAAATCTGGCACTGTAAAAAACACTGTGGTGCTTCCTTCCCTTGGTGCCCTAAGCATGTGCTTATTTTGCTTAATGGTTAATCCAGGCATCATCTCCATCTCAGGAGACAATATATTTACTGATCTTTACTACAAACCCACTGACTCTCACAGCTACCTGGATTACACCTCTTCTCACCATGTCTGTTAAGGATGCTCTCCCTTTCTCCCAGTTTCTCTGCCTCTGCCATAACTATTCTTGAGATATGGTCCTCCAGTGCAGGACATCTGAAATATCCTTGTGGGTCCCTCCACTGTGGGTGACAGAACCCTTCCCCACATTTCTTCATTTCCTCTCATCTCACCTCCTACTGGACAGAAAAGAGATAGAGTTCCCTTGGCCCTTGCCTTTCACTCCCTCCAGCCTCCACTTCCACAAGTAGCTATTCGATGCCCAGGACACCAGCCATATCTTCCCTTCCCCATCCTTTTCTGCTTTTTGCAGGGACCATTCTCCCCTTAACGCTCTTGTGTGCTCTTCTCTTCCCACCCTTCCTTCCAACCAGGCACTTTCCATTGCAACCATAAGAGGTATAACATCTATCTCTACATCTCCCCCATGACCTCCATCCATGGTTCCAAACTGCTCTTCCAGGTGATGCAGATTTTCAATGGCATCTCCTCCAGCATTTGATGCTCTCCTCTACATCAATGACCTCCTCTACATCAATGAAACCAAGTGCACCTGTGCTCTGTCCTCCATCATCCTTCACTTCACCCATCACCCATTGACCCCTCTCCCTCCCTTTAATGCTGCCTGCCTCTCCTCTCTCAATCCTGAAGCAGGGTCTCAAAACACCAACTGTCCATTTCCCTCCATGGATGATGGTTGACCTGCTTAATTCCTCCTGTAGTTAGTTTGGCATTTAAATATAGGCCCTAATCACCAGACTTAGAGGCATGTTCAATAACCTTCATCAGGGAAGTCTTACCTGATCACCATAGGCATGTCGTCCGATTGTTATTGGTTTCACCCAACCAGGAACAAGTCGAGGGATGTTTTTGCAAATAATCGGATCTCTGAAAACTGTGCCACCTAAAATATTTCGAATTGTTCCATTGGGGCTTTTCCACATCTGCTTCAGTCCAAACTCTGAAAAATCATCAGTTAAGTTTCCTTCATTAGTTCACAACACAAATAGATAGAAAATTCTACCAAGACCCTGTCAAAAGTGCAGTCATTGAAACATGGGTTCCGTACTCTGGATCAGTGACATGAGCGCCACCTGGTGGCATTTGAATGAAGATTATTTTCAGCAAGGGCCAGGAGATGGATGGAGCAGCCTAAATTTTCTGAATGGGCCTGATGACTGGACTCCCTTCCTGCACTTTACTTTCCTCCAGGCCTGCAATCATAAAGTCCAGAAGGCCACTTTCTTGGCCCAAATACCCTTGGCTGCAAATCTATTGAAAGAAGTGACAATAGTGGGCTAGAATAATCACATACCCAATCAAAAACGCCACTAGAAGTACTTGACAGACCAACAAAATTTTTGTTTTGTTTTGGTGAGAACATTTTTGCTTTGTCATCCAATATGCAAGTATATTTTACATATTATTTAATTATGTTGGCCATATTTGTCTTTGCTGCATCACCACAAACCATCACAGGTCCACAAACGACTGCTTGGGGTGATGGTGGTGGACCTGATACAATAGGAATCTCAGCCACTTCCTACATCACCACATTCAACAGGGCATATGGCCAACTCGTGTTTCCATTTCTTGTACTTTTTATATTCTGCTCTTATCGTTAGTGCCAGGATACCAAGTACAGAGAGTGGTAAGAAGACCATCATTATTTCAGCAGAAAGCCATTCATAGTCATCAGTAAGCCAAAAGCTCAACTAGCATTGTATCTATTTGCTTATAGATATTAAAAAAAATCACACCTCACTAAAAACTACAATTATTAGACTAGACGAACGCTAACAATAAACATGTGGAGCTTTTTGAAGAAGTGATACCAATTCTACACTGGACGTAAAGTGATATTTGACAAGTTTAGAATGGCAGTTGATTGCTTAGTGCTTATTGAGGGAATGTTACATTATGGGAGGTATTGACTTTCAATTAAACATTAAGCCAAGGCCCCAGGCATTTTGCCCAACTAGATGAACCCAGTGAAGCATTTCTAAGAAATAAGCAGAGGATCTGTGGAGAGAGAAACAGATCAGATGAAAGGTCATTGAATTGAAACATTAACTATATTAACTCGCTGCAGATGCTGCCCAACTTGTTAATATCAACATATTCTTTTTTAATTTCAAATTTTGCTTTTTGAATAATCTGAGGAACTTCATTCCAGGGATTGCGACTTAAATGTTCACAGACAAGTTCTAAACATTCAAGGAGTTATCTGAGTAATGGTTAGGTTCACACTCCAGAGATCAAAACTCTTGAATGGTATGTTGTCAGGATGAGAGAGGTCTCAGATTGAGTACATAGCATTCTCAAGCAGGAAGGTAAGTCTGAGTATAAAGCCTGCCAAAAGGTAGTGGACACATCCCAGGCAAAACCCTCCTCATTAGTGAGTACATCTAGAGGGAACACTGCTGTCGGAGGGCAGCAGCAATCATCAAAGATCCTCACCACCCAGACACAAGACTCACACCACAAGGTTCAGGAACAGCTGCTATCCCTATATCATCAGACTCCTCAACAACAAACTCAATCAGAGACTCATTTGAGGATGTTTTACTTGTGCACTTTATTGTTTGTTCTCTCTGCACTGGTTTGTTTACATTTGTTATCTGTTTACAGTTCTTTGTTTACACTGTGTACAGTGTTTTTTCATGACCAATTAGTGATAATTCTGCTGCTCCTTCAGGAATAAAGTATCTAAACGTTGTATGCGATGTCATGTATGTACTCTGACAATACATAAATCTAAAATCTGAATCCGAATCTGAAGCAGCTATATGTCTTGGTCCATGTCGAGACCAATGACATGGGTAGAAAGTGTCATGAGATCCTGAAAAGTATGTTCATGGAGCTAGGTGCTAAGTTAAAGAAAAGGAACTCCAAGGTTGTGATCTCTGGATTGCTACATGTGCCACGCGCTAATGAGGCCAAAAACAGGAGGATGCTACAGCTTAATATGTGGTTAAGACAACAGTGCAGGAGGGACAGACTGGAGGACTCGTCTGAGGCTACACATGGGTGGAACTGAGGAATGAGAAAGGGATGACCACATTAATTGGATCATATTATTGACCACTCAATAGTTAGCAGGAATTGAAGCAAATCAATAGAGAGATGGCAGACAGCTGCAAGAAATACAAAATTGTGGTGGCAACTTTCCACATATTGACTGGTGATGAGAGTTCGTCAAATGTGTTCATTAAATTTTTCTTAATTGATATATAGAGAGTGCAATTCTGGATCTCCTAATAGGTTACAAGAAATATCAGGTGATGAAATGAGGGCAAGGGAATACTTGGGATCTAGTGACCACAATGCTACCAGTTTCAAGATATTGATAGATAAGGGTCGGTCTGGCCCTCGGATTGAGATTCTAAATTGGAGAAAAGCTCATTTGATGATATTAAAAAGGATCTGGGAAGTATAGATTAGTACAGGTTTTCTGGGAAAGGTGTAGTTGGTAAATAGGAGGCCATCAATTAAGGCATTTTGAGAGTATAGAATTTGTATGTTCTTGTCAGAATAAAAGACAGAACTAACAGGACTAACCTTGATGTTAGCAAGATATTGAAACTGGTTAAGAAAGAGGTGAATAGCAGGTTCAAGCAGCAAGGAACAAATAAGGTATCTGAGGAGTTCAAGAAATGCAAGAGAACGCTCAAGAAGGAAATTCATTCCCATCGAGAACTGCAAGAGTGGCTGTTACAGGAGTGGAGAAGCCTTTAAAAAAACAGTGGGAGAGGTAGCTGCTCATTTCAATCCCTCCATTGGCTAATTAGCTGTATCCAATACATAGAAGGGAAGCTCAAGTGGAGTGGCTAGTGTAGAGAGTGAGGCCCAGTGTAAGAGTGGGGCTTTGAGGGTTTGGTGAGCAGAGGCTGAAAGGAAGGTACAGGAGTGGAGGCAAGGTAAGGACAGATTTTTATAACTCTTTAATAGACAGTGGGAATGGCAGCTGTGGCAGGTACGTGCTCACCTTGCAGAATGTGGATAGCCAGGGAAGCCAACACAACCCCTGGCTACTTCATCTGCAACAAGTACATCCAACTGCAGCTCCTTACAGAAGACCAAGTTTGGAAATTGCAGCTGGATGAACTCAGGATTATTTCGGAGGCTGAGGGGGTAATAGACAGGGGTTACAGGAATGCTCAAAAAAACTGAAAGGTCTAAGGGTTGATAAGTCTCCTGGGCCATATGGATTGCACCCTTGGATCCTGAAAGAAGTAGTGATAGAGGGAATCAATAGATTCTGGCATAGTTCATTGGACTGGAAAATTGCAAATATCACTCCACCATTCAAATGGAAGCACATGACTGGATAGGCCAAAGCCAGCATAGTTTCCTTAAGAGAAAATCTTGCTTGACAAACATACTGCAATTCTTTGAGGAAATGACAAGCAGGCTGTATAAAGGAGATGGATTGGATGATGCATATTTACATTTTTCAGAAGGCATTTGACAAGGTGCTGCACAAGGTAGGTTTTTGATTAGCCAGGGCATCAAAGATTTTAGGGAAAAGGCTGGAGCAGTGGGGCTGAGTGGGGAAATTGATCAGCTCATGATTTAATAGCAGGACAGACTCAATGGGCTGAATAACCTATTTCTGCTCCTAAGACATAGAAATCAGGAGGGCTAAAAGATGTTACTTGGGCAGACAAGGTGAAAAAAAAATCCTAAGGGCTTCTATAGATATATTAAGAACAAAAGTATAGCAAGGAACAAAATTGACCAGAGTATGGAGCCAAAAGAGATGGGGGATATCTTAAGTGAGTTATTTACATCTGTATTCACTCAAGAGAGGGACATAGTCAAAAGAGCAGTGAGGTAATGTAACCAATACAGATTATAGAGAAGGAGGTGTTTGCTGCCTTGAGGCATTGAAGGTGGATAGATCTCAAGGGCTGGACAAGATATTCCTCAGACCTTGAGTGAGGTTAATGTCGAAATTGCAGGGGCCCTAGCAGAGGTATTGAAAACCTCCTTCACCACAGGTGAGGTGCTGGGGGACCAGAAGATAGTAATGCTATTCTGTTGTTTCATAAAGGCTTCAAGAATAATCTGAAAAAAAAAATTATCGGCCAGTGAGCCTAACATCAGTAGTGGGTAAGTTAATGAAAATAGAATATACAATCAGAAAATAAGGAGGGCTAAAATGAGGTTGCTAAGACAACAAAGTGAAGGAAAATTCCAAGGGCTACTGCAGATATATTAAAAGTAAAATGATAGCAAGGGACAAAATTGGTCCTCTTGAACCTAGAGATGGGGGGAGAGAACTTAAGTGAGTTATTTACATCTCTATTTACTCAAGAGAGGGACGTAGTCTATGGAAGTGAGCCAAAATATAGTCCAGACATACAAGTACTTGGAAAGGTAGGGACTGAGTATGGATAGGCAACATGGTATGTTGGGTCCAATCAATCTTGTAGAGTTTTTCAAGGAGGTTAACAGGAATGTTGATGAAGGAAAGACTGTGAATGTTGACAACATGGATTTTAGAAAGGTCTTTGACAACATTCTGTATGGTAGGTTGGTCAAGAAGGTTCAGTCACTCAGTATTCAAGATAAGGTGGTAAACTGGATAGACATTAGCCTCAGGGTAGAAACTAGAGTGGTAGTAGATGATTGCCTCTCTGTCTGGAGACCTGTGACTCATGGTGTGCTTCAGGGATCTGTGCTGAGCCCATTGTTGTCATCTATAGCAATGATCTGGATGAAAATGTCATAAATTGGATCAGCAAATCTGTAGATGACTAAGAGATTGGGGGTGCAGTGAACAGTGATGAAGGCTTTCATAGCGTTCAGCAGGATCTGATCTAGCTGGAAAAATAGGCTGAAAAATGGCAGATGGAATTTAATGTGGGAGGACTATCCATGGGAGAACCATGTGGTAGAACAGAGGGATCTGGGAATACAGATACATAATTTCTTGAGAGTAGTGTCACAGGTAGAGAGGAGGGTAAAGAGACCTTTTGGCATATTGGCCATCATAATCAAAGTGTTGAGTGCAGGAGTGGGATGTTATGTTGAAGTTGTCAAGACATTGGTAAGGTACTCCAATGTGTACAATTTTGGTCACCTACCAACAGGAAAGATATCAATAAGACTGAAAGAGTGCAGAAAAAATTTACACGGACTTTGCTGGAACTTGAGAATGAGGGGAATTTGATGGAGATATACAAAATTATAGGGGTATAGATAGTAGAAAAAGACTACTTATCCTAAGGTTGGGTGAGACAAGAAGTAGAAGACATGGGTTAAGGGTGAAAGGTGAAATGTTTAAGGGGAACATTGGGTGAACTTCTTCACTCAGAGGGTGGGTGAGAGTGTGAAACGAGCTGCCAGCAGAGATGATGAATGTGGATGCGATTTTTGATATTGAAGATAATTTTGAAAGATACAAGATAGGAGGGGTATGGAGGTTGGTGGGACTAGGTGGAATAAATAACTTGGCAAAAACTAGATGGGTTTTAAGGCTCTGGTTCTGTTACTGGTATAGAGTATAAAGCTAAACTGAAAACAGAATTGAACGTGCACATTCTAAATTTGACTACAAATTAAATGGCAGGCTGTTAAGATAATACAACAATAGTTTACAGACGACTTTAATATTCAGTTCCTTCTGCCACCTACCTTCCACACGAGCTTCATCTGGTGTAATGGTGGCACACTTCACTGCAACTCCATATTTTTGTGTTGCCAATGCAGACTCAATGGTCACTTGGTCCGATGTTTTATCTCGATTGGGGAGACCAAGATCAAAGTATTTCAACTCCAAGTTAACATTGGGTAGAATAAGCTACAAAAAAAAAATAGCAGCATATAGTTAATATGTTTGTACTTATGACACCAAGCAAGTTTGTACTTTCTTCAGCAGGCACATTGCTATTTTTGGCTAAGCAATGAACAAACTTTTAATGGAAATATTGCTTGGGTCTCCAAGACTCAAGTCCTTTTACATTATATTTTGCACAGCATCTGATAGGCTGGGCATGGTTCCCATTAAATGTGATCTTCCAACTTCCTCCCTAAAATAATGAGTTTACTTCTTGCACAGTGGTAATTCATGCACACAGTCTCAGCACATTTCATTAGCGACAAGAAGCAGGTGAGATGAACTGATCTCACAACCAGGCACAATAATGGAGCTGTGACTACTAATTAAACATGGCCAGATCATCAAAATCAATAAAATATTAACTTGTTACCTTGAAATTTATACAATGCACATACAAGGAACACCTAGAAAAACTATTTCAGTCAAATTCTTACAGGTATTTTAAGAAGTAATGTAATTACTCCCAAAAAAAATCAACACGTTATTCTACCTGCAAACCTTCTCTTCTTGGGATGCACCTTGGATTAAAGGATGACTTCCTTCTATTCTTGCTCTGTCGGTTCAGAAGTTGTTGAGATCAACATGGAACCCACGGTCTCTGCCACGATGGGGTTTGCATTTTTGATATAATGGACAGGTAGGTCATCTGGGAGGCAATGCGCTCTTCCCAATAATTTTGCTTCACTTCTGCGTGATTTTCTCAGTGTGAAGAAATGGGTTAATTACTTCTGAAGGTCATTGATGCCATAACAAAACTGAAATAAAATTTTAACAAAATATTTCCCAGGCCCAAATTTGGTAAACAATAACATCAAAGTGACAGGGATTCAAAGTATAAAACCTTGGAATGCATAAAACAATTAACAGGAGGTTAAGAAGCAGTGAATTCAGAGAAATATTACCATATTAGAAGGTGATAGGTGAGTGGTAAATGCAGAGTACTAAACGTAGTTCTGAGACATCTAAATTCCCATTCTCCCTCCCTGAAAAGAATGGTTTGGGTCCGGAATAATCAGGGGTGCAGTGTTAATTTTTTTTTTAGGTGCTTGAGCTCACCAAAAACAGTGACAAAGAAATGCCCGGAGCGGCCCCATGAGGTGCCCAAAGCAGCGCTCCGGTGAGGTCCAGCTGCACTGCACCCCTGAGAATATCATCTGCTGGGCATCCAACTGATTCCAAGCCTACAGCTAGTGAATGAGGACATGCACAAGTTGGAAAAACTGAACAAATGACTAATTAAAGTGGGCAACAAACTGCTAGACTGGATATTTATCTCAATCACTTTCAAACATTTGAAAGTGGAGCAGCGGTTAACAAAACCAGGCTTCAGGAGATTGGTAAACTCTTAGATCATGAAATCATTAAAACTATCTGCAGATTCGGAAGAAAAAAAAACATTTACTTCTAAATTTCCTTCAAAAGAGATGCAAATTTATCCACGGTTTAAGCAACATCAAATGAACAAATAGTTCATAACTATTGGGCTGCAATAATGGTCTGAAATTAAATTAACTTGACAATAATCAAATGTATGATTTGGTTTGCTGGTTTCCGCAAGAAGAAAATTGATATGGTGTTGAAAAAGTGCACATCATTTTTCATCTTAGAGGTTCCATTAATTTTCTATAATTATTAACAATTTTGATGAAAATGTGTTAAATGATTCCTGAAGCAAGAACAAATTCAATCCATTTAAAATAAACACCACAGAATATAATGGATTTGTATTTATTCAGTTTAATCACTCATACATCGTTGGATACTCCATTAAATTTCCATAGATCCACTGTGGAGAATATACTGACTGGTTGCCTGGTTTGGCAATTCAAGTGCCCAGGAACACAGATGGCTACAAAAGGAGTAAACAGGCTTCAACCTCCCGTGCATTGCAGATATCTGTACAAGGTGCTGCCTCAAGAAAGCAGCTAACATCATTAAGGACCCCCACTATCCTGGTCCTACTTCCTTCTTCGAGCAGAAGGTACAAAAGCCTGAAAACTAGGTTCATGAACAATTTCTTTCCAATAGCTCCAAGACTCTTAAACCTCCTGCTGGTACACTAATCTACCCCGAGAGCACAAAAGGACTGTTGCTTGTGGGAAGGTTTTCTAGTGCTTCACCAGGTGGTTTAAACTAGTGATGCAAGGGGATGCATTACACAAAAGTGCTGGAATAACTCAGCAGGTCACAAGCATCCATAGGAAGTAAAAGACAATCAACATATTGTAGTCGCGCACTACTCGAAAGAAGACACATGTAATGTAGTCAGGTTAAACTCTGAGTTTTATCAGGGCTCAGGCTTGACTTTTATACTTTCACTGTTCCCGCCGTGGCTCTCCTTGGTTGACCTCACAACATGCATAACAAAAGTGGCTCTCCTCCGCGTAGGTACTTTCCTGCATAACAATTCCCTTCTTCCCCACGCGCTGTCCCTGTCTGTTGGCTGTGCAGCAAGGCCAGAGCCATTTTGGGGTCACTGGCCTTTAAGCTGCCCTTGCTGTTCACCCACTGGTTCACTTGTTGGAGCCAGTTCCACTGCATGGGCTGCTGGCCTTTGGTTACGCTCACCGCCCTGAGCACCGGCTTAATCGCACGGTGGCAGGCCACCACAATATCAGATCTGAGTCCTTCTGCATTCCTGATTTTTCTCCAGCACTTTTGTGTATTACACTTGACCCCAGTATCTGCGAATTTCTTGTTTACCTCCAATGCAGAGGAATGGGAACCAGAGCAGATAGTGGAGTGGGTGTGGAAAAATGTGTTGTTAAGCCTGCAGACAAAGACAGAAACAGAAATGTTGAGCATGGTGGGAATAATGTTCTGAGTTAAGTATATTTCTCTATTTCAATGCAAGAAGTATTGTAGGAAAGGCAGTAAGATTAGAGCATGGATCAGCAGATTGAATTATGACAATGTGACCAATAGTGTGACTTGGTTGCATAAGGGGCAGGAATAACAGCTCATTATTTCAGAGAACTATTCTTTAAGACATGATAAAAAGGGATGAAAGGAGAAGGGAGGCATTGTTAATCAGGAAAAATGTCATGGAAATGCTCAAATAAGACTGATTGGAGGGCTCATCTACTGAGGCCATGTAGGAGGATCTGTGGAATGACAAAGGGATGACCCCATTAATGGGATTATATTAGGCCAAGTCAGCAGGAGTTGGAGAAGCAAATTTTTAGAGAGATAGCCAACAGTTGCAAGGTTATGATAGTAGGTAATTTTAACTTTCCATATATTTACTGGGACTCCCATACTTTAAAAGGGCTGAAAGGGTTAGAGTTTGTCAAATATGTTCTCGAAAGTAGATGTCCCAATGAAAGACAGTGCAATCTATTTAGATCCCCTATAAAGAAATGAGAAACATCAGATGATCAAAGTGAGCGTAAGGATCTAATAACCGTTGCTATTAGTTTCAAGATTACGGAAAAAGATAGGTTGCCTTCAGGCTGAGATTTTAAATTGAGGAAAGACCCATTTTGATGGTATCAGAAAGGATCTCGCAAGTGTGATTGCAACAGATTTTCTGGTAAGTGGGAGGCATTCAAAGGAGAAACTTACAAAGAATAGAGCTTGTATGTTCCTGTCAGAATAAAAAGCAAAGACTAACAGGTGGAAGGGTTTTTGATTTTTGAGAGATATTGAGGCTCTGGTGAAGAAGAAGGAGGTGCATAGGAGGTAGAGGAAGGGACAAATGATACTTAATGAGCATACAAAATGCAAGAAAACACTTCAGAAGGAAATAGGAGAGATAAAAGAAGACTCAAGGTTACTTTGGCAGACAAGATGAAGGAAAATCCCAAGGGCTTCTGCAAATATATTAGAGGAAAGGACAAAATTGAACTTCAGAGTGGTAAGTGGGCAGATTTTCCTTTTTCAATATTTTTATTGAGTTTTAAGGTTATACATAGGTAATAATGTTTCCAAAAAAGTAGATATACTATTACAAATGGCTACAAATTATACATTGAAAAAGACAAAAAAGAAAAAAGACATAACATGTAAAAATTATACTAATAATCTAACCCCCCTCCCTTGTGAAGTCATTGGTTGAACATGTGTTCCAATATTGTAAGAGGGCAAAAACCAAACCACAAAACGGGATCTAAATAATCATAAATTATGAAAGTAATTAAGAAAAGGATCCCATAAACTTATAAAGTTAAAATTCATTTCAGTAGTACAACATCTAATTTTTACCAAAGTCAGGCAAGCCATCACATCTGACAGCCATTGAATATGAGTAGGAGGGACAGCACCCTTCCATCTCACTAATATAGTTCATCTACTGATAAGGAGACCTAAGGCATCTACATGGAATTGTAGCCCAGATAAATTCAAGCCAGTTGGCTTACTCATTCCAAACATGGCAAGAAAAGGAATAGGAATCAAATTAATATTAAGACTAAACACAAGATATGAGAAATACTTTCCCAATACATGAAAATGGTGTAAATTGCTATGGGAGATTTCAACTTCCCTAATATTGACTGGCGCCTCCTTATTGAAAGAGGGAAAGATGGGGCTGAATTTGTCAAATGTGTCCAAGAAGGATTCCTGACAGTATGTGGACAAGCCAACTGGAGGAGAGGCCATATTGGATCTAGTGCTGGGTAATGAACCTGCTCAGGGGACAGACCACCTGGTGGGAGTATACAAAATTTTGATAAAAGTGACCACAACTCCCTAACATTTAGTATAGCTATTGACAAGGATAGGATTACACAAAATGGTAAATTGTTTAATTGGGGAGGGGATAATTACAATGATATGAGGCACAATCTTGGGAGAGTAAATTGGGAACAGATGTTCTCAGGGGGAAAAGCACATAAGCAATATGGAGGATGTTTAGGGACCATTTGAGTGGGGTTCTGGATAAGTCTGTCTCACTGAGACAGGATAAGGGAATCCTGGTTGACAAAAGAGATAAGGCAGCTAGTTAAGAGGAAAAAAAGAAGCATGCATAAGGTTTAGGAAGCAAAAGTTTAGGAAGGTCTCATGAGCATTATAATGGTAGCCAGGAAGGAACTTAGAAAGGGCTTAGGAGAGCTAGAAGGGGGCACAAAAGTAGGATTAAAGAAAATCCTAATGTTCTATACTTACATACATAAAGAACAGAGGGATGACCAGAGTGAAGGTAGAGCAGCTTAAGGATAAAGGAGGGAATATGTCTGGAGGCAGAAGAGGTAGGGGAGGTCTTAATGAATACTTTGCTTCGGTATTCATCAGACAGAGGGTCCTTGGTCAATGTGAGGTCAGTTTAGAACAGGTTTATATGCTGGAGCATGTTGAGGTGAAGAAAGAGGAAACGTTGGACCTTCTTACAAACATTCAGATTATTAAGTCCCCATGACCAGATGACATATACCCCAGGTTACTACAGGAAGTGAGGGAAAAAATTCTGGGTCATTGTCAAATGTTCTTTGCATCCTCCCTGGCCACAGGAGAGGTACTGGAGAATTGGAGAATGCCGATTACGTCCCCTTGTTTAAAAAAGGTGATAGGGAGAATCCTTGCAATGACAGACCAGTGAGTCTTATGTTAATGGTGGGCAAACTATTGCAAAGGGTTCTTAGGGACAGGATTTATGAGCACTTTGAGAAGCGTAGTCTTCTCAGCATTAGTCAGCATGGTTTTGAGAAGGACAGGTCATGCCTCAATTTTTCAATATGTGTCAAAAGATATTAAGGAAGCTAGGAAGGTAATGAATGTGGATTTGAGTGAGACATTTGACAAAGTTCCCCATGGTAGACTCATTCAGAAAATCATGAGGCATGAAACCTTGACTATGTAGATACTTTGTTTGCTGGCAGAAAGCAGAGTGTAGTAGTAGATGGAACATATTATCCCTGGAGGTCAGTGACAAACGGAGTTCCTCAGGGAACTGTTCTGGGACCCATGGTCTTTGTGATTTCTATAAAAGATCTGGACAAAGTAGTAAAAGTATGGATCAATAAAGTTGCAGATGATATGAAGGTTGTTAGGGTTTTGGATAGTGTATAATGTTGTCATAGGTTAGAACTAGGTGGGATAAATAAAAATTGCTGTGTGTGGAGGCAGTGATGGGACCCAGGCTAGGGTTCATGAGGCAACCATTTTTATTATAGTTTTTAATGTGTAGGTTGTGAGCACAGGGGAGGAGAGAAGGCTGACTGCACAAGCATGAGTGATGTCAGCAGGGTTCGGGTGTCAGGTTTAAAAAGGTAAGCTCCTTTTCCACATTCTTTAATTGCTGTGTGTGGAGACAGTGAGAGATTAATTGATTTGGGGTGTGTTCAATTGAGACAATTGATTAGGACTAGAAAGCAATTGAGTTACACGTAGCGAGTAATAAAAGAGGAACAGCTGTTAGAGTAGCACATGATGATGTGGCTTTGTCAGGCTTTCTCCTCATAAGGTAAAGGTGGAAAGTTTCTTTAATTAATTGTGATTCAGTTATGGAGCTAGCAGTTAGGGCAGTCCAATGTTTTGATTGCAGTGTGTGGGAAGTTAGAGGCAGCATGTATCCTTGATGACTACACCTTCAAGAGTTGCATTCAACTGCAGCTTCTGGGAGACTGAGTTAGGGAGCTGTATGAACTCAGGAACATTTGGCAAGCAGAGGTTATGATAGACAGAAGCTTCAAGGAGGCAGTCACCCCTAAGTGTAGGGAGGAAGGCAGCTGGGTGACTGCCAGGGTAGGCAAGGGGAAGAGGCAGAGAGAGCAGGGTAGCCCTGTACCTGTTCCCGTTAACAATAGGTATACTGTTGGCAGGATGACCTACTAGGGAAAGTTGTAGTGGTTGAGTGTCTAGAACTGCATCTTCAGCTTAGAAGAGTAGGAGGGAAGAGAGGAATGGAGTTGTGATAGGACATTTGATAGTTAGGGGGACAGACAAGAGGTTCTGTGGAAGAAATTGATTATCCTGGATGGTTTGTTGCCTCCCTGGTGCTAGGGTCATGATATCTCAGATTGTGTGCTCCCAATTCTCAGAAGGGAGGGTGAGCAACCACATGTCAGAGTCCATGTAGGGACTAATGACATAGGCAGGAAGGGTGAAGAGGTCCTGATAGGAGCGTTTAGGGAGTTAGGAGCAAAGTTGAAGGAAAGGTCCTTCAGAGTTGCAATCTCAGGATTACTACCCATGCCACATGCTAGTGAAGTGAGAAACACAAAGATAATCCAACCTAACACATGGCTAAAGGGATGGTGCAGGAGGGAGGAGTTCAGGTTTCTGGATAATTGGGCTGTCTTCCAGGGAAGGTGAAACATGGTCCAGTGGGATGGTTGGGACCTGAACTGGAGGGGGACTAACATCCTTGCAGGTAGTTTTGCTAGTGCTGCTTCTCGGAGTTTAAACTGGATTTGCAGGGGGAGGGGAACCAGAGTGTTAGAGCAGATAGTAAGGTGGAGGATGATGAGAGTCCTGCAAGGACTGCATGTAAAGACAGGGTTGTACAGGAAAGAAATGGTCTTGCATGCATCTATTTCAATACGAGGAGTATTGTCAGTGAGGTGGATGATCTTAGAGCAAGGATTGCCAAGTGAGTTGATGGCATTATTGCTATTGGTGAGGCTTGGTTGCAGGAGGGGCAGGATTAGCACCACAATGTTCCGGGGGTTCCTCTGTTTCAGATGGGAGTGAGGACAAGGGAGGAAAGGAGGAAGTCAGTGAAAATATCACAGCTGTGCATAGACAGGACAGCACTGAGGACTCGTCTACAGAGGCCATATGGATGGAGCAGAGGAATGGGAAGGACATGAGCACACTAATACAGCTGTATTATAAACTGCCCAATAGTCTGAGAGAATTGGAGCAGCAAATCTGTGGGAAGATAGCAGAATGATGTAAGAAACAGAAAGTTGTGATAGTAGGAATTTTATTTTTCCTCACATAAACTGGGACTCTCATACAGTAAAAGGACTGGATGGGTTGAAGTTTGTCAAATATGTACAGGAAAGTTTTCAAACTCAATATGTAGAGGTACCAACAATAGAAGATGCAATACGCTATCTTCTTTTAGGGAGCCAGGCAGGTCAGGTGTCAGAAGTATGTGTAGGTGATCATTTTGGGTCCAGTGACCATAATATCATTAGTTTGAATTTAATTATGGAGAGGATAGGTCTGGTCCTCAAGTTGAGGTTCTGAATTGGAAAAAGGCCAATTCTGAGGAAATGAGGAAGGATCTTGGAAGAGTCAATAGGAATAAGCTATTTTCTGGCAAGAGTGCATCCAGCAGGTGGAAGGCCTTCAAGGATGTAATTTTGAGAGCGCAGAGATTGCATGTTCCTACAGGAATAAGATCAAAGTTAACAGACATGGGGAACCTTGGTTTTCAAGGCATGTTGGAGAGCTGGTTAAGAAAAGAAGGCGGCTATGTATGAGGTATAGGTGACAAGGAGCAAATGAGCCACTTGCAGGATATAGAAAATGTAAGAGAATGTTTAAGAAGGAAATTAAGACATGAAGGTGCTTTAGCAGATAATGTGAAGAAAAATCCAAAGGGTTTCTACAAGTATATTAAAAGAAAAAGGATAGAAAGGGACAAAATTGGACCCCTAGAAAATCAGTGGCCATCTGTGTGGATCCTCACAAAATGGGGAAGATATTGAACAATTTTTTTTGCATCAAAACGAGAAACTGGATAGTGAATAAGGATGGAAGGGAAAAAAAAAGAAATGTCATGAGGTGCTTGCTGCCTTGCAATGAATATCCCTGGATCGGATATGATATTCTCCGCACCTTGAGGGAGACGAATACTGAAATTGCAGGGCCCCTAGCAGATATATTCAAAATGACCTTAGTCACGGGGGAGGTGCCAGAAGATTGGAGGGTGGCTCATGTCCCGCTGTTTAAGAAGGGGTCCAAAAGTAAACCAGGCAATTATAAGCCAGTGAGGCTGGCTTATATTAATGTAGATTATTTGAAGGATTTCTGAGATAGGATGTACAGATATTTGGTCCTTCAGCTGACTTGGGACAGTCAGCTTGGATTTGTGTGGTAGGTCATCTTTAAATTTTGTGGTTTTTTGAGGAAGTTACCAAGGAGGTTGTTGAGGGAAAGGCTGTGGATCTTGTTTATATGGACTTTAGTAAGGCCTTTGGCAAGGTACCACACGAGAGGTTGGTTCAGGTTAGGACGCTAAGTATACCTAGAGAGATTGCAAACTGGATTCAAAATTGGCTGGGTGGAAGAAAACATAGTAGTGGTGGATGGATGCTTATCAGGCTGGGGGTCTGTGTCAAGTGGTGTGCCTCATAGGTCTATTGTTGTTTGTAATCTATATAAATGACCGATGATAATGTGGTGAATTGGATCAGTAAGTTTGCTGATGACACAAAAATAGGTGTAGTTGACTGCGAGGAAGATTTTTAAAGCTTACAGCGGGATCTGGACCAGCTGGGAAATTGGGCCAGTTAATAGAATCTAAAGCAGGAAAGTGTGAGGTGTGCACTTTGGAAAAGCAAATCGGGGTAGGACGTACACAGTAAATGGTAGGCCATTGAGGAGTGCGGAGGAGCAAAGGGATCTGGGAATACATATACATTGTTCCCTGAAGGTAGTGTTGAATGTGGACAGGGTTGTAAAGAAAGCTTTTGGTATCTTAACCTTTATAAATCAAAATATTGAGTATAGAAGTTGGGATGTTGTGTTGAAGTTATGAAAATCATTGGTAAGGCCTCACTTAGAATATTGTGTACAGTTCTGGTCACCCAGCAGCTGGAAAAATATCAGTAAGATTGAAAGAGTGCAGAGAAGATTTACTTCAGTTACCAGGAAAGATTAAACAGGTTATGACAATTCTCCTTGGAACGAAGGAGAATGAGGGGACACTTGATAGAGGCTTGTAAGATTGAGGGGTATGTACAGTAGATGTAAATAGGAGGTTTCCACTTAGATTGAGGGAGATAAATACGAGGTTATAGCTTTATGCTGAAAGGGGAGAGGTACAAGGGGAACATTAGGGGAAAGCTTTTCACTCAGAGAGTGGTAGGAGTTTGGAATGAGCTGCCATCTGATCTTGTGTTTTAAAAAATAAATTGGATAAATACATGGATAGGAGAGGTCTAGAGGGTTATGGAATGAGAGCAAGTCAGTGAAACTAGCTAGTTTTATTGGTCGACACAGAACAGAAGGATCGAATAGCCTGTTTTTCTGTGCTGTAATGTTCTATGATTCTTAAGCATAGACAAGATGGGCCAAATGGCCTGTTTCTGTGCTGTAATATTCAATGATTTATGTGGTCTGTACTATAGCATCATTTTTTGCATGAGGTATACTTTGACTATTATCATTCTTACATTTTTTGTCTAAGTTTAATTAAATTAGTTTATTTTTATTGTTTTTCTTTACAGGTACTTGTTTGGTTGTAGCAAGTAAAAAAATTCAGTGTATGACAATAAACTCATCATCATATCTGTTACCTTTTCTTTAATGAAACTCCAAATCACTCTGGTCATTTCATCTCCATCCATTTCCACAACAGGATTATCCGCTTTGATTCGTTTGTTAACATCTGCAAAAAAAATACATGAAACAAAACTTTAAAATAATTTTTTAAAATTTTTTAAAATTCAAAGGTAGCAAACTGGCAAGTGTGAGCATTATCACAAACTGGGTGCAACTTTAGTGGGGAAAGGAAAAAAGATATTTGCATAAATAATAGTGGATTTGTTTGTAAGTGCTGTATTTCTGGCCATTCACATCATCATCTTGGTCCAGATTTTCAACCCAAGGCTGGGGTTTTAAGAGGAAATATCAACCTATGTGGATTTTGGCTGAGCCAACTCCAGACTGAACTGCAACAACTTGTTCTGTTATTGAGAGGGGTGGATGTGAGGGAGAAACTCTGCGAGGGAAAGAGCTGGCAAGCCTCACTATTCACCTCGAGTCCTCCAAGATCACATTCTGATCCAGAATCTGCAGTGGAACAGGATGTGGTGTGCTTTCTTCTTCCAAATGGTTCACAAAGGGTGCTCTGTGATCTACAGCCTTAAGAGGACGGCTTAGTCACCTCACAGATGGGCATTCAGAGGATCTGCAGATCCTTTTCTGTGGAACTGTACGACATGAAGACTATAGAGAAAATGGCCTCCCCAAACTTCCTGACCTCTATTACGGAGGTCTTGGACAACAGCAAGCAAGAAAGTCGGGACCAGCTAATTACCCTAGGGTAGCTGATGGACTCCATCTGTTCCTTTGGATAGAGTAAGATTCCTGGAAGCGATGGCTTACTGGCTGAGTTGTACACGGCTCTGTGGGATTGGGTGGGTCTGACCTGCTGGAAGTGTACAACACGATGGTCCTGCCAGGAACAATGTCAGACTCTGAGGAAGGGCAACATCAGCCTCTTCTTGAAACAGAAGGGGAAGAAGGAGGATGTCAGGAATTGAAGACCCATATCATTGCTAAGCATTGCTGACAAAATCCTGTCCAAAGCTGTAGGCAATTGAGTCAAGTCTGCTATGGGGCAGGTAATCCACCAAGACAAAATCTGCTCTGGTGGATGCTGTTAAAAGCAAATCACAATAATTTGATAACAAATGATCATTTAAAGGCTTAAATTTTATTTGGATAATTTAAAATAAATCGATTTGATCCTGCAACAGGCCACTTAAAGCCTGAACAGAGCTGACACCAGTGTACCAGGCACATGGACCCCGCAGAGGAGTGCTGAGACTTTGCAAATAACTAACAGGACATGCGCGAGATTGAATTGGAGCCGGCAGGAAGATGGTGGCAGTGTTGCAACTCATGGTCAAGGCAAGAATTTTAGACCCTTTGTATAGAATGACCCACTTAAAATTTTCACCATAAAAATCAGGGTTGTCCTATACGATGATGTATATGGCATTTTCATGAGGTGCACGTGGGTTGCAAGCTGCTGTTTGGCTACCCCTGGCTTAGACCACGAGAAGGCATTTGACCAGATATCGCACACGTACATGATGGACATCCTCTGCAAAATGGGCTTTGGGGAGGGAATCTGGAATTGGATTAAACTGCTCTACAAACATCCATAGTGCAGTCCAAATCAATGGGTGGGACATAGATAGCTTCCCCATCAAATCTGGAGTCAAGCATGGTTTCCTGCCTCTCTAGTATTATTTGTATGCTGCACAGTGCTCTTTGCCAAATCCATCAGGAAGGATGAGAGCATAAGAAAAGTGCCATTGCCAGGCAATCGGGTCAAGGCCTCCCTATACATGGATGATAACACATCGTTGTTTTCTGTTCAGACACACGATTAGTCTGCAGACTGACCAGCATCTGCGGCCAATTTGAGTTCGCATCAGGCGCATTGATCCTCTCTACCACTCTTGTGGTCCTGTAGATTGACCTC